>NC_083594.1:37624913-37939288 GCF_027579695.1 Neoarius graeffei
AAAGAAATGCAATATACAACCTTAGTTCGAAAAAAGTTCGGACACCGTGTAAAACAAATAAAAACAGAATGTGAAGATTTGCAAATCATGGAAACCCTATATTTCATTACAAATATTACAAAGACAAATGTTGAAACTGAGAATCTTTTTTTTTTAATATATGCTCATTTTGAATTTGATGTAAGCAGTAGGGAGAGCGGGGTAAGATGAGCCAGGGGGTAAGATGAGCCACCCCCTGTTTCTAAGAAACAGTAAACAAATGTGACCATGTGACCACATTCAAAGGGGGCGGGACCATTTACTTACACTTGTGGAGAGGAGCACCACATGTCAAACTAGGTGAGGGAGATATTTATAAAAATGTGTTTTTGTGCTTTCTAAGTCAATTCCATGTTTGTCCACAGTGAAGATGATTTAGAGAAGACAAAAGTAGAATAATATTTAGACACATTAGGGTTAAGTTAGTGGCTTTCTAAGCTATGATATGAATGCTAATAAAAATAATTTTGATTAGCCTAATCCCCTTTATTAGCATTTTTCTACAAAATGGTGGCCACGGGGTAAGATGAGACATTAGATGTGGGGCAAGTTGAGCCACTGGCTCAACTTACCCCATTGGTGGCTGAGCTTACCCAATATGGATGACACTTAAGTTTTCACATTTACTGGTCATATATGACAACAACAACAACAAATAAACAAACAAATAAATAACATGTTAATATAAATAATATGTTTAAAAGGTTTTTAATAAATAAAATAATGCCCTCTGTTATTACAGGTGTGCATGATGCCACGCTCATACAAAAGAAAAACAGACAGGGCCGCACAGTCCTGTGCAGTTTTGGAGAGAGCCGCAGAGGAAGTCAGGAAAGGCAGGCCTATTTGGGCTGTGGCGAGGGATATGCATTTGGACAGGATGACTCTGACTAGGTTCATTGAAAAGATAAAGAACGGAGAGGTAGAGACAGGTTATACCAAGTTGGCATCAGCTCATATGGTATTCATTCACATTATGGAGGCAGACCTTGCCAGCCACATTAAGACAATGTCTTTTCAGTTCCACGGGTTAAGCCCTGTAAAATGCAGGCAGCTTGCTTATGAATTTGGAAAACTAAACAATGTGACAATGCCAGACAACTGGTACAACAAGGAAAGAGCAGGTCAGTTTTTGAAAGAAACAATCGAAAAGATAGAGCTGTTAGTATATATATAAGTAATTGTACGATTCATTGCATTGAATTAATTGTATGTCAAAATCTATGAATAGGAAAGGACTGGTTCCTCTCTTTCATGAAACGACAAAATTTGTCTTGCCGAATGCCAGAGGCAACTTCAATTGGCAGACAAACGGCCTTCAACAGACATACTGTGGGAGAGTTTTTTGACAACCTCGCCACAGTGATGGACAGGTAGGCCTATACCATAATAATAACAACAACAAAAACAACAACAACATATCAATATAGGCCTATGTTTATTTTATTTCTAGAAAAAAATTAGCATGTTTTTATTTTGATTTTTATAAGTTGTTTACTTTGTTAACCTAACATGTTTTGTGTTGGCTCAATTTACCCCACACAGTGGCTCATCTAACCCCGTGCATGGGGTAAGTTGAGCCACTTGACATTTTTTTTTTCAAGAGGTAATATCACTCTAACCATAAGAGCTAATCAATTATTTTTTGCTCAGATAGTAACAGTACACTTTGAAATTTGGTATGGTGTGTAGACTGGAAGCAAAAATGGCTTTAACATGTAGTTATGATGAAAAATGTAAAAAGTGGCTCATCTTACCCCGCTCTCCTACATTTCAGAAAATTTGGGACAGGGCAACAAAAGACTGAAAAAGTTGTGCAATGCTATTAAAAAAATCCTAATTTGGTTAATTGGCAACAGGTGAGGAACATGATTGGGTATAAAAAGAGCATCCCAGAGAGGCTGAGACAGTCAGAAGTAAAGATGAGAAGGGGTTCACTGCTCTGTGAAAGACTGCATGGGCAAACAGTACAACAATTTAAGAATAATGTTCCTGAATGTAAAATTGCAAAGAATTTGAGGATCACATCATCTATAGTACATAATATAATAAAAAAAGACTCAGAGAATCTGGAGAAATCTCTGTATGCAAGAGACAAGGCTGAAAACTGGCATTGGATGCCTGTGATATTCAGGCCCTCAGGTGACACTGCATTAAAAGCAGACACATATCTGTAGTGGAAATCACTGTATGGGCTCAGGAACACTTCAGAAAACTGTTATGGGTAGCAAGATGTGGTGAGTTTGGATCCAAAAGCAGAACACAGACCAGAAAATCAAATCAATAAAAAATGATTTAATTGAAGTCAAAGAGTAAACGAACAAAAATAGCAAAATAATCCAGACAAAAAACGAGGCAGGCAAGGACAAAAATGCTAGCATGAAAAAACATGAAAAATAGTCCTGACAAAAAAAAAAAACTGGAGACAAAAAAACGTAGAACAAAAAAACATGAAAAAAATGACAAGCTGAGAGTGCAAAAAACTGTGGCAATGAACAGGCAAAACAGAGAGCAAAAATCCAAGAAGCAATAAGGACACAGAGACGACGTGAAAAACCAACGAGACATTCTGGCAAAGTCCCCTTCTGAGAACGGCGTTTAAATACACAGCACAGAAAACCAGGAAGTGAATACAGGCCAGATGGAAGTCCCGTCCTGGATCCAGATTAGCGCTGAACTGGGAGAGAATAAATCTCTGGAGTGGAAGTCCAGGGCGGAGCATGACACCATCAGTGAAAATAGTTCATTACTGCATCCACAAATGCAAGATAAAAGCATATATAACCAATATCCAGAAACACCGCCACTTTCTCTGTACCCGAGCTCTTTTAGGATGGACTGAGGCGACGTGAAAAATTGTCCCAAGGTCTGATAAGACAAAAGTAGAAATTCTTTTTAGAAAATAATGGACACCACGCCCTCCAGGATAAAGAGGAGAGGGACCATCCAGCTTGTCATCAGTGCACAGTTCAAAAGCCAGCATCTGTGATGGTATGAGGGTGTATTGTACATGCCATTGGGACAGTGGTGCTTGAAAGTTTGTGAACCCTTTAGAATTTTCTATATTTCTGCATAAATATGACCTAAAACATCATCAGATTTTCACACAAGTCCTAAAAGTAGATAAAGAGAACCCAGTTAAACAAATGAGACAAAAATATTATACTTGGTCATTTATTTATTAAGGAAAATGATCCAATATTACATATCTGTGAGTGGCAAAAGTATGTGAACCTCTAGGATTAGCAGTTAATTTGAAGGTGAAATTAGAGTCAGGTGTTTTCAATCAATGGGATGACAATCAGGTGTGAGTGGGCACCCTGTTTTATTTAAAGTACAGGGATCTATCAAAGTCTGATCTTCACAACACATGTTTGTGGAAGTGTATCATGGCACGAACAAAGGAGATTTCTGAGGACCTCAGAAAAAGTGTTGTTGATGCTCATCAGGCTGGAAAAGGTTACAAAACCATCTCTAAAGAGTTTGGACTCCACCAATCCACAGTCAGACAGATTGTGTACAAATGGAGTAAATTCAAGACCATTGTTACCCTCCCCAGGAGTGGTCGACCAACAAAGATCACTCCAAGAACAAGGCGTGTAATAGTCGGCGAGGTCACAAAGGACCCCAGGGTAACTTATAAGCAACTGAAGGCCTCTCTCACATTGGCTAATGTTAATGTTCATGAGTCCACCACCAGGAGAACACTGAACAAGAATGGTACAGTATGCATGGCGGAGTTGCAAGAAGAAAGCCAATGCTCTCCAGAAAGAACATTGCTGCTCGTCTGCAGTTTGCTAAAGATCACGTGGACAAGCCAGAAGGCTATTGGAAAAATGTTTTGAGGACAGATGAGACCAAAATAGAACTTTTTGCTTTAAATGAGAAGCATTATGTTTGGAGAAAGGAAAACACTGCATTCCAGCATAAGAACCTTATCCCATCTGTGAAACATGGTGGTGGTAGTATCATGGTTTGGGCCTGTTTTGCTGCATCTGGGCCAGGACAGCTTGCCATCATTGATGGAACAATGAATCCTGAATTATACCAGCAAATTCTAAAGGAAAATGTCAGGACATCTGTCCATGAACTGAATCTCAAGAGAAGGTGGGTCATGCAGCAAGACAATGACCCTAAGCACACAAGTCGTTCTACCAAAGAATGGTTAAAGAAGAATAAAGTGAATGTTTTGGAATGGCCAAGTCAAAGTCCTGACCTTAATCCAATGGAAATGTTGTGGAAGGACCTGAAGCGAGCAGTTCATGTGAGGAAACCCACCAACATCCCAGAGTTGAAGCTGTTCTGTACGGAGGAATGGGCTAAAATTCCTCCAAGCTGGTGTGCAGGACTGATCAACAGTTACTGGAAATGTTTAGTTGCAGTTATTGCTGCACAAGGGGGTCACACCGGATACTGAAAGCAAAGGTACATACTTTTGCCACTCGCAGATATGTAATATTGGATCATTTTCCTCAATAAATAAATGACGAGTATAATATTTTTGTCTCATTTGTTTAACTGGGTTCTCTTTATCTACTTTTAGGACTTGTGTGAAAATCTGATGATGTTTTAGGTCATATTTATGCAGAAATATCGAAAATTCTAAAGGGTTCACAAATTTTCAAGCACCACTGTAGGTTGTACATCTGGGAAGGCATCATTAATTCTGAATGATGTATACACATTTCAGAGCAATATGCTGCCATCCAGAAAAAAAAATCATTTTCAGGGAAGGCCTTCCTTCTTTCAGCAAGACAATTCCAAACCACTTTCTGCACATATTAAAACTGCATGACTCTGTCGTAAAAGAGTCTGGGTGCTAAACTGGCCTGCCTGCAGTCCAGACCTGTCTCCCATTTAAAACATTTGGCACATTATGAAGTGCAAAATATGACAAAGGAGACCCCAAACTGTTGAGCAACTGAAATTGTATACCAGGCAAGAATGGAACAACATCTCTCTTTCAAAACTACAGCAACTGGTCTCCTCAGTTTCCAAATGTTTACAGAGTGTTGTTAAAAGTAGAGGTGATGCAACACAGTGGTACACATACCCCTGTCCCAACTTTTTTGAAATGTGTTGCTAACATCAAATTCAAAATGAGGATATATTTTTCAAAAAAAAAAATTCTCAGTTTCAACATTTGATATGTTCTTTGTACTATTTTCAGTGAAATATAGGGTGTCCATGATTTGCAAATTTTTTGCATTCTGTTTTTATTTACAGTATACACAGTGCCCCAACTTTTTTGGAATTGGGATTGTAAAAAATTAATAAAACAATAAACTCCACAAAAGCATACTCATTATAAATTAGATATCACTTCAGTAAAATTATGGTAAGTGCTCATCATTTTGTTATTATTCCTAGCTCCCCTTTAATCTATTAGGTTGTGACATTTTGACGAAGCTCAGTTGTTCCATCTCTTTTGAACAAAGCCATACTCTTCTGTGCACACCAGATAATCTACAACCCCAATTCCAAAAAATGGTGGGACATGGCGTTGTCGTTGTTGTCGTCGCAGCCACTCACAGGCAAGTATGGTGGCTCAATGGATTAGCAGCACAGAGACTCAGCTGTCACAGGCCAAATGACCATAGGTGCTGACTACACCCAAAAGCAGACTCACGGGAGCTAGCACAAAACAAGAAGAGTAGACGTCCCAGATGAGTGCGGAAGCAGGTTTAAAAAAAAAAAAAACTCACAGAGTCCTGAATGCAACCCTGCAGCAGGAAAAAGAGCTTGCAGTACAAAACAAAAGTGAAGAGTCCAGAGCACTTCCACGACAGGAGAAATGTGCTCGCAGCCCCAAAATCGAACAGGAAAAGTAATCCAGAAAGGGGGAGCAGAGTAATCCCAAAGCACACAACAAAGTAACCCGGGTTCTGCCCAACTGCATGGGTTCCAGTTCAGGGGACGCAGTGGCCTCAGACGAGGAAACTGCGGCCTTAGGTTCAAACCTGAGGCTCCTGCTCAGGTTCCATTGGCATAACTGGGTATCCATCCAACCAGCTAGGTACACGAGGCCATCCAGAGTCTTGGGGAGGTTGTGAGGGATGATCTCATCCAATACAGAGCTGTTTAGTCCATGAAAAAATGCATCATACAGGGGCACTGGCATTCCAGTCCACAGCTGCAGCCAAGGTACAATACTCAATGGCATAGTTGTAAACTGGCTGGCTTCCTTGCTTGAGCCCCAATACTCAAAGGAATGAGCAGCAGGACCCAGGCTCCCCATTTAAGGCTGTGAGGCAGGCAGGCATGGCTCTCGGTGGGGTTGTGGAGCCGGAATGACTGTTGGACCAATGGGTGAGCTGACTGGCACAGGTGCCGGTTGACTGGAGATCACATGCTGAAGGCTTTCTATCTGAGAGGAGAGTTTCTGTAATGTGTCTGTGATGGCCATCATGCTCTGGCAGACAGCTGCAATCTCCTGCTGATGGTAACTCAGAATAGAGCCTTGTTTGGTCAATGCTGCTCTGACTGTTTCTAAGTCTGCTGGGACCATTCCCCTTGGCAGGATTGTTAATCCTTGAAGTGTGAGGCACAGGAAGAGGAGAGTAGCAGCCAGGGAAAAAATTCCAGAATGGAAAATTAGGGAAACGGGAGCTAGCGCAAAACAGGAAGCGTAGAAGTCCCAGATGAGCGCGGAGGCAGGGAAAAAAGTCACAGAGTCCTGAATGCAACCCGCAGCAGGAAAAAAAAGAGCTCACTGCATAAAAGTGAAGAGTCCTGAGCACTTCTGTGATGGGAGAAATGCATTTGCAGTCCCAAAAAACAAACATGGAAAAGTAATCCAAAAAGGGGGAGCGGCGTAATCCCAAAGTGCACAGTAAAGTAGCAATGTAACAGAGTCTGAAGCAAAAATGGGGGGGGGGGGGGGCACAGGCGAAATAACAGTGTGAGGCGAAGACAATCTCGCACCAAGAGAATCTCTAAGCGGTATAATATAGAGTCATAGATGAGCTGATGAAAGACAGGTGTGCTGGCCGCAGTGCAGGGGAGGCTCAGAGAAAACCAGGGAGTGGAGTAAAAGACCAGATCAGGACCTACACGTTCTCAGCTAGCTCATGAAACTCAACCATGTCCTAGCTGCAGGGTCCGAGAGTGCCGTTGAGCGGTGGCATTCCTCCATTCACAATGCGCAGTTTCCTCAACAAGTCAGGTGTTTTCAAAATGTAGAACACCTTTCCGAGTTGTATTTCTCCAGATCTGTCTATCTGCCGTGAGTTGTTCCCACTCGTTAAGGGTGATTCTGCACTTCAACAAGGAGTGCTTTAAAAGGTCCTTGTGTCTTTTCTTTGGAGCACCAACTGATCTAGTACCATGAGACAGCTGTGAGAAGTACAGTTGTTTTGGTAGGCGATAGTTCAGCATTCTGTAGATGTGTCCAACCCATCTGAGCCAATGAAGGAAGATGGTTGATTCCAGGCTGGAAGAAGACACTCTCTCAAGTACAGCAACACAACCTTGTTTAACACCAGCATTGACTGAAAAAGGCTCACTGGGTTTACCATCGTGTAGAACAGCAGTAGTCATGTCATCGTGCAGGAGATGGATCATTTTCACAAGCTTCTCTGGATATCTGTACTTTACAAGAATTTGCCATAGAGTATCCCGATGAACAGTGTGAAATGCTTTCATGAGATCTCTTTAAGTAATGTAGAGTGGGGAGCGTTGTTCCCTACACTTTTCCTGTATCTGGCAGAGGGCAAAGATCATAATAATGGAATCATGTGAGGGTCTGAACCCACACTGACTTTCTGGATGCACCTCTTCGGCAAGTGGAGTCAGGTGATTCAACAGGATCTTTGCAAAGCGCTTGCCCATTGCTGACAGAAGTGAGATACTGCAATAGTTACTGCAGGAAGATTTATCACCCTTCTTGAACAAAGTCACAATTAGGGCATTTCTGAGGTCAGGGGGAATTTGTTCTTCTGTCCAGAACCTCTGAATGAGCAAAAAAAGATGCTCAGTGAGTTTGAGGTCCACCCAATTTGATCACTTCAGCAGGAATGCCATCAGGTCCTGAAGCTTTACCATTCTTCAAAGACATAAGTGCTTTTTCAACTTCCTCAAGGGATGGAGATGTGGCTAGTTCATGTCTTACAGAGTGCTGTTCAAGTTCATCCAGTGCATTTGGATCCACCTGAGCACTGCGGTTCAGCTGGTTGCTAAAATGTTCTCTCCAGCGCAATCTAATTGAGTCAGGGTCCTTAACAAGTTTGTTGGTAGAGGTCCTAAGAGTCGGCCTATGAGTGCTAGGACCATAAACCATCTTGGTTGCTGCAAAAAAAAAAAGCATGGCTCTTGTGATTATCTGCAAGCTTTTATAGTTCAGCTGCTTTTATCTGCCACCATTGATTATTGAGTTCTCTAATGTGCCTCTGTAGATCAGATTTTGCATTAGTGAGTTCCTGTCTGCAGGAGTGTGTCTTTGGATGTTGTTGCCAGTTGATAAAGGCAGCTCAATATCAACTAATGAGTTTAAGAAGTTCTTCGTCGTTATCGTCAAACCAGTCTCTGTGTTTTTTCCTCTTTAGTCCAATCATCTCGGAGCAAGCATCGAGAATAGCATCTTTGAGAGTGTTCCACATAGTATCAACAGGTTTCTCCTCCTCTAGGGCAGGGAGTTTATCATTTAGTGATGCCTGAAAATCTTGTTTAACTGCATGCTGGTTGAGGGCTTCCACATTAAGTTTGATACGGGGGTGCTGTGGGATCTTCTTCCGAAATTTCCACCTAAAAACAGACTTAACCATGTGGTGATCAGTGAAGCAGCTACTGCTACCAGTAACTGCACGTGTACCCATCAGACACTGTCTTTCTTTCTGTCTAGTAATTATAGTCAATGATGTGCCAATGGCGTGAGCATGGATGTCGCCATGTACCCTTGTGCCTATCTTTCATGCAAAATAAACAGTTGGTGATGAGTAAACTATGCTCTGTGCATATAGTAAGTAGCAGGAGTCCATTCGAATTCATCTTACCTATTCCATTTGATCCTATGGGAGGCCACAAATGTTTATCTTGTCCAACATGGACGTTAAAGTTGCCAAGTAATAACAAGTTGTCAGCAACTGGTGTATCTGTGGGGAGTTGGTCCAGTGCGGTGTAGAAGGCTTCCTTGATGTCATCGTCTGCATCTAGCATTGGAGCATAGGCGCTAATGACTGTCATATACTGATTGTGTGCCAGCTCAAGTTGCGTGATCATAAGTTGTTCGCTAATGAAAGAGGCAGCTCTTTCAAGTTTCCAATCAGTTTTGTACATATCGTGAAACCAACCCCATGTACATGGCAGTCTGATTTAGGAAGCCCCTTCCAAAAGAAGATGTATCCAGCACTATCTTTGCGCAGCTGACCTTCGTCCGGTAACCTTGTCTTGCTGAGGGCAGCCACATCAATGTTCAGTCGCTTTCGCCACGCTGAGCTTTGTTAACCTGGCCTTTGTATACTTTTCACCATCGCCAGGTGAGACGATGTGCCGGCTACTGTAATATAGATTCTCATCAGGATCAAGTGGATAGGGGTGGGTCCCTCAGCAATGCGCACTGCTACCACTGTGGTCAAGCCCTTAGGCCAAACGGATAGGGGAAAGGCCCGTGATTAATACCTAGTCCTGGGTGCGGCAGAGGTTTTCTCTGATGGCGTACCACAGCTGCAGCCTCTCTCCTTTCCCAGTGTCTCAACTGTCTTGCCCCGGATCAAGAAAGTCGAAAAGCCAAGTTTAGTTCCAGTTTGTGTGCCCAGTGCCATTTACATGCACACACTGCTAAATGGATTACACTTCAGGGATTACAGACCATGCTATCACATATGGGGTTTTAACCAATGCGCTGGCACCGGCATCAGTGAGACATGAGCGAAGTCCAGACAGCGAGCTGAGGCAGCATTGCGGGTGTCCAGGCAGCCTATTTAGGGACAGCACTGCCTGTCCTGGAAAGGGAAGCCCCTAGAAAAGGTGGGGTAAAGAAAGCTTACCTGGCTGGCTCACCATGGCCAGCAGGTCTCCATAATAGTGGTAGAAAGATGAAGAATATGAAATTGATACAGTAGTTGGGACTTGTCCAGGGTGTACCCCGCCTTTCGCCCGTGGTCAGCTGGGATAGGCTCCAGCTTGCCTGCGACCCTGTAGAACAGGATAAAGCGGCTAGAGATAATGAGATGAGAATAAGATGAGACTTGAAATGTCCACACCATGTCGGACAATGGTAAGAGACCTGAGTGTGGAACAGCTCATTGCAAAGGAACTAGGTCGCTACAGCATCAACATTGCTGCACTCCAAGAGACAAGGCTTGAAGGCCAAGGACAAGTGCAAGAGAATGACTACACCTTCTTCTGGAGTGGGAACACGGATGGAAGAAAAAAAACACAGGAGTTGCTTTTGTCGTTTTGCATAAGAGAGCTGGCAAACTGCCATCACTACCAGTGGGAATATCTAAGCAAATCATAAGTTTACATGTACCCACAGGGAATGATCACTACCTAAACCTGATTGTGGCAGCGGGGGCGTGGACAAGCGCCGGCCTGTGACAGGAGGGCGGAGTCAGGGAAGGTAAGTGGCAGAATCACTACACCTGACGGCAATTAGCCTGTGTTTGTGTGTGTCTTCCCAGTGACCGCGCCCTATTTAAGGAGGGAGAGTGAGAGCAGAAGGGAGCTTCCCCAGAGGAGACTACAGTGTGTGTGTGTGTCTCTGATTGTTGATTTAAATTGTCAGACTGAAAAGTACGGCAATAAAGCCTTCTGTTCACCCTGATCTCTGTCCTGCCGTCCTCTGTGCTCCACCCACCCGCAGGGAACATTTACAGTGGTGACGAAACCCGGGAAAAGTGGAGCACCAAGCAAGCAGCCCCATGGAATCCTCCCCGTTCGCCGAACTGGTCCATGCCCTCGCCACGGCTCAGCAAAGCCAGCACCAGGCGCTCATCGCACTCCGAAAGGAACAAGAGCGGCGCTTCGAAGCCCTGGTTCTGGCCCAGCAGAAAGACCGCGAGGCGTTCTGGCACCTCCTCGTGTCGGCGGGGTCCACCAGTGCTTCGGCCGCGGGCCCGTCCCCCCTCACTGTCACCAAGATGGGCCCGCAGCACGACCCCGAGGCATTCATCACGCTGTTCGAACAGGTCGCAGAAGCCTCGGGGTGGCCGATGGAGCAGCGCGCGGTGCGCCTTCTCCCCCTCCTAACGGGAGAGGCACAGCTGGCCGCGCTACAGCTCCCCGCCGACCGCCGGCTGGCCTACGCGGACCTTCGCCGGGCCGTCCTCCAGCGCGTGAGGCGCACACCTGAGCAACAGCGCCAGTGCTTCCATGCTCTGCGCTTGGAGGAAGTCGGCCGGCCATTCGCGTTCGGCCAGCAGCTCCGGGACGCCTGCTGGCTGTGGTTGAGGGCCAACGATCGCGACGCCGAGGGGATCATCGACCAGGTGGTGATGGAACAGTTCATCGCCCACTTACCAGCAGGAACCGCGGAGTGGATCCAGTGCCACCGCCCGGCGTCGCTGGATCAGGCAGTCGAGCTGGCGGAGGATCATTTGGCGGCTGTTCCGGCGGCAGGACAGCAGATGACGTCGACCCTTCTCTCCTCTTCTCTCTCTCTCACTCCCCCTCCTTCTGTGTCCCGTCCTTGCCCCATTCCCCCACCGCGGAGACAGAGGCCGGCTCCACCCCAGCCGGCCCGCCGCACCCGCGGTGCCCTCCCGTTTCTCCCTTCTGCGTCTGTCTCTCCCTCCCCCTCAGGTGAGTGAGCCCCAGAACACCGGTGCAGAGGGAAAGCCCGGGCCGGTTTGCTGTCGCTGCGGGGAGCCGGGCCACCTTCAACAACAGTGCACGGCAATGGAAGTGGATGCGGTGGTTCGGATCCCCGACACGCCAGAGGCCGCCCTCGATCGGGCCGGAGCGTATCGCATACCGGTGAGTATCCAAGGGGATACATGTCAGGCGTTGGTGGATTCTGGTTGTAACCAGACCTCAATTCACCAAAGCCTGGTGCAGAACGAGGCATTGGGGGGAGCACAGGGGGTGAAGGTGTTGTGTGTGCACGGGGATGTTCACCGCTACCCTTTGGTGTCGGTCCACATTATTTTCAGAGGGGAAAAATTTATAGTGAAGGCGGCGGTTAATCCTCGCCTTACCCACTCTTTGATCTTGGGGACTGATTGGCCGGGATTTCGGGGTTTAATGACACGCCTAGTAAACAGTGGGTCCTGCCATTTGACAGGGGGAGGTCCCGGTGTCGCTTTGGCGGGAGCAGCTGTCACAGAGCCATCTATGTCATCTCCGCGTCAGAGTGAGGAGCCGCCGGCTCCTCCTCTCTCTATTGGGGAATCCCTTGCGGATTTCCCATTAGAACAATCGCGAGACGAGACTCTGCGACATGCGTTTGACCAAGTGAGAGTAATCGATGGTCAAACGCTCCAGCCGAACGCCACCCCATCCTTCCCCTACTTCGCAGTTATGAAGGATAGATTATACCGTGTGACGCAGGACACTCAGACGAAAGAGCGAGTCACACAGCTTTTAATTCCGAAGAGCCGCCGGGAATTGGTATTCCAGGCGGCTCACTTTAATCCCATGGCTGGACACTTAGGGCAGGATAAGACACTAGCCCGAATAATGGCCCGATTCTATTGGCCGGGGATTCGCAGCGATGTTCGTAGGTGGTGTACGGCATGCCGTGAATGCCAGTTAGTAAATCCAGCGGCCATTCCAAAAGCGCCTTTGTGCCCTCTTCCGTTAATCAAGACCCCGTTTGAGAGAATTGGGATGGATCTCGTCAGGCCATTAGATCGGTCAGCACGAGGGTACCGCTTTATATTAGTTCTGGTGGACTATGCAACGCGATACCCGGAAGCAGTGCCTCTGCGCAATATCTCAGCATGCAGTGTTGCAGAGGCGCTCTTCCGCGTCATCTCCCGAGTTGGAATCCCGAAAGAGATTCTGACTGATCAAGGCACTACATTTATGTCACGAACACTACGCGAACTGTATGGGTTATTGGGGATTAAGCCGATCCGCACCAGCGTGTATCACCCACAAACGGACGGTTTAGTGGAACGGTTTAACCGCACCCTCAAAAATATTATCAAAAAATTCGTAAGTGAGGATGCACGTAATTGGGATAAGTGGCTCGAACCCTTGTTGTTCTCAGTGCAAGAGGTTCCCCAAGCCTCCACGGGGTTCTCCCCGTTCGAATTATTATATGGGCGTAAGCCGCGCGGCATCCTGGATGTGCTGCGGGAAAATTGGGAGGAGGAACCTTCACAAAGCAAAAACGAAATTCAATACATTATGGACCTGCGCGCAAAACTCCACACGCTCACCCACCTAACTCAGGAGAATTTGCGGCAGGCCCAGGAACGGCAAGCCCGCCTGTACAACAAGGGTTCGTGCCTTAGAGAATTCACTCGTACTCGTACTGTTGCCCACGTCAAGCTCCAAATTGATCGCCAAGTGGCAAGGACCCTTTGAGGTCACACGGCGAGTCGGGGACGTTGACTATGAGGTGAGGCGAACGGACAGGGGTGGGGCGCTACAGATTTACCACCTCAGTCTGCTTAAACTCTGGAACAAGGAGGTCCCCGTGGCGATGGTGTCAGTAGTTCCAGAGAAGGCGGAGCTGGGGCTGGAGGTTCAAAAAGGAACATTGGCATCACATACCTCTCCGGTCCCCTGTGGAGACCACCTCTCCCCGACCCAACTCACGGAGGTCGCCCAGTTGCAGGCCGAGTTTTCGGATGTGTTCTCGCCCCTGCCCGGCCGCACTAACCTCATAGAGCACCACATAGAGACGCCCCCAGGGGTGGCAGTGCGTAGCCGCCCTTACAGGCTACCTGAACACAAAAAAAAGGTGGTTCGGGAAGAACTTCAGACCATGCTCGAAATGGGCATCGTCGAGGAGTCCCACAGTGACTGGAGCAGCCCGGTGGTCTTGGTCCCCAAGGCCGACGGGTCGGTCCGGTTCTGTGTGGACTATAGAAAAGTCAACGCGGTGTCTAAATTCAACGCATACCCAATGCCTCGGGTTGATGAGTTGCTCGATCGACTAGGCACGGCTCGCTTTTATTCAACACTGGATTTGACGAAGGGATATTGGCAGATCCCCTTGACTCCATTATCCCGGGAAAAAACAGCCTTTTCCACACCGTTCGGCTTGCACCAATTCGTCACACTTCCTTTTGGGCTGTTTGGGGTGCCCGCTACGTTTCATCGGCTGATGGACAGGGTCCTCTGCCCCCATGCCACCTATGTGGCCGCATACCTCAATGATATCATCGTTTATAGTAATAACTGGCAGCGGCACTTACAACACCTGAGGGCCGTCCTTAAGTCGCTGAGGCGAGCGGGTCTCACAGCCAACCCGAAGAAGTGTGCGATTGGGCGGGTGGAAGTACGGTATCTGGGCTTCCACTTGGGCAACGGGCAGGTGCGTCCCCAAATTAACAAGACAGCAGCAATTGCGGCCTGCCCGAGGCCCAAGACCAAAAGGGGGGTGAGACAGTTCCTGGGACTGGCTGGCTACTATCGTAGGTTTATACCTAATTATTCGGACGTCACCAGCCTGCTGACTGATCTTACTAAAAAGGGGGCACCAGATCCAGTCCAGTGGACGGAGCAATGCCAGCGGGCTTTCGCTGAGGTAAAGGCTGCACTGTGTGAGGGGCCACTATTACACTCCCCTGACTTTTCTCTCCCTTTTGTGTTGCAGACGGACGCGTCGGACAGAGGGCTGGGGGTGGTTTTGTCCCAGGAGGTGGAGGGAGAGGACCGCCCCGTCCTGTACATTAGCAGGAAGCTGTCAGTGTGTGAGGGGCGCTACAGCACAATTGAAAAAGAGTGTCTAGCGATCAAGTGGGCGATCCTTGCCCTCCGTTACTACCTGCTGGGGCGCCCTTTCACCCTCTGGTCAGACCACGCGCCCCTCCAGTGGCTCCACCGCATGAAGGATGCCAACGCGCGGATCACCCATTGGTATCTGGCACTCCAACCCTTCAATTTCAAGGTGGTCCACAGGCCGGGGGCGCAGATGGTCATGGCGGACTTCCTCTCCCGTCAAGGGGGGGGGGGGGGGGGGGGGGTCGGCTGCAGGACGGACAGCCGCCCGGCCTGAGTCGGGCGGTGGGGGTATGTGGCAGCGGGGGCGTGGTCAAGCGCCGGTCTGTGACAGGAGGGCGGAGTCAGGGAAGGTAAGTGGCAGAATCACTACACCTGACGGCAATTAACCTGTGTTTGTGTGTGTCTTCCCAGTGACCGCACCCTATTTAAGGAGGGAGAGTGAGAGCGGAAGGGAGCTTCCCCAGAGGAGACTACAGTGTGTGTGTCTCTGATTGTTTATTTAAGTTGTCAGACTGAAAAGTACGGCAATAAAGCCTTCTGTTCACCCTGATCTCTGTCCTGCCGTCCTCTGTGCTCCACCCACCTGCAGGGAACGTTTACACTGATCAATGTGCATGCACCTACCATGACCTATCCTGATGAAGAAAAAGAAGCCTTCTATCATGAATTAGCTGATGTGGTAGACAGGGTACCTCAAGTAGAGAAGCTTCTTTGACAAAACTCAATTGTTCCATCTCTTTTGAACAAAGCCAGACTCTTCTGTGCACACCAGATAACCTACAACCCCAATTCCAAAAAAAGTTGGGATGCTGTTTAAACTGTAAATAAAAACAAGATATGATAATTTGCAAATCATGGAAACCCTATATTTCCTTGAAAATACTACAAAGACAACACATCAAATGTTGAAACTGAGAAATTATACTTAAAAAATGCATGCTTATTTTGAATTTGAGGTCAGCAACACATTTCAAAAAAGTTGGGACAGGGGAATGTTTACCACTGTGTTACATCACCTCTACTTTTACCAACACTGTAAATGTTTGAGAACTGAGGAGAGCAATTGATATAGTTTTGAAAGAGAAATGTTGTCCCATTCTTGCCTGATATACAATTTCAGTTGCTCAACAGTTCAGCGTGCTAACCACTACACCACCATGCCACCCCCTAAAACAAGTGTCCTTTGTTATTGAGATGAAGATAGGTTGCAGAGTCCTGGCCTCAGGAACTGGCTGTCCTGTGTTGAGCAGCCATGCACTTGTGAAGCGGTTGTTTTGTTTTCCCCAATGTACAGGTCTGTGCATTCCTCACTGCATTGAATTTGTGTTTGTGTCTGGGTATTATGTCCTGAGGGTGGACCAATTTCTGCCCCAGAGTGTTACTGGGTCTGAACTGTACAGGGATGTTGTGTGCAGGCATGCCAGTTTAGCACCCAGACTCTTATTACAGAGCCATGCAGTTTTAATATGTTACAGTGCTTTGAAAAAGTATTCATACCCTTTGAATTTTTTCACATTTTTCCACTTTACAACCACGAACTTAAAAGTTTTTTATTGAGATTTTATGTGCTAGACCAACACAGAGTAGCACATAATTGTGACGTGAAACAAAAATGATAAATGGTCTTCAAAATTTTAAACAAATAAAAATCTGAAAAATGTGATGTGCATTTAGTATTCAGCCCCCCTGCGTCAATACTTTGTAGAGCCACCTTTTGCTGCAATTACAGCTGCAAGTCTTTTGTGGTATGTCTCTACCAGCTTTGCACATCTAGACACTGAAATTTTTGCCCATTCTTCTTTGCAAAATAGCTCAAGCTCAGGCAGATTGGATGGAGAGCGTCTGTGAACAACAATTTTCAAGTCTTGCCACAGATGCTCAATGGGATTTAGGTCTGGACTTTGACTGGGCCATTCTAACACATGAATATTCTTTGATCTAAATCATTCCATTGTAGCTCTGGCTGTATGTTTAGGGCAGACCTGGGCATTTTACGGCCCACGGGCCACATCCAGCTCTTTGGTTCATTCTGACCGGCCCATGTAAGGTTAATTAGAAATTACAAAATAAACTTATTTTCTAATTTTACCCCATGCATTAACTGAATGTGCATTGCTTTTATTTTGAAGTTGAGTTCAACAAAAATGCAATGCGCGCGACATGAACATGACATGAAATCCCACGAAACCTAATCCCGCAATAACTACTTCCGTAATTTGTCCAGACCAACCACAAACTTGTACGTCATCCTTCAAACGGTCCAGCCAATCACATCATGTGACGTCACCAGCAGGCGCCGGAGCCCGAGCCGATCTGTAGATCTTATACCTACACCGAATCGACATTGTTGGGAGCAGATCACAAGAAGACTTTAGCCCCCAAAATGTCCACAAAAAGAAGAAAGGTAGATGCCGAATGCAGGGCTTTCAACAAAACATGGACTGATAAGTATTTATTTACTGAAGTCAGAGATAAAGCCGTGTATTTAGTTTGCAGAGAGCAGATCGCCGTGTTCAAAGACTTCAATTTGAGTCGGCATTACCAGACAAAGCACGCTGAGAAATACTGAAACTTGACTGATGCTGAAATAGCGCGGACATCGGAAGCTTTGCTGGCTAAGCTAGAAAAGCAGCAAGGCTTTTTTACCAAGCGTCACACATCCAGGGATGCAGCAACTAAGACCAGCTTTGTGCTTTCCCACAAAATCGCTAAAAACAGTAAGCCATTCTCGGAGGGGGAATTTGTGAAAGAGTGCTTGGTGGACTTGGTGCTTGATATTTGGAGTAGAAAGACATAGACCAGTGGCGAGGAGCTGAAAATAAAGGGCATACCCCTCCAGGCAGTAGAACAAAGTGGGACCTGTTTTATTTGAAGGGTATGGGTGTCTACTTCATAAAAAACATGGTTGTACAAAATTAATATTGTAACAACATATGGTCCTTATTTGCCGGACCATCTGCAAAATTCTGTATCGCTATACCAGAGGCATTTCCTCTGCAATGAATGCACATATTGATGTGTGGGCATCAATATACTGTATCATTTACGTCCATGATATGCTAATGCAACCTTTCTGGGCGTTTAATTTGATTTTCATCAATTTATGGGTGTATTAACCCCTTAGAATCCAAATATTTTTGAGTTTTTTTCAGGTTGTTCGTTGAATATTTCAATTATAAATGATTAATTGTCAGGAAAATAAGGGAAAACTTATATCATTCTATAGTTTTAGATGTCTTTTATTCAAAAATACCAGTTTGAATTGTTCAGAATGGGTACAACACTGCCAATTAACCCTTTGTTTGCGACTGCGCATAAACCCAGATTTAACGTTGAAATCACAATTTGAGAAAATGAAGCCGATATTTTCTCTATGGATGGGTTGTACATTACTAAGGAGAGAAATCATTATTTCAAAGATGCAAATGTAGTCTGAGACATGTTTTCAAGCAATTTAACCCCTTCCTAGCTAATACAGGTTGATCGGGTCATTGGTCATACAAAACATTGCCGACATCTTTGATCATGAAATTAGGTTTGCTAGCATAAGATATTTTTGAAAAGCACTATCTTACTAAACATCTGCTTCATCTTCTATAAAAACCTGTTGATGTTTTTGTATTGAAACAATACACACATATTATTTGGATGGTGTGTACAACAACACGAAAACGAATAGAATATATTTTGTTCATTTTGTGCAGATCTGGGGATTCTTTTGTGCTGTTAACCCTGAACAGTTACTAGTAAATAATAGGCCTTCATTTCGATCAAACATGACTTTCAATAATTATAACCCTTTTTATTCTCAGGTTGAAATCTAGTTCACTCATTATGTCAAGGGGTGGTCAAGTAGAGATTCATGTAGAAAATGCCATGCTGTATGTCATTCACATCTCTGCCAATGTCTCCTGATCATGGGGGACATTCGGACAGGAAACACACTCACAAATGTCAATGCAGAAGAGCCCTGCCGACACACAAACACACTCGGTACCTTCTGAGCAGTTACCGTCCGTACAGTAGAGGTGAGTGATATCACAGACTTCGGCTGGTGCTGATTCTTTCGTGTACAGAACCTGATGCAATCCTGGGATAGTGGCCAGACTGAGGTTTGGTGGCCACAGCAATTACATAATCCAGCGTTGGCTGCCCATAGAAACACAGAGTTCCAATCACTGTGCATGAAGCCATGTGCTGCTTAGGACTGTTCAGCATGCAGTAATTAATATGGCCATAGGCCTTCCTCCCACAACTCTTACCTTAGTTGGGATGAGAATTAGGTTCAAATTACAGAAAACTTTGGCCATACAGAATTTTGCAGATGGTCCGGCAAATAAGGGGTTAATCCATATGTTGTTACAATATTAATTTTGTACAACCATGTTTTTCATGAAGTAGACACCCATACCCTTCAAATAAAACAGGTCCCGCTTTGTTCTACCGCCTGGAGGGGTACCACCTCTTTTTAGAGGGCTTTTCAAGGGTTGGCCGCTGCACTAACAACATTGTGATGTCTTTATTGTGTTTTGGGGTGAATGCGACTGAAAAAAATGGTACAAATGTTCACATTTTGTTAACCATTGTTTTGGGAAATTTGATTGAATAAATGACATTTTTTGTAAGGCAACCTCGTTTTTTCCATACTCTTACCAGTCTTAGCAGCTTGTAAAAACAAATGTTATTTACTGCTTTATATAAAGAAATACAATTAATATTATACAGAATTTAGTTCAGCCTTTTGGTCCGGCCCTCCACAAAATTTTCTGTTTCTAATGTGGCCCCATGGAAAAAATAATGGCCCACCCCTGGTTTAGGGTCATTGCCTTGCTGGAAGGTGAATCTCCTTCCCAGTCTCAAGTCTTTTGCAGCCTCCAACAGGTTTTCTTCCAGGATTGCCCTGTATTTAGCTCCATCCATCTTCCCATCAACTCTGACCAGCTTCCCTGTCCCTGCTGAAGAAAAGCATCCCCATAGCATGATGCTGCCACCACCACGTTTCACAGTGGGGATGGTGTGTGCAGGGTGATGGGCAGTGTTAGTTTTCCGCCACACATAGCGCTTTGCATTTAGGCCAAAAAGTTCAACTTTGGTCTCATCTGACCAAAGCACCTTCTTCCACATGTTTGCTGTGTCCCCTACATGGCTTCTGGCAAACTGCAAACGGGACTTCTTATGCCTGTCTTTCAACAATGGCTTTCTTCTTGCCACTCTTCCAAAAAGGCCAGATTTTTTTTTTCTCTTTTTTATCAGACATCTAGTTTTTGGGTTTGTTTACCTGACATGTTTCGACGTACAACTGTCGTCTTCCTCAGAGTGTCCCCGGATGTTATTGGTGACGCATCTTTTATCAGCTGATGTTTCTGAAGGCGATAAAAGATGTACGACTTATAGTTGTCCTGTGCACAGATTCTCCCACCTGAATTCTCCCATTCTCAGTGGAGTCAAGCAAAACTCCTTGTCACCAACGAAGGCAACTAAGCCCCCAGCAACTACAGAGGATCATGCTGACTCATCTGCCCCCAATACAGTTCAGGAAAATGATCAGAGGGTGGATCTATCACCACACACATCCCCGTCACTTTCCAAGGCTAGCAACATGATATCTGAGCTAACGGGTAAGCTGGCAGAACTATCAGAAAGACAATCAGATAAACAAGCATCACCACAACCTCCTGAGACTGGCAATAGGCAATCACCAACAACAACAGTGGATGTAACCCCAAGCCCCTCTGTATCTCCTTCACCCCCCAGACTGCGTTTTCCTGAGAAAATGGAGAGACTATTGTCTTTAAGCTGAGTGTCTTTGGCAAGCCCAAGAGGACACTCAAATCAAGTATCGTACACAGAGCTGTCTCATGGTCAGGCCTTGTGTACCCCAATATCTTTAATGATATATCCTACTGCTACAGCACCCAAGAAACGGAGGGCACCACCTCCCCCTGTGATTACAGATAAGACTCAAGGACCATGTGCACAGCTACAGTTCACCGGCAGCAGTGAAGACCTTCATGTTGGAACGAACTGATATAATCTGGGTCTAGATGGTAGTTTTGAAAATAAGCTGGGACCCACAACGTACTTTTCTATTCCTGTGCTAACAAGAAGGAGAGGTGTTCTTATTCATCCTATCAATGGGGTAAACTTGTCAAATCTCCTTCCAGTTCCAAAACAACCACAGAACGCTTCTGTGGAAATTATCCCCACATTCACTGTAAAACTAGCTCTTCAGAATGTAAGATCACTTAATAAGCCTTTTTTAATTAATGACTTCATCGGTACACACAAACTGGGTTTTATGCTTCTTACTGAAACTTGGCTTGAACAATCAAGTAGCTCTATTACTCTTATTGAAGCAACTCCCCCACTCTTTGATTTCATGAGTGTTGGAAGAGCCAATAAACGGGGAGGAGGAATAGCAAATATATACAAGGCATGTTTTCAGTACAAACAGACAACTCTTGGTGATTTTACATCTTTTGAATACCTAAGTGCAATCCTAAAATGTTCTTCTAACATATTAGTGTTGACTATTTACAGACCACCAAGACTTTCTGCACCACTGTTCCTAGAGGAGTTTGGGGAACTGTTGTCAAATATTTATTTAGAGTTTGACAATCTTATTATTTCTGGGGATTTTAACTTCCATGTTGATAATCCAGATAACACGTATGCAAATGAATTTCTTACACTGATTGATGCCTTCAACCTAACACAACATGTACAAGGGCCAACACACTCCCATGGCCACACCCTCGGCCTTGTCATCACTAAGGGTCTTAATGTATCTACTAATGTCATGGACCTGGGTATATCTGATCATTTCTGTGTTTTCTTTGATGTTTCCATTTCCCCTCACTTTCAAAACAAGTCTGTGACTGTAAAAAAGAGGGTAATTACCAATGGTACAGCAGCTCTTTTTGAGCAGGCACTCTCAGAACTCCCATGTCAATCTTCAGATTGTGCAGATGATCTAATGGAAATTTTTAATTCAAGAATGAATCATATTATGGATGCTATTGCTCCTTTAAAAACCAAAAGAGTCATAGACAAAGGAAAAGCACCCTGGAAACTAAATCCAACAGTTAAAATGTTAAAGAGGGAATGTAGAAAGTCTGAAAGAAAATGGCGTAAATCTAAACTCCAGATTCATTATCAAATCTACAAAGGGATGTTATGTAAATACAACTTAGAAATTTCTAAAGCAAGACAGTCTTTTTTTGCTGACATTATTAATAGGAATATCAACAATACCCGTGTGCTATTTTCTACAGTTGAAAAGCTAACAAACCCATCAAAACAAATGCCTTCTGAATTTCTCTCAGTTAATACATGCAACAACTTTGCATCTTTTTTCAAAGGAAAGATTGATAAAATACGTATGAATATAGCCACACAGGTGCAAACACTTCAAAATCTGGAACCATTGGATAAAGAGAGAGGGGGTTGTAATACAATGTCAACATTTAGTTTAATTGATGTTGAGACTCTGAGAAAAACAGTACAAAGTCTCAGCTCCTCCACATCTGAACTGGACATTTTACCTACAGTCTTTTTCAAATCTGTTCTTCACCTAATATCAGACGAGGTACTTCAGATTATCAACACCTCCTTACGAACTGGCATGTTTCCCTCATCTCTGAAAAAAGCGGTTGTAAAACCCCTACTGAAAAAGAATAACCTAGATGTCTCAGTACTCAACAACTACAGGCCCATATCCAATTTGCCATTCGTTGGTAAAATAATTGAAAAAAATGTTTTTAATCAATTAACTACCTTCCTGACATTAAACGGATGTTTTGATAAGTTTCAGTCAGGTTTTCGTGCCAATCATAGCACTGAAACAGCTCTTACTAAAGTAATGAATGACCTACGTCTTAATTCTGATGCTGGTAGAACATCAGTCTTGGTGCTTTTAGACTTAAGTGCTGCATTTGACATGGTAGATCATTCCATACTGTTACATCAACTGGAGCATTGGGTTGGGTTTACTGGTATAGTAATCAACTGGTTAAAATCTTACCTACAACAAAGATTTTTTTATGTGGCCATTGGAGGCCACAGTTCATCACCCGTGTCCTTGAACTGTGGGGTTCCCCAGGGCTCAATCCTGGGACCATTACTATTCAACCTTTATATGCTCCCACTTGGACAAATTTATTAAGAATAACTCAATAAACTTCCATAGCTATGCAGATGACACTCAGCTTTACTTAGCTATGTCACCTAATGACTATGCCCCTCTTGAGTCTCTTCATAGATCCATTGACCAAATTAACACATGGATGTCTCACAATTTTCTTCAGCTGAATGCAGATAAAACTGAAGCAATTATATTTGGCAAAAAGGAAGAAAGGCTTAGGATTGCCACTGTTCTTGAAACTAAGGGGCTTAAAGCAAAGGATACTGTCAAAAACCTTGGTGTCCTTATTGACAGCGAACTTAACTTCAACAGTCATATGAAAGTGGTAAAAAAGTTTGCATTCTATCACCTAAAAACATTTCTAAACTCAGGGGTCTCATGTCAAATCATGATCTAGAAAAACTTATTCATGCTTTCATCTCCAGTAGGGTTGATTACTGCAATAGCCTTTTCACAGGTCTTCCAAAAAAGACCATCAAAGAGCTTCAACTAATCCAAAATGCAGCAGCAAGGGTTCTTACAAGAACAAAAAGGGTAGTCCATATCACTCCAATCCTAAGGTCTCTGCACTGGCTCCCAGTGAGCTATAGAATTGACTTTAAAGCATTACTTCTTCTATTTAAAACATTAAATGGGATGGGACCCAGCTACCTACTGGATATGTTTCAATTATATGCACCAACTAGGTCTCTAAGATCACAAGAGAAAAACTTGCTAGTAATACCAGCTGTCAAAACGAAGTGTGGTGAAGCAGCCTTTAGTTGCTATGCTGCTAAGCTTTGGAACCAACTTCCAGATGATATTAAAAATGCTCCTACTGTTGTTAGTTTTAAATCCAGGCTCAAGACAAAGCTGTTTTCAGATGCTTTCACTTGATTAATTTTTATCTAAAGTGTAATTAATTTCCTTTAATATAATTTCTTTTAGGGCGGCACGGTGGTGTAGTGGTTAGCGCTGTCGCCTCACAGCAAGAAGGTCCTGGGTTCGAGCCCCGGGGCCGGCGAGGGCCTTTCTGTGTGGAGTTTGCATGTTCTCCCCGTGTCCACGTGGGTTTCCTTCGGGTGCTCCGGTTTCCCCCACAGTCCAAAAGACATGCAGGTTAGGTTAACTGGTGACTCTAAATTGACCATAGGTGTGAATGTGAGTGTGAATGGTTGTCTGTGTCTATGTGTCAGCCCTGTGATGACCTGGCGACTTGTCCAGGGTGTACCCCGCCTTTCGCCCGTAGTCAGCTGGGATAGGCTCCAGCTTGCCTGCGACCCTGTAGAAGGATAAAGCGGCTAGAGATAATGAGATGAGATAATTTCTTTTAATTTTGATTTTAATGATTTTACTTTATTTTAATTTCTTTTTAATCTTGGATTTTAATGATTTTACTTTTACTTTAATTCTTTGTTACTGTTCTTATGCTTTTATTTTTTGTGAAGCACATTGAATTGCCTGTGTGTATGAAATGCGTTATACAAATAAACTTCCCTTGCCTTGCCTTGAGCTGTGGATTTCTGCAGCTCCTCCAGAGTGATCATGGGCCTCTTGGCTGCTTCTCTGACCAGTGCTCTCCTTGCTCGCTCTGTCAGTTTAGGTGGACGGCCATGTCTTGGTAGGTTTGCAGTTGTGCCATACTTTTTCCATTTTTGAATGATGGATTGAACAGTGCTTCTTGAGATGTTCAGAGCTTGGGATATTTTTTATAACCTAACCCTGCTTTAAACTTCTCCAGAACTTTATCCCTGACCTGTCTGGTGAGTTCTTTGGTCTTCATGATGCTGTTTGTTCTTCAGTGTTCTCTAACAAACTACTGAGGCCTTCACAGAACAAGTGTATTTATGCTGAGAGTAAATTACACACAGTAGGACTCTATTAACTAATTAGATGACTTCTGAAGGCAATTGATTGCACTGGATTGTATTTAGAGGTATCAGAGTACAGGGGGCTGAATACTAATGCACACCACATTTTTCAGATTTTTATTTGTTTAAAATTTTGAAGATCATTTATCATTTTCGTTTCACTTCACAATTATGTGCTACTCTGTGTTGGTCTGTCACATAAAATCTCAATAAAAAACTTTTAAATTCGTGGTTGTAAGGTGGAAAAAATGTGAAAAAGTTCAAGGGGTATGAATACTTTTTCAAGGCACTGTACATTACATTAATGGCATTTAGCTCTAATCCAGAGCGACGTACAACATACCCAGAGCAGTCTGTGGAGCAGTTTGGGGTTCGGTGCCTTGCTTAAGGGCACTTCAGCCAGTCCTGCTGGTCCAGGGAATCGAACCAGCACTCTTAAAGCTGCTTCTCTAACCATTAGGTCATGGCTTCCCCATGGTGTAGAAAGCAGTTTGGCATTGTCTTGCTGAAAGAAGGAAGGCCTTCTCTGAAAAAGATATTGTCTGGATGGTAGCATATTGCTCTGAAATGTGTATACATCATTCAGCATTAATTATGCCTTCCCAGATGTACAAGCTCCCCATGTCATGTGCACTAATGCACCTTCATACCGTCACAGATGCTGGCTTTTGAACTGTGCACTGATAACAAGCTGGATGGTCCCGCTCCTCTTTAGCCTGGAAGACATGTTGTCCATGATTTCTAAAAAGAATTTCTAATTTTGATTCATCAGTCCTCGGGACAATTTTCCATGTCGTCTCAGTCCATTGTAAAAGAGCTTGGGCCCAGGGAAGGTGGCAGTGTTTCTGAATATTGTTTATATCTGGTTTTATCTTGCATTTGTGGATGCAGTAATGAACTGTTTTCACAAATAATGGTTTTCTGAAGTGTTCCTGAGCCCATACAGTGATTTCCACTACAGACACGTGTCTGCTTTTAATGCATTGTCACCTGAGGGCCTGAAGATCACAGGCATCCAATGTCAGTTTTCAGCCTTGTGTCTTGCATACAGAGATTTCTCCAGATTCTCTGAATCTTTTAATAATATTATATACCATAAATTATATGATTCTTTGCAATTTTACATTGAGGAATATTATTCTTAAATTGTTGCACTGTTTGCCCACGCAGTCTTTCACAGAGTGGTGAACCCCTCCCCGTCTTTACTTCTGAGAGACTCAGCCTCTCTGGGATGCTCTTTTTATACCCAATCATGTTACTGACCTGTTGCCAATTAACCAAATTAGGTTTTTTAGCGTTACACAACTTTTTCAGTCTTTTGTTGCCCCGTCCCAAATTTTCTTAAACGTGTTGCTGACATCAAATTCAAAATAAGCATATATTTTCAAAAAACAATAAAATTTCTCAGGTTCAACATTTGATATGTTATCTTTGTACTATTTTCAATGAAATATAGGATTTCCGTGATTTGCAAATCTTCACATTCTGTTTTTATTTGTATTTTACACAGTGTCCTAACTTTTTTGGAATTGGGGTTGTATTTTTTGCTTCTGCTGTTTTCTTTGGGTATGACCTGAAGAACAACAAATGAGCTGAAGTCTCTGTTCCTCAAATTTTGAATCAGGTCCCTCAAAATCTCTGGGTGTCACACCCCAAAAAAGGCAGACATGTACAGGTACCATTATACACTGCCAGTCTGAAAACATCTGTTTCTGTGTATGTATTAATCAACTGGTTATATTTGTCAGGCCTTGTATATCAAACATCATTTTTTTAAATCTATTTCTAGTCAACATACCCACTTTACTGTCATTGAGCTTTGCAGTGCATTTTTCAGTGTCCCTGTGAGTGTTGACACTCAACCCATATTTCAACAACAATATACATGGACCCGCCTACCTCAAGGGTTCATTGACTCCCCTGCAGTTTTCTCTGTTGTTTGAGACTCACTGAATTCTCTGACCTTCCTTGATGGCTGTAAATTGCTCTAATTTGCAGATGACATTCTATTCTCAGCTGAAGATGAGTCCAAGTGTGAACAAGCCTCTCTGGCTCTTCTTGTGCACCTGGCTAGGTGTGGACGATACCTCGGCTTTGACACCTCTCAAGGTGAACATCATCTCTCATCTGACAGAGTCTCCGTCATACTTGAGGTGGCTCCTCCCTCAAATAAGACTGCCATGTTGTCTTTTCTTGGACTCATTATCTATTGTTGTCAGTACATTTCAGACTGTTCTCATCATGACAAGCTCCTGAGAAAGTCCTGTCTCAAAGAGCAGCCCAGTGACATTGTATGGTCCTCTGAAATGATGCACTCATCCAGTTATCTGAATGATCATCAGCTATCACATCAGCTCCAGCACTGGGTCTACCTGACTCCAGTCTGCTATTCTGCCTGTACATTTTGGAGGACGGTGTGATCGCAGCGGGGGTCTTGGCCCAAGAGCTTGGCAAAGGTTATCGTCCTGTAGCTCATCTATCAAAGACCCTGGACTCAGTGGTCCAGGGCATGCCCACATGTTTACGTACTGTTGCAGCCTTTGCGCTCATGGTGACTAATGCTGAAAAACTGCTACTGTCTCATCCTCTGATTTTACATGCATCACATCAGGTACGCTCAGTTTTAAACAATATTCAGACAGAACATATGGCTGCTCAGCGACTTTCTGGTTATTAGTCTATTCTGTGTTCCACTCAAACTTTGTCTATTAAAGCTGTTGCATCAGATAATACCCCAGCTCTTTTGTTACACTGCCTGTCATCTTCCTGCAGGGACAGCCCAGATTCAGTATGGTTGGAACATGACTGTATAAATGAAACTGACACATTTCTTCCTGGTATTAGAAAACAGCTGATGAGAACAGTCATCCTCACTGACTCCCAGCCACAGTGGATACATGCAAGTCATCTGAAAAACAGTGTCCTCTATCATCCCTACCTCTTCTCATCTCACCCAAAAAGACAGGAGCAATACAGCAATCAAAAAGTCCTTAAGGGACCTCATCTAATCTGACCTTTGACAGGAGTGATTCAGCAATGAAGAAGTCATTAGGGGATCTCTTCTCAGCTCACCATTTCCCATACACATATAGCAATCTTTGTATTAGCTTTCTCATAACACTCACTTATGACCCCTATGCTGGCACGACTTGTGAATGCCATTTATATAGCCGTACCATTGCAAGACCTCAAACTTAAAGACAAAGAAAGTCCAGTGTGAGCAAGCATACATCAGATCCTTTCAGGATCTAAGAGGGCACTGATCTAAATATATGTTTGGCATGCTTGGAACTGGAACAGGCTGTTCTGATTGCTACCTGTTTTGGTTGGTTAAATCCTTGAGATTTATCTTCGCTCACACATTCTGCTCTCTGCTTAATGAAGGTTACTTTGACCAGTAATGTCTTTCTTCTTTTCATAAGATTATGGTCCTAACGGGTGATGTAATGGTGCAGTACATAATGTCTCTCTTCTTTCATAAAGTTGTGTAGTCTAAACCAGTGATGTAAATGGGTGAAGAAGCATTACATTACTCTGTCTCACACAGACAACTCAGCTTCTTAAAGCATCATCATCCAGTCACATAGCTACAACACACTCTTCAATGTGAATATATACTCATGTTTGTCCTACAGTAAACTGAGAAACATCTCTGAACAGCTGTGTCTGTGTCAGTGACTGTTTTCTCCCGGATATCCATAAGGCAGAATCTCTTAGGCGGCAGAGATCTACATTCCTAGATCATACTTTGTCGATTCAACCTCCTTTGATAAAGACAGATCAAAACCTAACAGTGTTTTTTTCATTAACTCATTCCCTACGGCAAGCCACTGACAGTGGCTCAGCGAATTTTCCCATTCCCTACGGAAAGCCGGTACTATCGGCTTTGGTAACGTCATACGGAATTCCCTCGGAAACTCCCATAATAAAGCAGTACACGTGAATTTGACCAATCAGAGCCGTAGAGGACTGCACATAGACCACATTTGGATATTATAATTAGCGGGAAACCCCAGAAGTCACGCGTAGGGAAGGTTTATTATAGCAGGGATAGACTGCTATAATATTATTATAGTATTATAATATTATAATATAATATTATGACTGATGCTTGTGAAACCTACCTACTTGTAAAAAGTATGAATACTTTTTAAACCTGTGCACAACGTGTGGACTTTTATATGTGTCAATGTATCTGCCATGGCTTGTCTTTGGTTTTGTTTGTGTACCGTCCCTGTTCACTCACACTATATTACCCAAAATGCACCACACCGTTAGTTACATCGGCACGCTAATTGCATGTATCTCCATTGAACCGGCAGTGGCATCTACCCGGTGAGTTTTGATCATTAGCGGCACACATTACAAACCATAAACACAGTTACTTTACCATTTAAATGCAGTTTAATCCAAACATCCTAGCGAACAGTAAGATAACTTCTGATTCTGCTCCATTTTCCATTCCGTTGTTGATATTGGTTTCTCCACAACTCACACACTTGCATTCATTAGCACTGATGTCTCCCTGGTCCGTCTGACATGGATTCCCCGTAGGAAGCGCGCGCCTCGGGTGAGCGATGTTTTTAAGTTCCACCTTGGGCTAGGGAAAGTTTACTGGTTGTAGGGGTGAGTGTTGTGTCTTTTGTGATGTTTGTGTCATTTATGTTAACTGTGGGGATGGGAAATGTATGTAGGTATAGTGGTAGATGTTTGTTATGCATTTTAATGGTGAATGGAATGTTGACATTTTTAATCTTCACTGTCAATGTTGATTTGTTTTGGTTTGTACCTCTGTGGTGAATGGATTCATCCAATCATTTACACTGGTTTTCATTGGTGGTTGTGTTTAGGAGGTAAGTTGGCCAATTATAGGATTATTACTTTTCCTATCCCTGTCAATTATCGTATTACTGTGCATTGTATTTCAGCCAATCATAGCACTCCACATATTGTGGGCTCAGCCAATCAGAGGGTAATTGGTGGGATATTTAAAGGGCTGTATTTTCTTTGTTGTTAGTTTTTTTTTTTTGACAGGCTCTGGTGGAGGTGAGACCCTTGTAATTCAGAATTGAGAATTGAGAACTGTGAACTGTAAGCACTGTTGTTGCAACTTGTCGTGAGGTTGCCTTCCAGTTCTATGTGTGTTTATTTAGTTATGCCTATGATGGCCCGTTTGGTTTCATTTTGAGTCTTTTTGTTTGCATTTTGAGTACTTCTCCGCATTGTAAAATAAATTACACTCATTTACTTTTAAAACTTTCGTTCTCGTTGTACTCATTTGGTGGTGACGCTTAGTGGAAGTGGGACAGCAACGGTACCCTTTCACATTTTGGTGTCAGAAGTGGGATCCTAATGCTCTCCAGGTGGAGCAAAGGAGAAAGCTCACCACCAGTGGGTCATGTATCGGCGCCTAACAAGGCAAACCAGTGCGATGAACGAGCCAATTGACGAGGGGAAGTTGGAGCTACAGGAGGGGTGAAAGAGGTCATTTTGGCGGGAGAGCCAGAGACTCCAGGCCTGCAAGCCCTCTTCCAGCTCATCCACAAGTCAGTGGCGGCCCAGGAGAAGGAGTCAATCAAACAGGAGCAGAGGTGGCGCAGGGTGCAGATACAGATGAACCAGTTTCGGGAGGATCTGGAGGAGGGGCGAAGGACTGCTAGGGATGGAGGTCAGCGGCGAACCGAACAGGGTTACGACCAGAGGGAGGAGGACGAGGAACATCCGTTCCCAGTAGAAGAGCTAGCCGCGCCAGAGGACCAACATGCAGACCAGCCTGCCCCAGCAGCACCGTGCGTCCCACCACCATCACCACCACCACCAGCGGCAACACCAGTAGCCTGGACGCGAGCAGCTGTTCCAAAGTTGGAAGAAGGTGACGACATCGAACAGTATCTCACCACTTTTGAGAGGCTTGCCGCGGCCTACAGGTGGCCACGAACAGATTGGGCGGTGTACCTGATCCCTTACCTGACGGGCCAGGCACGTGCGGCTTATGTAGCAATGGACGTTGATGAGGCGATGGACTACAGCAAAGTCAAAGAGGCCATACTCATGAAATATGACATTAATGAGGAGATCTACAGGGAGAGGTTCCGTGAGCCAGATATCTGCCCAGGGGAGACGCCCAGGGAGCTCTATCATCAGCTGAAGGACCTCTACAAGAAGTGGATCAAGCCAGCAGGGAAGACTGTGGAAGATGTCGGGGAAATCATCATTTTGGAGCAGTATCTGCGTTCCCTGGCCCCAGATGTGCATGTGTGGGTGAAGGAGCATAGACCGACAACAGGCCAGCAAGCTGCAGAGTGGGTGGAGGCGTTCCTGTCGGCCAGACGTGGACCCAAGACCTTCAGGTTCCAGAGGGCCAACCGACCAGTGGCTCGAGGTAAACCTGGGGGGTTTGGTAGTGGAGTTGGTCCTAGTACATCTGGGCAGGGTAGGCCTACAGACACCACCACACACCCTAGTACACACTCTGCACAGCGTAGGATATACACAACACCCACCACACACGGTAAACCACCTACGACATCCACCAATACACCTGCTAGAGTCCCTTTTGTGTGCCATTTTTGTAGTCAGGCAGGACACATAGCCAGAAATTGCCCCGTTCGAGTAGCCAAGGGGACAGGTATGTGTGGGCTACCTAGGCCTGGGGGGGAGCAGGTAGATTGTTTGGGGAAAGTACAGACCGCCCCTGTTGTTGTTAATGGCCATTCTACTGTAGCATTGCTGGATACTGGTAGCACCCAAACCCTTGTACAGCCCCATCTAGTGGAGGCCCATGAAGCCTTGGGGGAAAGGAAACTGCGGGTGTGCTGTGTAAATGGGGATGAGCATACTTACCCGGTTGCAGATGTATGTGTGGAGGTTGGAGGTCAGGCCTATAGGCTAGCTGCTGGGGTAGTGAAGGGGTTAAGCCATCCTGTGGTGTTGGGCCAGGATGTGCTGATACTACCTGAACTGGTGCAGGCCTCAAAGTCAGTTAGCATGGTGGTGACCAGAGCCCAAGCGAAGGGGGGTGCAGCGGAAACCCCTGGGCAGGCTGTGAACAAAAGCCTCCTAGACCTCATGCCATACAGCAACACAGAGATTGATCCCCCAAAGCAGCCCAAAGTTCTAAAAACCCGCAGGCAGAGGAGGAGAGAGATGATGTTGGGCACAGTGCAGAACATGCCACTAGAGGGGGCGGGTCAAGAGTTACAGGGGGCTGGATTTTGGGAGTTACCTAGTGATTTTGCTACTTTGCAGAAGGGTGATGTTTCTTTGAAGGATGTTTTTAAGAAAGTGGTTGAAATTGATGGAGTCAAAACTGGTGTAGCCAAAGAGTTAACTGGGGAGTACTATTTTGTGAGGGAGGGTCTGCTCTATTACCAACCAGAAGAGGGCAGAGTAGAGCAGCTTGTGGTGCCAAAGACTTTGAGAGCGAAAGTGCTAGCATTGAGCCATGACATTCCATGGGCAGGACATCTAGGTAGCGTGAAGACCCTTGAGAGGTGTGGGTGCAATCAGTTAATTATTGATATTAAGTGATCAAGCTCGTTAAATCAGTCTCATTAAATTTTGAAGGTTAATAATTAAAATGAATCAATCCCATTGAATCATTTACTTTGACTCACTTGAAGTGAATCATACCATAGAATCAGTCTCATTTGAAGTGAATCATTTAGTGAATTGTTCAATGAATCGTTTAGTGAATCATTTAGTGAATCGTTCAATGAATCATTTAGTGAATCATACCATTAATCCTGGTGCTTAATAAATTACCAAACAGCTAAATTATGGTACATTTCCAAATTATTAAGATCACTTACCATATTATATAACATTTGCACCCTTTTGAATTCTTTGAGAAGATTGGGGACTTCAGATATTGTTCACAAATAAACAGTTTGTTTAATAAATGAATTTATTATACAAAGAAAAATAATAAATCAATATATACAAGCAGTGAGGTGTGTGTGGGTGTGTGTGTAGGACTTGACCATGTGTTTAGCCTCGTGTAGCTAACTACACGTGGTGGAGGCCTAGCTTGTTGGTAGCTAAACAAAAGAATGTTATCTAAACAGAACAAAGGATTAGCTCTGTGTTTAGCCTTGTGTTGCTAGTGTGAGTTTGCTAAAGGCCCTATGGCCTAGCTAAAGTGTGTTTGTTAGGCCTTATGAGGCCTACTGAGCACGTGTTGCTAAAGACAAAGGGAAACTGTAGCTAATCCACTAGCTCATAACCATACTGAATCCACTGAAATCTTAATGAGATCAAGATGTATAATAATGAAATTATAATGTTAGTAAGAATAAAAGAGAGAAGCATGCGCAGCCTAGCTATTAAACAATTGAGAGAACATAGAACCAAATTAAATCAACACGCTGCGTGTCTAACAGTGTAACAGATAAACCTGGGTTTAAATTCACACCATTTCAAATAAAAGCAAATTCCTAAGACTATCCTAATTATGCCCAAATGCCAAAATCTTACTTAATCCTGCCTTTAGCAAGATATGAAGAACTATTCGCCGGTGTAGTTTCGGGCCTCGCCGTGGGAGCACGTGAGCCGCTCGTGATGGAGGCGCAGAAAACTTTCAGGTCCAGCGGAGCACTTGGGTGGTTCCCGTGGAAAGCAGAGGATTCTTGGTCCGAACCTCAGCGTTCGTGAGGAAAAGTCTCTGATCAGAATAAGATGCACAGCGCTTTTGAGTTAAAAAGGATTCAATCGCTTCTTAACTTTTAACTGCCTGGGCTGCAGTCGTGACGTCACTTCTAATGCAAGTAAACCGGTTGTAACTCAGGTTGAGTTTAAAGATCGCGTGACTCTAGAGTTTACCTTTGCCAAGGGTAAGAAAGAAAATCGCGCTGAGTGATGGATCTTGCAAGAAAGAAGACGTCTTTTTGGGTGGAGGGCATCCCTTTGGTGCGTCTAGCTCCCTTGAAAACCGGACGCGAGAGACAAAATGGCAGAGCTTCCGCTTGGATTTATGCGTGCATGGCAGACTGACGTAGATGATCCCGCCCACGCGTGACATAGGTCACGCGGAAGTTGCCTGGGAATTGTAGTTCTGACACAAGATGGCGGCATGATACCTACAGAGGATAGCCGCACGTTTCCACTGGCCAGGGTTGTACGTAGATGTCCAGCAGTACTGCAGGAGTTGTCCCACATGCCAGCTAGCCAGGTCAAGGTCAAACAAGGTCAAACCCTCACCACTCATGTCACTACCCATTATAGGCATACCATTTCACCACATAGCAGTCGACATTGTAGGACCACTAGAACGCACACAGTCTGGTCACAGATTCATACTGGTAGTATGTGATTACGCAACACGATACCCTGAGGCATTCCCATTGCGTAAAGTCACGGCAGGTGCCATTGCACGTACATTACTACAGTTGTTTTCACGTGTAGGCCTACCACGGGAAGTGCTTACAGACCAAGGCACAAACTTTTTGTCAAAAACACTCAGACAAATGTACAGTCTGTTAGGCATTAAGGGTATTAGGACCACTCCCTACCACCCCCAGACCGATGGGCTGGTGGAGAGGTATAACCGTACGCTGAAAAGTATGCTGCGGAAGTTTGTGGCGGCAAATGCAAAGGATTGGGACCAGAGGCTGCCCTATCTTCTATTTGCCTATCGGGAGGTGCCCCAAGCATCCACTGGATTTTCCCCCTTTGAACTTTTGTATGGCCGCCAGGTGAGGGGGCCGTTGGACCTCCTGAGAGAGGCCTGGGAAAATCCTCGACCAGAAGGGGGCAGCAGCGTCATCAGCTATGTCCTACATATGCGGGACAAGATGGAGGAGCTGGCAGACCTGGTCAAGGACAACATGCAGCATGCCCAGCAGACTCAGGCCAAGTGGTACGACCAGAGAGCCAGGCAGCAGACTTTGCAGCTGGGCCAGAAGGTTCTCCTGCTCCTGCCAACCTCAGAGAACAAGCTCTTGGCCAAGTGGCAGGGGCCCTACCGTGTGTGTCATCAGCTGGGTCCAGTGAATTATGAAATTGAGATGCCTGAGCGACGAAAGGCAAAGCAGACGTTCCACGTCAACTTGTTGAAGGAGTGGCACGAACGGGACCTGCCACTCAGCCATCAGCTGCTGGTGCGAGCGGTGGCGGAGGAAGATGATCCATCTGAGCAGTTCTTCCCGTCCAGGGCGGCCTCGGCAGAGCTGGACTACAGCCACCTTACACCACAGCAGCAGCAGGAGTTGCAGGCAGTCATTCCAGAGGGCCTGTTTCAGGACCGGCCGAGCCGGACGTCTCTGGAGCACGATGTCCCGCTGAGGGACTCCACGCCAGTGAGGCAGCAGATGTACCGCGTTCCTGAGCGCCTGTGGCCCATTCTCCAGGAGGAGTTGGCCGTGATGCAGCGCCTGGGGGTCATCGAGCGGTCAAGCAGCAGCTGGAGTAGTCCGGTTGTCCTGGTTCCTAAAAAGGATGGGACCCTCTGCTTCTGTGTCGACTTTCGTCAGGTGAATGCGCAGTCACAGTTTGATGCCTACCCCATGTCGAGGCTGGAGGACCTCATTGAGCGGCTGGGGAAGGCTCGGTACATCACCACAGTGGATTTATGTAAGGGTTACTGGCAGGTGCCAATGGCTGAAGGAGCTAAGCCATACACTGGCTTCAGAACCCCTCAGGGACTGTTCCAATTCATGGTAATGCCCTTTGGTCTCCAGGGGGCGCCGGCCACTTTCCAGAGGCTAATGGACCAGGTCCTGGAGGGCACGTGGGCCTTTGCAGCAGCCTATCTGGACGATATTGCCATCTACAGCGCCACCTGGGAGCAGCACTTGGAATACTTGCGGGAGGTGCTGCATCGGTTGCACCAGGCGGGCCTCACCATCCAGCCCAAGAAGTGTGCTCTTGCTCAGCAGGAGGTGCACTATCTGGGGCACGTTTTGGGCAGTGGGGTGATTCGTCTGCAGAAGGACAAAGTGGACGCCATCCGTGACTGTGACACACCGCAGACCAAGAAGGATGTACACTCGTTCCTGGGTCTGGAGGGATGGTACAGGCGATTCATCTCCAACTTCGCTGCTCGAGCTGCACCTCTCACGGACCTGACTAGGAAGTCGGGGTCGAACTCTGTGCCGTGGGAGGAGGGGCACGAGCGGGCGTTCATGGATTTGAAAGGGGCACTGCTCTGCGAACCTGTCCTGCAGAGTCCGGACTTCAATAAGCACTTCACAGTGCAAACTGATGCCTCTGGGGTAGGGCTTGGGGCAGTCCTGCTTCAGGGGGAGGCAGAGGATCAGAGACCTGTGGCTTATATAAGCTGAAAGCTTTTCCCACGTGAGACCCGGTATTCGGTGGTGGAGTTGGAGTGCCTGGCGGTTAAGTGGGCGTTGGACACATTCAAATACTATTTGCTGGGGAGGGAGTTCACTCTGGAAACTGACCACAGGGCTCTGCAGTGGTTGGGGAAGATGAAGGACTCCAATGCACGGGTGACCAGGTGGTTTTTGGCTTTGCAACCATTTAGGTTTGAGGTGAAGTACAGGGCTGGCAAGTTAAACCCTGTTGTGGACTTTCTGTCTCGTCACCCCGGTGCCGAGCCATCAGAGGGGGAAGGAAATGTAAAAAGTATGAATACTTTTTAAACCTGTGCACAACATGTGGACTTTTATATGTCTCAATGTATCTGCCATGGCTTGTCTTTGTCTTTGGTTTTGTTTGTGTACCGTCCCTGTTCACTCACACTATATTACCCAAAATGCACCACACCGTTAGTTACATCGGCACGCTAATTGCATGTATCTCCATTGAACCGGCAGTGGCATCTACCCGGTGAGTTTTGATCATTAGCGGCACACATTACAAACCATAAACACAGTTACTTTACCGTTTAAATGCAGTTTAATCCAAACATCCTAGCGAACAGTAAGATAACTTCTGATTCTGCTCCATTTTCCATTCCGTTGTTGATATTGGTTTCTCCACAACTCACACACTTGCATTCATTAGCACTGATGTCTCCCTGGTCCGTCTGACATGGATTCCCCGTAGGAAGCGCGCGCCTCGGGTGAGCGATGTTTTTAAGTTCCACCTTGGGCTAGGGAAAGTTTACTGGTTGTAGGGGTGAGTGTTGTGTCTTTTGTGATGTTTGTGTCATTTATGTTAACTGTGAGGATGTGTCATTTATGTTAACTGTGGGGATGGGAAATGTATGTAGGTATAGTGGTAGATGTTTGTTATGCATTTTAATGGTGAATGGAATGTTGACATTTTTAATCTTCACTGTCAATGTTGATTTGTTTTGGTTTGTACCTCTGTGGTGAATGGATTCATCCAATCATTTACACTGGTTTTCATTGGTGGTTGTGTTTAGGAGGTAAGTTGGCCAATTATAGGATTATTACTTTTCCTATCCCTGTCAGTTATTGTATTACTGTGCATTGTATTTCAGCCAATCATAGCACTCCGCATATTGTGGGCTCAGCCAATCAGAGGGTAATTGGTGGGATATTTAAAGGGCTGTATTTTCTTTGTTAGTTTTTTTTTTTTTTGACAGGCTCTGGTGGAGGTGAGACCCTTGTAATTCAGAATTGAGAATTGAGAACTGTGAACTGTAAGCACTGTTGTTGCAACTTGTCGTGAGGTTGCCTTCCAGTTCTATGTGTGTTTATTTAGTTATGCCTATGATGGCCCGTTTGGTTTCATTTTGAAAGTCTTTTTGTTTGCATTTTGAGTACTTCTCCGCATTGTAAAATAAATTACACTCATTTACTTTTAAAACTTTCGTTCTCGTTGTACTCATTTGGTGGTGACGCTTAGTGGAAGTGGGACAGCAACGGTACCCTTTCACACTACTTCAGAATTATACAAAAATAATTCCATATTTAGAAAGGATAGGTTTCAAGGACTCGGTAAATGTATACTTTTCTACCTCTAAAATAATTTGTTATGGAGATAGAGACATTTAACTGAATGTACCTATTAAATTCGTGATTTTCACAAAAAGTATTCCATCAAAACGTGACTGAAAAAAATTGAAGTATTCCGTAAGGAATGAGTTAAGAAAGGTACAGAGTTGCATAGCTACCACTCTTTCCATCAATTTTGCTAGAAAGGATAGATTTGAGATGGATGTATAACTGGAAAGAGATGTTGGATCCAACTCAGGAGGGGTAATTGCAGCAGTTTTAAGGGCACTAGGGACAGAGCCAGAAGAGAGACATGTATTTATCACTACGGCAATAGGAGTACTAATCAGGGTTTTTTCTAGAAAAATTTAGTATGAGGGCGCTCACCATGGCGAGGGAGCGAAGCGGGGGGGATGGTGCCGGTTGTCCCCCCCTGCCGTGCAAAGCCTTTGAAAAATGCTCCAATGGGACATTCTGAGGCTATCTGAGAGGGAAATTGTAACAAATTGTCTGTCAACATTGAAAAAGAAAGAAGTAATCTTCTTCTGCCCCGGACAGTCTTTGGCTTTCTTCCGTTTCGTGCCGCGGGATGACATCTTTTTGATGACACTTGGGCATTTAAACAACTCGCGCACTACTTCTGTCAAAAGCTCCCGCGCTGGTGGGTGAAAGGTCATTCAGTCTTCAGAAATCTCGCTCTACAAGTCAGCTGACCTTATATGTAACCCATGTCAAATCTCGTGAGAGCAGCCGTGACAACTAAACAACATGGCGCCTCAGTCTGGAAAACGCCAATTCGGATTGTTTTTGCATCGTCTGGCGGTGTATCTACTATGATTGGAATATTTTTGGAGCAATTATAATGTATTTGATGATCAGACACATTGTCACATAGTGTTGCTGGGATGTTTTCACGGAGTCGGTAAGGGGGCGCACGCCGAGAGTAAGAGGGCGCAGCGCCCCTGTTCCCCCGTTTAGACGAAAGCCTGCTAATTATAGATGAACGTGTCTTAAGTAGTGGGGTGAGGACAGGGTCAAGCAGACAGGAGGAAGGATTAGACTTAATGAGGAGTTCAGTGACAGAGAGTCAACAGGTGTACAGCAAGTGAGTTTTGTAGGTGGAATAGGAACATCAATGGGTGAAAATGAATGGGAACTAGAAGGAAAACATCAATAGATTTGGTCAAGTTTGTTATTAAAATAATGTAAAAATGCCTCACATTACTTAGCTGTATTAGAGCATGCTAGTACAGGAGGTTGAAGGAGTTAGTTAACAGTTCTGAAGTGTGTTCTTGGCCTAGAAATAGCACTATTTCTTATGGAGGAGTTATAGTTGGATCGAGCAGCATTTAGGACATCCCTATACTTGTGGATATGTTCAGTGTATAGTAGTGAGTGGACAGTGAGGCCAGTTTTCTTAAAAAAATGCTCAAGGCTAGTGACCTTCATTACTCTAAACTCAGAAGTAAACCAAGGACAAGTGCAAGTGGCTGGAACAAGCTTATTCTTTAAAGGGGCTAGATCATTGAGTAATGCAGAGATAGTGTAAAGGGAAACCATATCATCAGGGGAGAAGAGTTTATGTAAGTCAGACAGGGATGGGGACAGAAGAGAAGCAGGAAACCAACTGGAATTGATAGACCTAAGATTACAGAAAGTGATAGAGATTTAATCTAGAGGAGGAGATGTAATGTGAAAGATGCATTCAATAAGTTTACAATCAGAGATACCAGAAACTGAACCAGAGACAGAGATGCCACTCAAATCAGTTGAACAGATCAAATCAAGAATATGACCATGAATGTGAGTTGAAAAGTCAATATGCTGTACGATGTCAAAACACTCTAATACTGAAATGAACTTGAATGTGAAGGAGCAGTGAGTGTCAACATGTCACCAAGGATAATTATGTCAGGGCAAAGGGATGAGATAATTGTAAGGAGTTGATTAAAGTCTGACAAAAAGCTAGCAGCAGCTTGGGGAGGGTAATAGACTAACAACAACAGGAGGGGAGGAAATAACCTTCAGATCAACATATTCAAAAGATTTCACATCAAATAATTAAAGTTCTTTAACTTTTAAACCAGACTGATAAACCACAGCCAAGCCACCTTCTCTTCCTTTTAATCTGAGTTTTGATAGGTAGCTGTAGCCAGCAGGAACCATCATGTTTAAATGTAAATAGGTCACCAGGTTCTTGCCAACTTTCTGGAAGAAAAACATGTCTATGTTTTTATGGGTGGTGAGGTCATAGGTCAGCAAGGCTTTATTGGTAAAGGACAGAGTGATCAACAGGGTGAGACTGAAGTTGAGACAGCTGGATGGGGAAGGTGCAGATAGTTTTGGAAGAGGACAAAAGATAGTCATGATTAATTTCTCAGATGACTTTAGTGTTGCACTGGCAAATTTGATCGTATATCAATACATAGTGGATGTTCATTATGTCTAACTATTACAAATATTTTAAGTTCGTTTCTTAGACAAGTATATTTTTTAAGTTTGTTACCTTGTTAACAGTTTCGGCGAGAATCTCCCGCCTTCTTCAGAAACAGTCACCAGATGTCGAGTGGTGACGTGCCTTATCAGCTGATGTTGCGTGCAGGAGGCGTGAACGTCCCGCCCAATTTGACAGGTAGTCCACGCCTCCTGCTGTCAGGTCGCTCCTCCAGGATGGCGCTCCAGGTGTGCGACAGTGCATACGCTCCCTCGTCCCGGTTCATCGTCCTCTGTGCCCGCTTGCGTATCTCCACTGCCTCTAAAATCCAACGCTGGAATCTATTTTCTTCAGCGCGAATGACTCTGGCCTCTTCCCAATTCATTATGTGATTTTGCCGTTTGCAGTGGTCTGAAATGGCTGATTTTAGGTTTTCTTGGTGTGCTTTTTCTTTTTCGGATCTTGTGAGTCTTCTTGTTGTTTCTTTTTCACATTCTAATTGGTGTTCTTTCCTTCGAGTATGGAAGCATCTGCCCGTTTCACCAATATAGACTTTATTACATGAACGGCAAGGGATTTCATAGATGACGTTGCATTTATTGTCCAGTTGTATTTTGTCTTTGGGGTGAACTAGCAGCTGTCGGAGGTTCTTGTATGGTTTGACCGGGGTGTTGATGTGGTATTTCCTCATGGATCGTTGGATGCGTTCTGTGACTCCTTTTATGTACGGTAGTGTGACAAAGCCTCGGTTTGTTTTGTCGGTGTTTTTTCTTGTTTGTTTATTTTCTTTTATTTGTGTCTGTAATTTCCCTTTCCGAATTGCCCACGGTGGATATTGGCAGTTTTTTAATGCCTGTTGGATGTGTTGTTCCTCCTCCTGTCTGTCTTTCTCCTCCGTGATGGTCTGTGCTCGGTCGTATAGTGTTCTGATTACTGACATTTTGTGTGCGATGGGATGTTCAGATGTCCAGAGAAGATATTGGTCTGAAGAAGGCGGGAGATTCTCGCCGAAACTGTTAACAAGGTAACAAACTTAAAAAATATACTTGTCTAAGAAACGAACTTAAAATATTTGTAATAGTTAGACATAATGAACATCCACTACGTATTAAAAATAAGTTATGGAGAAGATTGTGCCAAAGAGGTACGCTACCTGGAAAAGCTAGGAAAAAAATTGGCGCGACAAAGAAACCATCTCCGCTTCAATCTCCGCTGCCGCGACGAAGGCGTCATTCCAGCAAGCCTCTACATAAAAAATCCGATACCAACAAGAAACGCGGAAAGGACCATCGAAAGAGCGCGAATGACTCTGGTAAGAGAAAGAATCAGATGCACGACTAACAAAATCAACAATTTAAACACAGAAATAGCACAAAGAAAACAAGAATTCAAACGCCGGTTCAAATTCAGCAGTGACATGGAAAAAAATATGGAAGAACATCTGAATGCAATACAAGAACAAGAGTTTTCAAAAACAAAAACACGCCATATTAAAAAACTGAACAGACTTATCAATAAGAAACAAAATAAATGCAAGGACAAGCAAACAAACGAAAACTGGATTTGCAACCTGTCTAAACATACACTAACAACAGCAGAACGCACTATACTCTCACGGGGACTAAACTATGCCATCACACCAAATAAAATCCCGCATGAAGAATTCGTATTAGCCACGGAACTAGCGTGCAACATGATACAGGACCAAGGACAGAAGGCCGCATTAAGGAATGAAATAGCAGGCATCCTCACCTCAGCTAAACCGCCACCCAGAAACATAACCAAACAGGAAATGGAAGCCATCAGAACACTCACAAAGAACAAGAAAATAACAATATTACCGGCTGATAAAGGGAGGACCACGGTTATCATGGACACTAATCAATATGCAAAACAAATGAATGAAATGCTCACGGACCCAAACACATATGAAGTATTAAAAAAAGACCCGACGGAGGAAAAGAAAAGAAGACTAAAGCTATTACTCAAACCGTTACTGGATGACAACAAAATCGATAAACAAACATACAACCACCTCATCCCCACAGCAAACATCACCCCCCGGATATACGGCACACCGAAAATTCATAAACCCGGAGCACCACTAAGACCCATAGTAGACAGTATAGGATCAGTTACTTACAACCTTTCCAAGACGTTGGCAGACATAATCAAACCACTCCTCGGACTCACGGAATACCACTGCAAAAACTCAAAACAACTGGCGAAAGAATTAAAGGAAATCAAGATAAAAAAGGATGAAATGTTTGTATCGCATGACGTCATATCCCTCTTTACAAAAACACCGGTCACAAACACTCTCAACATAGTAGAAAACCGGTTAAAAGCAGACAGAACCCTGAAAAAACGCACAAAACTTACAGTACAGGACATAACAAAACTATTACATTTCATTTCCACTTCCACATTTTTCCAATTTAGAGGCATAATCTATAGACAAAAAGAGGGATTTGCAATGGGGGACCCGCTATCTGCCACTCTATGTAACTTTTTTATGGAGGATCTGGAAACCCGAGCCATAGAAACAGCACCGGATGACTGCAAACCTATCTTCTGGAAAAGATACGTTGATGACATTCTTGAAATAACCAAAACAGGCCACACACAACAACTCACGGATCATTTAAACTCCATAGACAAGACAGGCAACATCAAATTCACACACGAAGAGGAAACGGACAAGACAATAGCTTTTTTGGACTTAAAAATACACCACACAGAAGAAGGGAACATTAGAATTACAACATACAGAAAACCTACACACACCGACCAATATCTTCTCTGGACATCTGAACATCCCATCGCACACAAAATGTCAGTAATCAGAACACTATACGACCGAGCACAGACCATCACGGAGGAGAAAGACAGACAGGAGGAGGAACAACACATCCAACAGGCATTAAAAAACTGCCAATATCCACCGTGGGCAATTCGGAAAGGGAAATTACAGACACAAATAAAAGAAAATAAACAAACAAGAAAAAACACCGACAAAACAAACCGAGGCTTTGTCACACTACCGTACATAAAAGGAGTCACAGAACGCATCCAACGATCCATGAGGAAATACCACATCAACACCCCGGTCAAACCATACAAGAACCTCCGACAGCTGCTAGTTCACCCCAAAGACAAAATACAACTGGACAATAAATGCAACGTCATCTATGAAATCCCTTGCCGTTCATGTAATAAAGTCTATATTGGTGAAACGGGCAGATGCTTCCATACTCGAAGGAAAGAACACCAATTAGAATGTGAAAAAGAAACAACAAGAAGACTCACAAGATCCGAAAAAGAAAAAGCACACCAAGAAAACCTAAAATCAGCCATTTCAGACCACTGCAAACGGCAAAATCACATAATGAATTGGGAAGAGGCCAGAGTCATTCGCGCTGAAGAAAATAGATTCCAGCGTTGGATTTTAGAGGCAGTGGAGATACGCAAGCGGGCACAGAGGACGATGAACCGGGACGAGGGAGCGTATGCACTGTCGCACACCTGGAGCGCCATCCTGGAGGAGCGACCTGACAGCAGGAGGCGTGGACTACCTGTCAAATTGGGCGGGACGTTCACGCCTCCTGCACGCAACATCAGCTGATAAGGCACGTCACCACTCGACATCTGGTGACTGTTTCTGAAGAAGGCGGGAGATTCTCGCCGAAACTGTTAACAAGGTAACAAACTTAAAAAATATACTTGTCTAAGAAACGAACTTAAAATATTTGTATATCAATACAGTCGGGATCAGTGAATCAGAGCCATACAGTGTCTTGCAAAAGTATTTATCCCCCTTGGTGTTTGTTCTGTTTTGTTGCATTACAAGATGGAATTAAAATTGATTTTTGGAGGGTTAGTACCATTTTATTTACACAACATGCTTACCACTTTAAAGGTGCAAATTGTTGTTTTATTGTGACACAAACAATCATTAAGATGAAAAAACAGAAATCCGGAATGTACATAGGTATTCACCCCCTTTAGTTTGGAACCCCTAAATAAGAACCGGTCCAACCAATTCACTTCATAAGTTATATAATTAGTTGATTAAGATCCACCTGTGTGCAATCAAAGTATCACATGATCTGTCACATAATGTCTGTATAAATCACTGGTTACGAATGTAACCGTGGTTCTATGACTAAGTGGAAGACCGCCAGGGCGGTGCTGAAAGCACTAGTGGAAGCATCTTTGCATCCGTGCGTTTCGAGAACCGCATACAAAAGTTGTCATCTCATGACGTATGACGTGCCTGCCTACATAAGGCAACATCCCACGTCATTTGGCCTCAAGATCATTCTCGCACAATCCGAGTGACCAAAGACCCTGGCGGTCTTCCACTTAGTCATAGAACCACAGTTACATTCGTAACCAGCGTTCTATTTCCTTCACTCCAGACCGCCAGGGCGGTGCTGAAAGCACTACTGGAAGACAAATACCAACCCAGTCACGAGGAATTCAGAAGAGCATCACCACCTTCTGGAATAACAGCTGCACACAGCAATGGCATGGACGCAACATTTAGCCTGTAGTACCAGGCAAATGTACATGTATTGGACCAAGCTGCAGCAGCACAAATGTTAGAGAGTGGTACGCCCCGGAGAGCTGCCCATGATGTTGCCTGAGCATGCGTCAAATGGCAGCGGACAGGAGAGGGCACAGTACGTCCCATAGATTCACAGGCATAGGTGATTGCCTTCACAACCCAACGGGAGAGCCGCTGCTTGGACAGAGGCCTTGCTCTCTGAGCACCACCAAAACAAACAAACAATTGGTCTGTCATACGAAAGGCTGCCGTCCTATCAAAATAAAACCTCAGAGCCCTGACAGGGCACAAGTCTGCACGTACGTACGTCCTGTCCGCCGGTATAGCAGTCAGCAAAATCGGCTGGTTGCTAAACTGGGGAGATAAGACTTTCAGGAGGAAAGCTGGGTTAGGCCACAATGAAACACTGTCAAACATAGGACCCCAACGAAGACAAACAGTACTCACTGAGAGGGCATGTAGCTCACTCACATGCTGGGCTGTTGTGATGGCAAGAAGAAAAGCTGTTTTAACAGATAGCCACTTAATGTCAGCTGCTGACAGGGCCTCATAAGGAGGCAAGCAAAGGGATTCGAGCACAGTGTTCAGATCCCATGACGGACTCCACACAAAATGAGGAGGATTAAGACGAAATGGCCCTCTCAAAAAGGCTATCACTAGCCGGTGGGACCCAAGTGAAACATCTCCAACCTCTGAACGGTGGGCTGTTAGTGCTGCAACATACACCTTAAGTGTAGATGCAGCCCTGCCAAGCTCTAAAAGGTGCTGCAGGAAATCTAAAGTCTGTGGAACAGAGCAGCTTCGGGGGGGGTCGATGTTGCGTTCCGCACACCAATCACAGAGCACCTTCCACTTGCCTGCATACAAGCGTCGGGTAGATTCTGCACGTGCATTCACCACAGTGTTCCTGGTCCCTTCTGAAAACTCCAGTAGTAGCCCCAGGGCCCCAAGGGCCACACCCAGAGCTTCAGGCATTCGGAACATGGGTGTTGAATCCTGCCCTCCATCTGCATCAGCAAGTCGGGCCTGTTGGGCAGCTGACAAGGGGGTCCCACTAGTAGTGACAGCAGGAGCTGGAACCATGGCCTAGATGGCCAATGACGGGCTATCAATAGCACATGGTGACTGTGATCGCGCATACGGCAGAGAGTCCTCCACAACAGTGGTAGAGGGGGAAAGGCATAAAAGATGGCCCACGGCCAGTCGTGGGCCAGAGCATCCTGGCCCAACGCTGTCGTTTCTTTCCCCAGGGAAAACCATGTTGGACAATAAGTTGTCTGACTGCTCGCAAACAGGTCCACAGTCGCTCTCCCATAGGTTTTCCAGATCTGTTCCACCGTGTCTGGATGCAGTTTCCAATCCCCTTGAGACACCTTGCCGCGTGACAGAGCATCTGCCACACTGTTTAGGCATCCAGGTAGATAAGATGCTCTTATGGAAAGGAGGTTGTCCTGAGCCCATACTAGGAGACTGTGAGCCACCTGAAGCGCAGCTACAGACCTTGTGCCCCCCTGATGATTCATATAGAAAACAGTTGCCACATTGTCTGTACGTACCAATACATGTTTGCCCTGTAGCACTTCCTGAAAGTGGCGCAACGTCAGAAACACCGCCATCAACTCCAGTGTGTTGATGTGGGACGTGCGCCACGGAGCAGGCCAGGTGCTGTTTACACCTTGCCGACGCCAGACTCCACCCCAACCCATGAGGGAAGCATCTGTCCGGATAACCTCCCACCTTCCCAGTGGGGGACCAAGTGGAACTCCATGAGTGAGAAAGTGTGCCTGGGACCAAGGTCTTAGCGTGAGCATGCAACAGCGTGTTATTCTCACCCTCATGTGTCTGTCTCGCACTGGACACCGACGTAGTTGAAGAAACCATCTCTGAAAAGCCCTTAGCCACAGAAGACCCAGAGGAATGACTACTGAGGCCGCTGTGAGTTTCCCCAACAGCTGAAGGAGAGAAACATAACGCTGAGTTCCCCCGACATGAAGGTGGTTCACTCCAGTGAGAATTGAACTTATTCTGTCTGGCGTGGGACTGGCCAGCATAGTGTTTGAATCCAGGGCAAGGCCAATGAAATGTGTTGCCTGGACTGGGACCAGTTTGCACTTCCTCTGGTTCACCCTGAACCCCAGAGCCGTAATGTGTAGTAGCAACCGGTGAGCATGTTCCCTGGCCTGTTCAGGCGATGCCGCACAAAGAAGCCAGTCGTCCAAGTAAGGGAGCACTCTTATGCCCTCCTTCTGAAGGGGTTCTAGTGCTACTTGGACGCATTTTGAGAACACCCTTGGTGCCAGAGAAAGTCCAAAGGGGAGAACTCTGAACTGAAAAATCTTTCCCATGAACGAAAAACGAAGGAAGCGCCTGTGGTCCGCGGCAATGGGTATGTGAAAATAGGCGTCCTCGAGATCTACGGTCACAAACCAGTCCTGGTTTGTGACCGCTTGCAGTACATCTGATGTTCGTAGCATTCGAAAAGGAAGCACCTTCAAGAAACGGTTTACCCTTCTTAAATCTAAAATCGGCCTGAACCCGCCGTCTTTCTTTGGAACGAGAAAATAAACTGAAAAGAACCCCCCTGGGTGAACAATGGGGTCGACCATCTCTATGGCTCCTTTTTGTAGTAACAACTGAACTTCTCTCGACAAGGCTTCTGTCTGTCTTGGATTGGTTACAACTGTCTGCCTCACACCCGAATGCACTGGTGGCCGGCGGCGGAATTGCAGGTGGTACCCTTCTGAGAGGGTTGTGAGTAGCCATTGGTTGGTTGTTATTTCACACCAACGCACTAGCTGGCTGCCTGTAAAAACTCCTGCTACTGGCCCTGACCTGTCAGTGGTCCTGTCTACGTTTTTCGGAAGGGATGGGGGGGGGGACGGCGGGGAGGACCTGTCTGTCAAAAAGGGCGAAAACTCACGTGTGGCTGAGCGCCACCCTGCCTGGCCGAGGGAGGTGAGGGATTGGGGGCCCACTGCTGGGGTCGATGGGGAGACCTTTGTGCAGCTCTAGGGGCCACATGCCTAAAGCGTAAGGCAGAAGGGTTGGGCGGAGCTCTGAAGGTGGGTGCTACGCCCACATGACGGGAGTGAGACTCTGTAACAGACACACGTCTGTCAAGGGCCTCTTGTGCTGCTGGCTCAAAGACCTGTCCAGGTGCCAGTGGGAGGTGCCTCAGGTTGTTCCTGCATACTTCTGGCAGAGGCGATTGAGCCAACCACACTTGTTGACGGGCTTGCAGCAAGGTGCCCAAGGTAGTGCCACACTGGTTGGCAATGACACCCATAGCGTGCAATGCAAGTTCCAGTACCTCAGCCATCAGTGGGTCTGCCGATGATGTGTTGAGTGTTGAGTGCAGCATAACAAGCATGTGTGCCAGTGAGTTAGACACCCTGCCAAGAAAGGCAGTAGAGTTGTAAGCACGAGAAAGTAGCTCGTCTGTGCGGCGGCACTCAGCGTTAGGGCAACGCACCTGCTCCCAAAGTGCTTCATCGGGAGACACAATGAGCGAAGCAACGCTTGATTTGACTACTGGCATGCTACCCAAACCAACAGCACCGGGGTCCTGCATCGCCACAAGCATGCGAGACATCTGGTCTGGACGGGCAGATTTCGTAGCAGCCTCCAGGGCTCACGACATTGTGGAATTACCAGAGAGGCGCGCTGAACACGGCACAGGAACATGTTCTCAGATCCAGTAGGAGGCGCTGGGGTGTCCAACTGGAAACGTGCAAGCAAAGTCTTCAGTGTAGCCTCCACCAAACCCACCACTGAGGCAGACTCCCCAGATCGCCCAGAGGTAACATCACTTCCTGAATCACGGGGCTCAACACCTGGCAGGACTTCGCTTGGTGGCTACACCAAGGAAGAAGACTGACTGAAAAAGGTGTCTGAGGCAGCCACAGACATCACTTCCTCTTGATCAGGTGGCTGAGAACATGAGCCAACGGGTGACAAGGAGGCAGGCAGTGCAGGCTGTTCCTCTACAGTACTTACCTGTGCCCCTACTGTAGGGGGGGGGCCTTGCAAGCAGAGGCAGCAGACGCTCCACTGTAGATGAGAGCAGTTCCACTTTACGCTCTAACTCAGAAGACTTAGATTTTTTGCGCTGTTTTGCATGCACTGGTAGTGAAAGCCTACGCTTACGCTGTGTCTGAGAATCCAAGAGAAGAAAACTGCTAGACGCACGTTCCATACCAGCCAACCACGCCTGTCTAACAGTAAGCGGCATTAACGCACAGGAAGGGCATGGATCAGACATTGCCTCCCTTAGATGTTGCATGCCAAGGCACTCTGCGCAGCGATCATGTGCATCCAGCACCTCCATTAGGTTGGGGCAAGTGGAACACCTCACTGAGTAGACACTGAACTCAGTGTCTACTCACCCACAATTTTTTTTTTTTTTAAGAAAAGAAGCAAGGTGTAGCGCTGCTTGCTAGCCTGGCAACCAAGGCTAGTGAGTTCGCAAGCGCAACTTTACCGCTACAGACAACGATTTACTAGCAACCAGAAAACCGATGCTCATGTAAAATTGTAAGTACACATTAACGTTATTGGCAACCAATTCGCTAACTCACTCAACACTGACAAACCTGCCGGCAACCGAACAGTTTGTGACAAGACCAATATAATAGCTGTCCCTGAAAACTTGGCAGCCAAGATTCAGTGACTATCGATACATAAAACAATCTCAAAATAATGTTAACCAAGTTACCTTAGCGACCAAACAGCTCACGTGGAGTCGAGTCCCACTGAAGTCCTCTTCAGTCATGAGCTGCACTGTAGATTGTCGCAGGTATTCCCACAGTTAACTGATAACACACACAGAATTCCAATAGAAGAGATGCGATTCCAACGCAAGAAAAAAGAAGAGGCCAAATGACGTGGGATGTTGCCTTATGTAGGCAAGCACGTCATACGTCATGAGATGACAACTTTTGTATGTGGTTCTCAAAACGCGCAGATGCAAAGATGCTTCCACTAGTGCTTTCAGCACCGCCCTGGCGGTCTGGAGTGAAGGAAATAGAACAACCTGTTCTGGAAGGACCCTGACTCTGAACCACTACTAAGCAAGCAACAGGAAAACCAAGGAGCACTCCAAACATGTCAGAGACAAAGTTATGAAGAAGTATAGGTCAGGGTTGGGTTATAAAAACAATACCCCAAACTTTGGGATATTGTTTTTATAACAGACCACCATTAAATCCATTATAGCAAAATGGAAAGAATATGGCACCACTACAAACCTGACAAGAGAAGGCCACCTACCAAAACTCACAGACCAGGCAAGGAGGGCATTAATCAGAGATGCAATAAAGACACCAAAGATAACTACTGAAGGAGCTGCAAAGATCCACAGAGGACATGGAAGTATCTGTCCATAGGACCACTTTAAGCCATACACTCCACAGACTAGGGCTTTATGGAACAGTGGTCAGAAAAAAGCCATTGCTGAAGAAAACACATTTGGAGTTTGCCCAACAGCATGTGGCAGACTCCCCAAACACATGGAAAAAGCCTCTCTGGGCAAATGAGACTAAAATGGATATTTTTGGCCATCATGGGAAATGCCATGTGTGGCGCAAACCCAACACCCTGAGAACACCTTTCCTACATTGAAGCATGGTGGTGGCAGCATCGTGATGCGAGGATGTTTTTCATCTGCAGGGACAAGAAAGCTGGTCAGAACTGAAGGAAAGATGGATGTCACGAAATACAAGGCAATTCTTTAGGAAAACCTGTTTGAGTCAGCCAGAGGTTTGAGATTGGGACAAAGGTTCACATTCCAGCAGGACAATGACCCTAAACATACTACTAAAGCTACACTGGAGTGGTTTAAAGGGAAACATTTAAATGTCTTGGAATGGCCTAATCAAAGCCCAGGCCTCAATCCAATTGTGAATCTGTGGCATAACTTGAAGATTGCTGTACACCAACGCAACCCATCTAACTTGAAGGAGTTGGAGCAGTTTTGTCTTGAGGAATGGGCAAAAATCCCAGTGGCTAGATGTGCTAAGCTAATAGAGACATACCTCAAGAGACTTGCAGCTGTAATTGCAGCAAAAGGTGGCTCTACAAAGTACTGACTTTTTTGGATTTTTTTTGGGGGGGGATACCTATGCACACTCCAGATTTCTGTTTATTCATCTTAATTATTGTTTGTGTCACAATAAAACAACAATTTTCACCTTTAAAGTGGTAGGCATGTTGTGTCAATCAAATGTTGCTTAACCCCCCCAAATCCATTTTAATTCCAACTTGTAATACAATAAAACAGGACAAACACCAAGGGGGATGAATACTTTTGCAAGACACTGTTGATAAGTGAGGGTCCTCTTCTCAAGCGGTGGATGTAACTTGGGTGTCGCACAATTCCAAGTGACCAGCGCAGATTATACAACATGAAATCCAGGCGGGTATGGCAATCAAGGTATTAAAGTTTGGTCTGAGAGTATATGAGCTGCAGTGCCATTTAGTAAAGTATACAAATACGCTGCACAGCTCCAGGCTGAAAACAAAAACAGGTGGTGATACTCTATGCCAGCAGTTGTCATAAGGAGAGATGGGGGGGAAAAGCCACACAGCAACACAATGCTAACTTATACAATGCATGTTAGCCAACAAAAAACTCACTACACGACCTGCTAGAAACGGTGAAAAATGCAACCAGGTAAAGCTGCACTTTCAACAAACAAAACTGGCAACAGTGATGAAGCAAGAAAGTAGAGGTACCGTATGCTCTCAACCAGTGTTTCTCAACACTGCCATCTAGTGGGCTGCAATTTTTTTCCCCAAGTTGAAACAAATTTTTACTCCTAGTAGGGTACAATTGCTGGTTTGCATCCGACATCACATCCGCCTCATTAAGCTCCGGTTACATTACAGCTCACAGTGCTTTATTGATGAAAATGAGGCATTTTGGTGATGATGCATGGCAATATACACGTGGGCTAAAAGTTGTGGTCACACAATAGGTGAACACTTGACTATCATGCCTTTGTGCACTTGAGTCTGGTGCAGCTCGAGCAGCCACTCACGGAGCGCATTGTGCATGCTCTTGGGACCCAGTCGTTATGGGAAACACCTGATACTAATTTGCATGCAATCAGCATGCAAAGATATGGACACTGTTTTCAAAGAGGCTTTGCAAAGTATTTTCACTGTCATGTTTGTTTCTATCTATGTTTATAACGCTGTTTAAATACTCTGCTTTCGTTTGTGTTTTGTTTTTGTAAATATCACGTGTGCTAATAAACACACTTCCTGCACTTCGATCCATCTATCTTGTAGTATCCTGATCCCCAGATCAAACTCAGCCACATATAAAAAGTTGTTCGCCTCCATGCTCTTCCAGATTTTCATCTGTTTGTACATGTAGAATGATGTCTGCAGCACCAGGTAGTTTGAGATGTTGGGGAACTCAACGGATGGATAACTTGTAGGAAAAACCCTTCTTTGTTAACATGTAAGGATCTATCCCACTGAGTGGTTTCTATATCCACTTCTTTTGAGTATACTTCTTGATTTTAATAACTTGCTTGTTTGTTGTACACAAACCTGGCAATGAGTTCTTGTGTTAATAGACCAGACTCCACTTTTGGATCATTAATCCCTTTTGACTGAGAATGTCATGCATGCATGGTTTTATGTTGGCTTCTGGCACATTCATATAGTTTTAAATACAATACCTACAATTAAAAACAGTTTTTTTATTGCATTTATTTAATTCCTGGGCTCCCATTTACAACAGGGAGTAATGTTGCATTCCATTAATACACTTTACAATAGACTGTTAGATTCTAATATAATAGATGACTCAAAATAATTGGGGATCTTTTTTTTAACGGGCCCCAACTTGTTACAAGTATGAATAGGTGGGCCTCAAAGCAGAAAAGGTTGAGAACCCCTGCTCTAGACAAGAAGGTATGTTATAGACAAGCAAAATTAAACTGCCAAAGCAAGTGGAAAGGCAGAGCGAAAAGTCAACAAAACAAAAGCAAACACCGGTGAGAAGCAGCAGCCAAGTGCACACGGCATACTCTCAAATGGAAATGACAAAAAACCCTGAAGCTTTGAATGCTAGATGATGATGATGATACTAATCCACTCATTTTTAAGGACAAGGCTTTAAAATAAGAAAGTTGTATGTTAATGTTGTTATATTGTTAGATATATATTGTTTAGCTGTATCTAAATATAATAACTTTTCACTAATTGATTACTAATTTATTAGTAAAATAAATATGTAAATAAACAATATGTATGTGTCCATTAAAACATTAACAGTAAAACATAAAGAAGACATCTCCATATATCTTTAAAAGGGAAAAAAAGAGTATGTTAGCTTATTACATAATTGAACTGGATTTGCTTTCTGCTGGATATTGTATCTGTGACATCTCTAACACTGATGTGACAGATTTTAAAGTAGCAGTGCTGAACATTCTTTCTTTTTGCTCCAGTGCAATGATAGACATGGAGGCTATATCCACTTCATGAATGTCAGTAAGGAGGGTAAGAACTCACCCTGTACTCTTTAAATTCTCCATTAATGGATCTGGTCTCAACTGGGGTCCAGTGTACATTCACTTTATTGCTGTTTAACTTTGACACCCTGAGGTCTCTAGGTGCCTCTGTAGGCCCTGGCAGAAAAGTGCAAAAACTGAAGCATATGGTATTCCAAGTACATATAAGATAACATAATTAAAATGCAAGTACTTACTGTCCTCCCCTGAATAGCCAATGACAACGCTTGACTCAGGGCCTGGACCAAAGTCATTAACTGCCTGGATCTTGATCTCATAGGGGACATAAGTGTCTGTATCACCAACCACATGCTTTGTATTGGAAGTGGTGATGTTATTCCATTCCTCCTCCAAGTCCTTCCTCCTCCATGAAACCACATAACGTAGATTAGGTCCATTCCTTTGGTTATCATGTAGGGGCTGTGATCAAAAATGTTCATATTAGTTCAAAGAAAGTGTTATTGCAGTAAATAGTTAAGCCTTGTTACATATTTTATATAGGTATTATAAAAGTTAAGTGATGTACACAAAGTTTCTATTTTGCACTTGCTTCTGGTCTGTTGTTAGTTTTGTGGTATATGTATCATTGTTAGCTACTTGAACAACAAGATACTTGAATTGTATTCTGCTTCACTTGTAAATCATTTTGGAAAAAAAGCCTGTGCCAATGAAATAAAAGTACACAAAAGTACTATAAAGAGTATCCCCAAGAATGGGATTTTGTGTGTTTCTTTCCATTAACAATGTTTCTGTTGCTAATGACTAATACCTAGGAACATAAAATATACTGATTAAAAGATAACCTTTCTCCAGCTGTAATGCTATATAAACCAAATTTATTAGTATGTTTAAAGAGATGAACAGAAGATGAGGGATAAACTAGAAACAGATTACATCACGAATTACCTGCCAAGTGATCTCCATGTTGGTTTTCTTGGTACCCCACCCTTTGAGGCCACTGGGGTAAAGAAAAGGAGCTACAAAACAGAAAGCTACACATTAGCATCCTACTAACAGTTTTCAAACATAAAACTCTGTGCAATTCCTTTAAAATAATTTCTAAAAATTATTCATTATATAATCATATTTGAGATCGCATTAGAGGTCATTTCAACCCCCAAAAATCTCACCATATTTTATTTTAAGGCACACAATTTAGTAACTATTTTAAATTTGATAAATAAGATAAATCATTTTAACAACAGTGAGCAAGATCAACCTGGAATCACCATCACTCCTGGGAATTTAAGGGGTTAAAATAAATTTGTTCAAAATTATTTTAGTCCTCATCACATGACCTACATCTATTATCTGCTTGAACAATGCCCACACACCTAACCTCAATACAGTGGTGCTTGAAAGTTTGTGAACCCTTTAGAATTTTCTATATTTCTGCATAAATATGACCTAAAACATTATCAGATTTTCACACAAGTCCTAAAAGTAGATAAAAAGAACCCAGTTAAATGAGACAAAAAATATCATACATGGTCATTTATTTATTGAGGAAAATGATCCAATATTACATATCTGTGATTGGCAAAAGTATGTGAACCTCTAGGATTAGCAGTTCATTTGAAGGTGAAATTAGAGTCAGGTGTTTTCAATCAATGGGATGACAATCAGGTGTGAGTGGGCACCCTGTTTTATTTAAAGAACAGGGATCTATCAAAGTCTGATCTTCACAACACGTTTGTGGAAGTGTATCATGGCATGAACAAAGGAGATTTCTGAGGACCTCAGAAAAAACATTGTGGATTCTCATCAGGCTGGAAAAGGTTACAAAACCATCTCTAAAGAGTTTGGACTTCACCAATCCGCAGTCAGACAGATTGGGTACAAATGGAAGAAATTCAAGACCATGGTTACCCTCCCAGGAGAGGTCGACCAACAAAGATCACTCCAAGAGCAAGGCATGTAATAGCGAGGTCACAAAGGACGCCAGGGTAACTTGTACGCAACTGAAGGCCTCTCTCACATTGGCTAATGTTAATGTTCATGAGTCCACCATCAGGAGAACACTGAACAACAATGGTGTGCATGGCAGGGTTGCAAGCAGAAAGCCACTGCTCTCCAAAAAGAACATTGCTGCTCGTCTGCAGTTTGCTAAAGATCACATGTACAAGCCAGAAGGCTATTGGAAAAATGTTTTGTGGATGGATGAGACCAAAATAGAGCTTTTTGGTTTAAATGAGAAGTGTTATGTTTGGAGAAAGGAAAACACTGCATTCCAGCATAAGAACCTTATCCCATCTGTGAAACATGGTGGTGTCAGTATCATGGTTTGCTGCATCTGGGCTAGGATGGCTTGCCATCATTGATGGAACAATTAATTCTGAATTATACCAGCGAATTCTAAAGGAAAATGTCAGGACATCTGCCCATGAACTGAATCTCAAGAGAAGGTGGGTCATGCAGCAAGACAATGACCCTAAGCACACCAGCTATCAAAGAATGGTTAAAGAAGAATAAAGTTCATGTTTTGGAATGGCCAAGTCAAAGTCCTGACCTTAATCCAATCGAAATGTTGTGGAAGGACCTGAAGCGAGCAGTTCATGTGAGGAAACCCACCAACATCCCAGAGTTGAAGCTATTCTGTACGGAGGAATGGGTTAAAATTCCTCCAAGCCGGTGTGCAGGACTGATCAACAGTTACTGGAAACATTTAGTTGCAGTTATTGCTGCACAAGGGGGTCACACCAGATACTGAAAGCAAAGGTTCACATACTTTTGCCACTCACAGATATGTAATATTGGATTATTTTCCTCAATAAATAAATGACCAAGTACAATATTTTTGTCTCATTTGTTTAACTGGGTTCTCTTTATCTACTTTTAGGACTTGTGTGAAAATCTGATGATGTTTTAGGTCATATTTATGCAGAAATATAGAAAATTCTAAAGGGTTCACAAACTATCAAGCACCACTGTAGGAATATGAGGATTTTTTTGTGCATCTATAAATATTGTTGAAAATATGAAAGTCAGTCTCTTAATTATACTGTATTTGACAAAAAATATTTCTGAATAAATGTGACAATGCAGTCAGTATAGCCACTGCTAAGAGCAATGGAGCAGGAACAGGAATATTTTTCTTAGTATTCTACTGTAATATTTTCCCCTTCGCCCTCAGTCACTTACGTGCTCCACTGGTCTGGTAGCGGGATGATGGCTGGCTCGGTCGGCTCTGACCCACATTATTGATGGCAATCACTCTGAACTGGTAGTTCACAAATGGAGACAGATTCAAGTTCACAGAGTTCTGATCACCTGCGTAACTGGACATATTTTGCCATTCGCCTGGTCTCCACCGGTCCTCTTCATATTGAACAAGGAATTCTGCAAAAATGGGGCAACCCAAATTCTACAACTGTTTGCTCGTCTATAAATTCTTAGAATGTTAGATATTAAAGTAATATCTGAATATTCACATGAAATATTTCTGTATTTGTGCATGAAGAGTAATGACGGAATCATACGTGTAACAGGACTGTTGTTCTCATTGCCAGGGATCCAGGTGAGCCGGACAGAGCGTGCTGATAGATCAGAGAGCTCCAGATCCTGTGGAGGATCAGGACGATCTGGGGGAAATGCAGGACAAATGTGAGCAATAATATATTTTAGCATTCTATGTCGTCTTTCCAAAGGGTACTGTTAATAAAGTCAGCATCTGAATTATTATTACCAATTATCAGAACTTGAAATTAACAGCTATCCATCAGCAAAAAGATTAAAAAAAAAAAAGTCATCAGCAGCTGGTGGCAACTCACTAGCCACTTTTGTCTGTTTGATAACCTTGTTATATTGGTCATAAAATAAATAAATCAGTGCTATAAAAGGACATCTCCATGCACATGCACATTTTCTGGGTTATCTCAGAGAAAGATAGATTTAGAGAGACATTAAGACAAAGCTAGCTCAGAAAAATGTGCAAATATATAGCTGCTATGAAAATGCCAGGTCAAGTGATAATTGAAGAGTGTTAAATAAATAAATAAATAAATAAATTGAGGGGGGCATGAAACTATCAATGAAAGGTTGTGTGTGTGGCATCTGTATGACCCAGCTAAAAGCTAACATTTTGTCAAAATGTTCAGTGTGCTGGAAAAGTACAATAAAATTTATGATGCTCGTGTTAACCTCCATATCCATAGTTAATATATTTGCACACACTCGTATGTGCACAGTGTTGTTGCACAAAGAGTTTGCTACAGGCTCATCTCATCTCATTATCTCTAGCCGCTTTATCCTTCTACAGGGTCGCAGGCAAGCTGGAGCCTATCCCAGCTGACTACGGGCGAAAGGCGGGGTACACCCTGGACAAGTTGCCAGGTCATCACAGGGCTGACACATAGACACAGACAACCATTCACACTCACATTCACACCTACGGTCAATTTAGAGTCACCAGCTAACCTAACCTGCATGTCTTTGGACTGTGGGGGAAACCGGAGCACCCGGAGGAAACCCATGCGGACACGGGGAGAACATGCAAACTCCACACAGCAGCTGATGGGATTTGGAATACAGAATCAGGTCCATAAATATTTGGACACCAACAAAGTTATTGTTATTTTAGCTGTCTAGCACAGGATCTTGGAGTTTAAATTAAATAATCAATGCAAGCTCAAAGGGCAGGCTGTCATTAGGCTTGAATTCTCAGTCTACTGATGGCTTGCTTCACTGGAAGGGATAGCTCTTTGGATGTCACTTTGCGAGTTAACAGCAACAGACTCCAAATGCAAATGCTACACCTGAAATCAACTTTTACTTTATCCACTTACTTGCAAGTCAATTAATGAAGGAATAACACACACATGGCCGTGGAACAGCTAAGCCAACTGTCCATTTACTTTAAGTAATTGTCCAATTAATTTTTTTTAGAAAGTGGGGGACCACAAATGAAACATGCTGTGATTCCTACATCATTTACCAGCTTTGGATATAAATAGCTTCAAATTAAAGCTGGAACTCTGCAATTTTAGATAATTTTCATGATTTCATTTCAACTCCTATATACAGTGGTAGACAGCTAAAATAAAAATAATTTTGTCAGTATCCAAATATATGTACCGTATTTTCTGGACTATAAGCCGCTACTTTTTTCCTAGGTTTTGAACCATGCGGCTTATACAAAGGTGCGGCTATTCTGTGGATTTTTCTTCCACCGCTAGGGGCGCTCTAACCGGAAGTAGAATCAAAAATAAGATAGACGAAAAATCAATGCAAAGAAGAATTAGCAGATCTTTAGCAGATAGAACACGCACGACAAATTACTAACTGGTAATTATTTTCAAATCCAGCGAAGATGATTAAAGTGACTTGTGGTTTCAAACACAGGAGAAATGAAGGTAAATAAATACCGGTTATTTTCTCTTGGTTCTGTTCCGTTTTAATCAGCAAAGTTGCTGCCGTGTTAAAAGGCACTGTTTGGAAAGAATCTGTTCAGGTACATACATGTACATTTACAGTACAAAATCGTTCTGTACATGCAGTAAATATCTAATTTTTCAACATGGATATCTGCGGCTTATAGCCCGGTGCGGCTTGTATATCTTTTTTTTTAATTTTTTAAAAAAAATAGAGCGGATGCGGCTTATATACAGGTGCGCTCTATAGTCCAGAAAATACGGTACCTAACTATGTATACAATCCTGATTCCAAAAAAGTTGGGACAAAGAACAAATTGTAAATAAAAATGGAATGCAATGATGTGGAAGTTTCAAAATTCCATATTTTATTCAGAATAGAACACAGATGACATAAATGTTTAAACTGAGAAAATGTATAATTTAAAGAAAAAAATTAGGTGATTTTAAATTTTATGACAACAACACATCTCAAAAAAGTTGGGACAAGGCCATGTTTACCATTGTGAGACATCCCCTTTTCTCTTTACAACAGTCTGTAAACGTCTGGGGACTGAGGAGACAAGTTGCTCAAGTTTAGGGATAGAAATGTTAACCCATTCTTGTCTAATGTAGGATTCTAGTTGCTCAACTGTCTTAGGTCTTTTTTGTCGTATCTTCCGTTTTATGATGCGCCAAATGTTTTCTATGGGTGAAAGATCTGGACTGCAGCCTGGCCAGTTCAGTACCCGGACCCTTCTTCTACGCAGCCATGATGCTGTAATTGATGCAGTATGTGGTTTGGCATTGTCATGTTGGAAAATGCAAGGTCTTCCCTGAAAGAGACGTCGTCTGGATGGGAGCATATGTTGCTCTAGAACCTGGATATACCTTTCAGCATTGATGGTGTCCTTCCAGATGTGTAAGCTGCCCATGCCACATGCACTAATGCAACCCCATACCATCAGAGATGCAGGCTTCTGAACTGAGCGCTGATAACAACTTGGGTCGTCCTTCTCCTCTTTAGTCCGAATGACACGGCATCCCTGATTTCCATAAAGAACTTCAAATTTTGATTCGTCTGACCACAGAACAGTTTTCCACTTTGCCACAGTCCATTTGAAATGAGCCTTGGCCCAGAGAAGACGTCTGCGCTTCTGGATCATGTTTAGATACGGCTTCTTCTTTGAACTATAGAGTTTTAGCTGGCAATGGCGGATGGCACGGTGAATTGTGTTCACAGATAATGTTCTCTGGAAATATTCCTGAGCCCATTTTGTGATTTCCAATACAGAAGCATGCCTGTATGTGATCCAGTGCCGTCTAAGGGCCCGAAGATCACGGGCACCCAGTATGGTTTTCCAGCCTTGACCCTTACGCACAGAGATTCTTCCGGATTCTCTGAATCTTTTGATGATATTATGCACTGTAGATGATGATATGTTCAAACTCTTTGCAATTTTACAGTCAAACTCCTTTCTGATATTGCTCCACTATTTGTCGGCGCAGAATTAGGGGGATTGGTGATCCTCTTCCCATCTCTACTTCTGAGAGCCGCTGCCACTCCAAGATGCTCTTTTTATACCCAGTCATGTTAATGACCTATTGCCAATTGACCTAATGAGTTGCAATTTGGTCCTCCAGCTGTTCCTTTTTTGTACCTTTAACTTTTCCAGCCTCTTATTGCCCCGTCCCAACTTTTTTGAGATGTGTTGCGGTCATAAAATTTCAAATGAGCCAATATTTGGCATGAAATTTCAAAATGTCTCACTTTCGACATTTGATATGTTGTCTATGTTCTATTGTGAATACAATATCAGTTTTTGAGGTTTGTAAATTATTGCGTTACGTTTTTATTTACAATTTGTACTTTGTCCCAACTTTTTTGGAATCGGGGTTGTATACGATTTCATTTAGCAGCAGGTAACAGCTTGCTAGGTTTTAGTCCCCTTTGTATAATCATAAGTGGCCAATTCTTCACAAGTTACAGATAACACAAACAGTATAATAAGACTATAGATGCACATATTGCTGATGCTTTGTGATGATGTGCCCTGTCAAGTGCTTATTGAAAACAAATTGATGATGACAGCCATGTTTTTAGCATAGTCTAGATATAGGGTGACCAGACGTCCCGGTTTTACCGGGACAGTCCCGATTTGGGGTTGTGTGTCCCGAGTCCCGACAAAAGTCTGTCGGGACACGGATATGTCCCGGTTTTCGCCACTCGTGACGATTGCGACTGAGCAGCGTGGGAATCATTAGCGGAGAAATGTCTGCATTTACTATTTTGATGAATTGACAGGAATCGCAAACTTTCCTGGTTACTGCCCCCTGGCCCTGTGGCATGGGTGTTTATTTAGCCACATTATTCCAGACAACAGAACGTGTTGCCATGCAACAATAAAATAAACATTAACTGGCGCGAATGTTCTTTGTCTAGCAGTTAGCAGCAGTAATGCCGCAGCAATTATGCCGAAAAGAAAATGTACCTTTTCCAAAGATTTACAGGGCACCTACCCCTTCCTCCGAGAGGTGCAGAACAATGTGCACGAAGCCTACTGCACACACTAAGTATTTTGTTCTCGTACTGAGTTGGGTAGCCTATGTTGCAAATGCTGTGCGCTCCTGTGGGGGCTTTCCTTGGGCTGTCGCCCCTCTCCTCCTTTATTGCTGTTTTGTTTGAGTGTATATTCTCAAATCACTTGTCTCTTTTTTGTTTCTGTTTAACATACCATTCTGACAGTTTGGCCATATTGCTGTGTTGAACAGCTTGTTGCACCTTCCATTAAAGTGTTCACTTTTGTACACATCATCTTGCTTTATTCATTCAGTTGTGGGGAATGGTTAGTAAGGTTGATTCTGACCTAGGCTATGTTGAGGTCACATATCTACTTTTTAAGTTCATGCTATAGTGCATACAATTTTAGAGATATAGCCTACATATGCATATGCATTATTCTTGGTGTTCTCACAAACAGGTGAAATAAATCAGTTTAAATTTGGCCTATGGACATAGCCTGGCCTATTCTCAGCCATTACAAAATCTGTTGTCTGACCATAATTTAACTGATCTGTATACCACTATGCTATTAAATAACAAAATGCCTGTTTGTTTAATTTCATGTGAGATGTTGATAAATGTGAGCTTCAACAAAATGATAAGAGCACCTCTCTGAGTGTCATATTTACGTAAAAAAAAGGTGTGCGTGCACGAGCATGGTCGCGCGCAAAAGTGTCCCGGTTTCAGACTAGGGAAATCTGGTCACCCTATCTAGATATCATTGTGATTCACTTACATTCAGTTACAGATACGCAAAGAAGGGGTATTGCATGTTTTCCACCTGTAACCTTCTGCACATGTTCAGGACACCTTTGCAAAGTGATGTTTTATTGAAACAAAAGTAGCATGTGGTAATATAAAGTGTTTATCTATTCCAATTGTACAATTGGGACATATTAACTTGCATCTCTCCAACTACTTTCAAGTAGCATGTGGTAATATAAAGTGTTTATCTATTCCAATTGTACAAATGGGACATATTAACTTGCATCTCTCCAACTACTTTCATGTAAACAGTATGTTCGGAATTGCCCAAAGACAGAATTCATTCTATATATATATATATATATATATATATATATATATATATATATATATATCTCAGCTGGATAGTACAGTGGTAATGCTCACTGACTACGATGCGGGAGATCGGGGTTCGAATCCCGGTCGGGGCAAAACATCATCCAGTAAGGGTCCTTAGGCAAGACCCCTCATGATATATCAGCCTACCTCAGGAATGAGTGAAGATGTCACCTGGGTCAACAAGGTCTGCGTCAGTTGCTAGGGAACCAGGGCAAATGGACGATGGACGATGGACGAGGACAGAAAATACAGAATTGCTGGAATGCTACTATACAAGCAATCCCAGAGAGAGGGGATACATGCAGCAAATGTGGGACCATTGGATACTTCGAAACCCACAATCAAGGCTAACAAAGAAACGGCTATTAGCCCAGTGTTCCAACATCCGTAATCGAAATCTACTATCACAACTAGAGATTAATGAAATACAATGTACAGTACACAGTACAGTAATCAAGGTGGGCTCGGGACATAACAAACAGTATCCACCATGGAAGAGACGATTAGAAGCCAAGATAAAGGCAGCACGGAGAGAAGTTAGCCAGCTAGCCGAACTACAGAAAGGGAACATGGTGAATAAAGGGGCACCCAGGAAGTACAACTCACTCTCCATACCAGAGGCACTCAAAACTGCCAAACAGTAACTAACTGGCAAGGAGGGAGAGGCCAGGTTGCTGGACAGCACCAGCAACAGCAAGGAGGGAGAGGCCAGGAGAATAAACAAGCTGTTCTCCACTGAACCAGCCAAGGTGTAACCAGCCAAGGTGGCAGGGAAACAACAACCGGTCAGACCCACCAAGAGCTGAGGTGGAATACTGGAAAGACATATGGGAAAGAAAGGCACCACACAACACCGATGCCAATGGTTAGTGGACCTAAGAGCTGACCACAGCAACCTCCCAGAACAAGAACCAGTAACCATCTCAATGGCAGACGTCCAAGAAAGAGTGTCAAAGATGAAGAGCTGGACAGCACCAGGCCCCGATATGATCCATACGTACTGGCTGAAGAAGCTAACTGCACTCCATGAACGCCTAGCAGCACAGATGAACCAGCTGCTGAGGGATGGAACCCACCCAGAATGGCTAACCCAAGGCAGGACAGTCCTAATCATGAAGGACCCCCAGAAGGGACCCATCCCATCCAACTACCGGCCAATTACCTGTCTCTGCACAACATGGAAGGCCCTGTCAGGCATCATTGAGGCAAAAATGAGTAAGCATGTGGCTCAATACATGAGCGAGGCACAGAAAGGAATTGGCAGTAACACCAGAGGAGCCAAGCACCAGCTACTGGTCGATAGAACAGTCACCCGAGACTGTAAGAAGAGACAGACCAACCTGTGCACTGCCTGGATTGACTACAAGAAAGCCTACGACTCAATGCCACACACATGGATACTGGAATGTCTGGAACTGTATAAGATCAACAGGAACCTAAGGACCTTCATCCAGAACTCAATGGAAATGTGGAAGACAATTGTCTTTTTACAAATTTGACAATTTTGACAATTGAAGACAAGTCAACATCAAGTGTGGCATATACCAAGGAGATGTGCTATCACCACTGCTGTTCTGCATAGGCCTGAACCCCCTCAGTCAGATCATCACGAAGAGCGGCTACGGGTACCGATTCCATAGTGGGGCAACAATCAGCCACCTGCTCTACATGGATGACATCAAGCTGTATGCCAGGAACGAGCGAGAAATAGACTCGCTGATCCACACCACCCGGATCTACAGCGATGACATAGGGATGTCATTCGGATTGGACAAGTGTGGCCGGATGGTCTCAAAGAGAGGCAAGATGATCCGGACTGAGGGGATTGACCTACCAGAGGGCAACATAGGTGATATCCAAGACAGCTACAAGTACCTTGGCATCCCACAGGCTAATGGAAACCATGAAGAGGCCACAAGGAAGTCAACCACAGCCAAATACCTCCAGAGAGTAAGGCAGGTCCTGAAAAGTCAGCTGAATGGTAAGAACAAGGTCCGAGCCATCAACATGTACGCACTACCAGTCATCAGATACCCCGCTGGTATCATAAACCGGCCAAAGGAGGAGATAGAAGCCACAGATATCAAGACTAGAAAGCTCCTCACCATGCATGGAGGGTTCCACCCCAAGTCCAGCACCCTGAGACTATACACTAAGCGGAAAGAGGGAGGCCGAGGGCTAGTGAGCATCAAGACCACAGTCCAGGATGAAACATCGAAAATCCAAGAATACATCAGAAAGATGGCCCCAAAGGATGAACTGCTAAGTGAATGTCTCAGGCAGCAGAACCCTGATGAGAGTGCAGAGGAGGAACAGACAACCTGGAGGGACAAACCCCTACATGGCATGTACCACCGTCAGATAGAGGAAGTGGCTGATATCAAGAAATCCTACCAGTGGCTGGATAATGCAGGACTGACAGACAGCACAGAGGCACTAATCATGGCAGCATAAGAACAGGCCATAAGCACAAGATCCATAGAGGCCAGGATCTACCAGAGTAGATCAGACCCAAGATGCAGACTGTGCAAAGAAGCCCCTGAAACAGTCCAGCACATAGTAGCAGGGTGTAAGATGCTAGCTGGATCAGCGTACATGGAGAGGCACAACCAAGTGGCTGGGATAGTATACAGGAACATCTGCAACCAGTATGGAATAGAAGTACCCAAGTCCCAATGGGCCATACCACAGAAGGTGGCTGAGAACAACAGGGCCAAGGTTCTGTGGGACTTCAGCTTCCAGACTGACAAACAGATCCTGGCTAACCAACCGGACATAGTGGTGGTGGACAAAGAGCAGAAGAGGGTGGTGGTAGATGTAGCGATCCCAGCTGACGCCAACATCAGGAAGAAGGAACATGAGAAACTTGAGAAGTATCAAGGGTTGAAAGAGCAGCTGGAACGGATGTGGAAGGTCAAGGGTTGCGTGGTCCCCGTGGTAGTGGGGGCACTTGGGGCAGTAACCCCCAAACTGGGAGAGTGGCTCCAGCAAATCCCAGGAACAACATCTGAAGCCTCAGTCCAGAAGAGCGCAGTCCTAGGAACATCGAAGATACTGCGCAGAACCCTCAAACTCCCAGGCCTCTGGTAGAGGACCCGAGCTTGAGGATGACATGATACCACCCCCCGCCGGGGGTGAGAAGGAGATTATATATGGTTATCAATCGCAACATTTACATGCACACATTTTTATATATATATATATATATATATATATATATATATATATATATAAAAATAATGTAGAATAGAAAAATTTCACTCTGACACCCAACTTTTGAACATGATTAAAAATTTATTCTCGACAAACGTTTCAACCTTTGGCCTTCTTCAGTGTCATAAAAAACTACATAGTACTATGGGCATGGTCTTATATATACAAAATTGTAAATTCTATACACTTCAAAATAAAAGACAAAGACAAAAATAAACTATTAATTACAAAATTTAATAATTAAATATTATTAAAAATAGGGCGGCACGGTGGTGTAGTGGTTAGCGCTGTCGCCTCACAGCAAGAAGGTCCGGGTTCGAGCCCCGTGGCCGGCGAGGGCCTTTCTGTGCGGAGTTTGCATGTTCTCCCCGTGTCCGCGTGGGTTTTCTCCGGTTTCCCCCACAGTCCAAAGACATGCAAGTTAGGTTAAATGGTGACTCTAAATTGACCGTCGGTGTGAATGTGAGTGTGAATGGTTGTCTGTGTCTATGTGTCAGCCCTGTGATGACCTGGCGACTTGTCCAGGGTGTACCCCGCCTTTCGCCCGTAGTCAGCTGGGATAGGCCCCAGCTTGCCTGCGACCCTGTAGAACAGGAGAAAGCGGCTAGAGATAATGAGATGAGATGAGATTATTAAAAATAATGCGATTTTTAGATTTATATTCTTTTCGCTTGTTTAACCCATAAGGGGCTAAAGTAAACAATTGCGACATCCAGTACGCTTCCCTATTCAGAAGCACATTGTCTAAACTATCTTGAGCAGTGTTAACTATTGTTTCTATACAAATGAATTCAAAATCATTCAAATTATGGGGATTTTTTATCCCAAATTATGGCTACACGTTTTTTTGTTGTTTTTCATACTAGATTTATGGTTACGAAAACGTACTTTAAACTCTGTAGTACAAGAGCCAACATACTGGAGATTACATTTACGGCAAGTTGCTAAATATGTTGTGTTGCGGGAAGTACAAGAAAGATGCTGGCGGATTTTGTATTTCCTTCCGGTTACGAAGCTGACAAAAAAATTTGACTCTGCGAAAAAAAAAAAAAAAAAAAAAAATATATATATATATATATATATATATATATATATATATATATAAAATGTGTGTATGTAAATGTTGCAATTGATAACCTTGTCCCAAACATAGCAGACATCATGTGAATAAGAGCTTTTAAGTTTAGATGGTTGATTCAAAGCTATTTGAGAAAACCAAGTGTGGCAGCAGCGGAGGGGTGTCAAGTGCCAGTTTGTGAATGGAGTGCAAGGCCGGGGAAGGTGAGTGGCAAAACAATCACACCTGTGTCTAACTGATGTGGTGTGTGTGTGCCTTGCAGTGATGGCCAAGGGCTGATAAGGGGAGAGACAGCTGAGAGGAGGGAGTTCTCCCGACCATACTGTTCATGCACGTGTGTATGTGCGTGTCACTCACTCCTTAAAAGCAGAAAAGCTACATGTAAAATAATTAAAACATGGAAATTAGTAACCACGACGCGCCTGTCCTGTGCTTCAGTGTTCCACCAACACTCAGGGACTTTCACACTAAGCTCTGCCAAGGAAGGATTGATTGGCATTTTAAAAAAATACTACTGAGTTTCAGACTTTCCTGAGTATCTGGATAGCTATTTTGTGAAGATAAGCTAAAATATTATACTACCATTATGCAAAAGTAAGTTTTGAAGATTGTGCAATTAGGATGAAATTTACTGACTGGAATTAATTTTTTTGGACTAAGCCAAGGACTCAGACAAAATAATTTTTCGTGTAACATAGTGAAATGTATAGTGCACTTAAAAAAAACTGAATATAGTGCACAATGAGAAAAGTAAATCTGTCAATCATACAGTCATTCATTTTCAAAAATAAATAAGCAAAAACAAATCCACAACAACAAATAGCATTTGGGGCGCAGACAGAAGAAGAATCATTACCTGCTAAGGCACTAGGTTTTGAGGGAGCTAGGGATTCATCCTCTGTGAGGTCAAAGGTAAAATGTTATGGGTTAGTGAGTCTATTAGTAAAGCAAATTAACCTTATATACAGTGTTGATGCTGCTGGGCATAGAAAAGAGAATATATACTATAAATAGAATAGATACATATCAAGTGTCAGTTAAGATGAAAAAAGAAGCTTTACAGGCATGCATTCTATCTTATTACAATGTCTATAGGTCAACAAACTAATTTAACTAAAAGAAAATAAATATTCAAAAAAAACCTTAATTTAACACAGATAGTTAAGAGTAAATACTGGCATCTTTTAGTTACCTATACATGACAATATCCTAAGTAATGTGTTAAAATGGTCAATAATGAACGTTAAAGGAAAAGTCCAGGATTTTTAAATTTGGGCCCTATTTTCATGTTTTGGGGTCCAAATATTTACTAGGGACAAAAACAACTGAAATTGGTCCAGTATTGAGTTAAAACACTACAACCAGTAACCGCAAAATGGCTATACAATGTAATCCTGTAGGGCAAACATCTGTATCAAAGTAAAGTGCTTGTTTTTACCACTGGCAGGCTCATAATGTTATTACAGTGCCTTGAAAAAGTATTCATACCCCTTGAACTTTTTCACATTTTTCCACCTTATAACCACGAACTTAAAAGTTTTTTATTGAGATTTTATGTGATAGACCAACACAGAGTAGCGCATAATTGTGGAGTGAAATGAAAATGATAAATGGTCTTCAAAATTTTAAACAAATAAAAATCTGAAAAATGTGGTGTGCATTAGTATTCAGCCCCCCTGCATCAATACTTTGTAGAGCCACCTTTTGCTGCAATTACAGCTGCAAATCTTTTGTGGTATGTCTCTACCAGCTTTGCACATCTAGACACTGAAATTTTTGCCCATTCTTCTTTGGAAAATAGCTCAAGCTCAGCCAGATTGAATGGAGAGCATCTGTAAACAGCAATTTTCAAGTCTTGCCACAGATGCTCAATGGGATTTAGGTCTGGACTTTGACTGGGCCATTCTAACACATGAATATTCTTTGATCTAAACTATTCCATTGTAGCTCTAGCTGTATGTTTAGGGTCATTGTCTTGCTGGAAGGTGAATCTCCTTCCCAGTCTCAAGTCTTTTGCAGCCTCCAACAGGTTTTCTTCCAGGATTGCCCTGTATTTAGCTCCATCCATCTTCCCATCAACTCTGACCAGCTTCCCTGTCCCTGCTGAAGAAAAGCATCCCCATAGCATGATGCTGCCACCACCATGTTTCACAGTGGGGATGGTGTGTGCAGGGTGATGAGCAGTGTTAGTTTTCCGCCACACATAGCGCTTTGCATTTAGGCCAAAAAGTTCAACTTTGGTCTCATCTGACCAAAGCACCTTCTTCCACATGTTTGCTGTGTCCCCTACATGGCTTCTGGCAAACTGCAAATGGGACTTCTTATGCCTGTCTTTCAACAATGGCTTTCTTCTTGCCACTCTTCCAAAAAGGCCAGATTTGTGGAGTGTATGACTTATAGTTGTCCTGTGCACAGATTCTCCCACCTGAGCAGTGGATTTCTGCAGCTCCTCCAGAGTGATCATGGGCCTCTTGGCTGCTTCTCTGACCAGTGCTCTCCTTGCTCGCTCTGTCAGTTTAGGTGGACGGCCATGTCTTGGTAGGTTTGCAGTTGTGCCATACTTTTTCCATTTTTGAATGATGGATTGAACAGTGCTTCTTGAGATGTTCAAAGCTTGGGATATTTTTTTATAACCTAACCCTGCTTTAAACTTCTCCAGAACTTTATCCCTGACCTGTCTGGTGAGTTCTTTGGTCTTCATGATGCTGTTTGTTCTTCAGTGTTCTCTAACAAACCACTGAGACCTTCACAGAACAAGTGTATTTATGCTGAGAGTAAATTACACACAGTAGGACTCTATTAACTAATTAGATGACTTCTGAAGGCAATTGATTGCACTGGATTGTATTTAGAGGTATCAGAGTACAGGGGGCTGAATACTAATGCACACCACATTTTTCAGATTTTTATTTGTTTAAAATTTTGAAGACCATTTGTCATTTTCGTTTCACTTCACAATTATGTGCTACTCTGTGTTGGTCTGTCACATAAAATCTCAATAAAAAACTTTTAAGTTTGTGGTTGTAAGGTGGAAAAATGTGAAAAAGCTCAAGGGGTATGAATACTTTTTCAAGGCACTGTATGTGTCTGACAACATGGAAAGCATCCCTACAGAGATACACCTGTGTCTGTTTACCTCAGCAAAAGATAACTGAGTAGAAGATGACTTTTTCTCCACTCATTGTTTTACCTTTCACTCCATTCAGTGTCTGTAGTCGATTATTGCACAGGGGATATTTTCTGATGTTTACAAAAAGGAGACGTCGTGCAGAATTTGTGAATAAGTCTATTTCTAAAGTAATAAGCCTGATTATTTAGCTGATTATTACAATATGAATGAGTGTCTGATAACATGGAAAAATTCACTTTTAGAAACATCAGAAAACAGCCCCTGTGTAATAATCGACTATAGGCACTGAATGGGGTAGCTGTGTCAGAGACTGGAGGAAGAGGAAAGTAAACCAATGAGTGTAGAAACAGCCATTTTCTACAGTTTGCATACAGTTATTGAGTTAATCCTGGAATTTTCCTTTAACACTGAAACAGGACAATTTCTGCTTTAATTCTGTAACTTTACTTTAATCCAATGTGTGCTTGTGTAAGACTGCATGAGCATATGTACAGACAGGTGACAAATTAAATGAAAGACAATAAAGTGTATTAATAAGATGTTATTTTTATTTATGTCTCACTTTTCAAGCTATTTCAATTTCTCAATTTAAGAAAATTTTGCGCTCATTTCTCTAAAGATAACATGCCCATGATTAAGTGTAATGGATAAGCTGGCGAAGCACTCAGCTGGTACTGCAGGGCTGCAGCTCAGGTGTCGTTCATGAGTCTCTGTTTTGACAAATCTATAATTAAGGCGTAGGTTTTCATTCCCTCTAAGAGGACAAGTGAAACAAAACCTCGCCAGGGAAATGCCTACAGCATAACAGAGCCACCATTTTTTTTCTTTTAATTTATCACCTATGTGTGTAGTGTATGCATAGTGTGTCCATGTGACCAAGAATGTATGCATGTCTATAAAAATCTTTGCGCACGTGTGTGTGTGTGTGTGTGTGTGTGTGTGTGTGTGCGCGCGTGTGCGTGTATATGCACACGCGCACATGTGCATACCTAAAACAGTAAGGCGAGCCGAGGCAGAGTCGTGATCCAACTCTGTAGTAACTGTGCAAGTGTATGTTCCCTCATCATCAGGCTGGATGTTGCTAAAGGACAGAGAGTCTTCCTCCTTCTTAAACTTGCTCCTAAGTACAGCACACATTTTCAGTTAGATATAAATTACATACAATAAATCAATATGAACTGAGTGTGGTGGTAATGCATGTCACAATGGAAGAGTGTCATGAGGACTGTAGTGTGTATTGCATACAGCCAGGTAAAATGCAGGGGCTTGTCATTTTTGAGCCAAGTGACAGTAATGGGGAGTGTGGAATCGTGTTTAATCTTGCAATCAAAACGAGCCACACTTCCTCTATTGGCAGAGAGGTGCTCTGGAGCACGGACAATTCGCGTTGGCTCTGGAAGGAAACAACAAAAGTAAACATTGTTATATCCTTAACCTAGCTCTTTTGATTGTATAGCAATAGCACTGAATTTTTAATTTTTTTTTAAAAATTGAAAAAACTGCCTTCTGAAATTACCTTAATCTCACATTTTAGCAATATAAAAAAATAATCATCAAAAGAGGCACACAAAAATCACCTTGTTTTTTCTCAGATCTACAGTGTCTTGCAAAAGTATTCATCTCCCTTGGTGTTTGTCCTGTTTTGTTGTATTACAAGTTGGAATTAAAATGGATTTTGGGGGTTTAGCACCATGTGATTGACACAACATGCCTACCACTTTAAAGGTGAAAATTATTGTTTTATTGTGACACAAACAATAATTAAGATGGAAAAAAACAGAAATCTGGAGTGTGCATAGGTATTCACCCCATTTCGTATGAAACCCCTAAATAAGAGCTGGTCCAGCCAATTAACTTCAGAAGTCACACAATTAGTTGATTAAGATCCACCTGTGTGCAATCAGTGTCACATGATCTGTCACATGATGTCTGTATAAATCAACCTGTTGTGGAAGGACCTTGACTCTGAAACACTACTAATTGAGCTATATGAAAACCAAGGAGCACTCCAAACATGTCAGAGACAAAGTTGTGAAGTATAGATCAGGATTGGGTTATAAAAAATATCCCAAACTTTGAATATCCCAGGGAGCACCATTAAATCCATTATAGCAAAATGGAAAGAATATGGCACCACTACAAACCTGACAAGAGAAGGCTGCCCACCAAAACTCACAAACCAGGCAAGGAGGGCATTAATCAGAGATGCAACAAAGACACCAAAGACAACACTGAAGGAGCTGCAAAGATCCACAGCGGAGATGGGAGTATCTGTTCATAGGACCGCTTTAAGCCATACACTATGCAGAGTGGGGCTTTATGGAAGAGTGGCCAGAAAAAAGACACTGCTTAAGAAAACACATTTGGAGTTTGCCCAACAGTATGTGGAAGACTCCCCAAACACATGGCAGAAGATTCTCTGGTCAGATAAGACTAAAATTGATCTTTTTGGCCATCATGGGAAATGCCCTGTGTGGCGCAAACCCAACACCCTGAGAACACCATTCCTACAGTGAAGCATAGTGGTAGCAGCATCATGCTGTGGGGATGGTTTTCATCTGCAGAGACATGAAAGCTGGTCAGGATTGAAGGAAAGATGGATGTCACAAAATACAGGGCAATTCTAGAAGAAAATCTGTTTGAGTTGGCCAGAGGTTTGAGACTGGAACGAAGGTTCACATTCCAGCAGGACAATGACTCTAAACATACAGGTAGTCGTCGACTTACGACTGCGTTTGGTTACGACTGACCGGTTGTAAACCGATCTGGTCGTAAGTTGGCCTATGTTAAATGAACGTAAGTATATTGTGATGTGTAATGATATTGTAATCATCTTAAAGTCTTATTTTATCAACATTCTCTTATTTCATTACCTTGGGTCATTATTTGGTTTAAGTCAAACACTGCATACTACACTGCGTACAGTACAATTCGTTTAATATGTGCAAAACAAAAAATATGAAATACAGGTGTGAAAAATAGAAAACATTTTAGTTTGAAACATACCAAAATACAAATGTAAAACATAGCAAAATACAAAACTTAGTGACCGCTGGCATGACTGGTGCTTGGCTGTGGGTCGTCTACATCATCATCATCAGCTGTTGCAGCGGTCGGGCTGGCGGGAGGATTTGCTCTTTTCATAAACACGATAAGCCTCGTCTGAATTGTTTGTTTTCTTTTTCTCCTCATAAATTTCATGATATGGACGAAGCGCGTCATGTACCATCCGTTCAATCCTTGCAAATTGTTCTATGTTTGGGTCCATTGCTTCAAACAGACACGGGATAAGTTTACTGTACTGGGATACTGCTCACACTGAGAGGCTGGATGCTGGGCGATGCCAAGAGCTGGGGCGGAAACTGTCATACGCTCAGCTAGCTCAGCTGGGAAACACTCGCTAGTCGTAACCAGACAGTCATAAAGTCGATCGGTTGTAAGTTGCATAGGTCGTAAGTCGACGACTACCTGTACTGCTAAAGCTATACTGCAGTGGTTTAAAGGGAAACGTTTAAATGTCTTGGAATGGCCTAATCAAAGCCCAGACCTCAATCCATTTGAGAATCTGGCATAACTTGAATATTGCTGTACACCAACGCAACCCATCTAACTTGAAGGAGTTGGGGCAGTTTTGTCTTGAGGAATGAGCAAAAATCCCAGTAGCTAGATGTGCTAAGCTAATACAGACATACCCCAAGACACTTGCAGCTGTAATTGCAGCAAAAGGTGGCTCTACAAAGTATTAACTTTTTTTTTGGGGGGGGGAATACATACGCACACTTCAGATTTCTGGTTTTTTTTCCCCCCTCTTAATTATTGTTTGTGTCACAATAAAACAACTTGCACCTTTAAAGTGGTAGGCATGTTATGTAAATCAAATGGTGCTAACCCCCCAAAAATCCATTTTAATTCCAGCATGTAATGCGACAAAACAGGACAAACAGCAAGGGGGATGAATACTTTTGCAAGACCCTATATATATATATATATATATATTTTTTTTTTTTTAATTCAAAACATAATCAGTGGCATTTATTACAAAAATTTGGCCAAGCAAGTTTTATTGCTAAGTATTATTCCACTTTTAGTAATTTATTTTCTTTATTTATTGTTTGTTTGACTCAAGCAGTGTAATATTATTCTGTCAGCCTTGGATCCAAATACACCTTTTTTTTTTTTAACAAATTTTCTTTAGTTAACTTGATTTTTTAAAGTCTCTGGAGTTGAAGGGCTAATATTTAGAGTTGAAAATATAATTCAGCTTCGCATGAATGTTTGAACAAAATTCACACTTTTAGACATTAAATTCACACTTTGTCTTGGCATTAAGGCCTAATTTATTTGGACAATTCTGTAATACTTTATTTTAGATTCCTCACCTTTGACTTCCAAACGGACCTGATCTTCAGCTTTGCCCAGGATGTTGCTTGCCACAAAAGTGTAAGTTCCCTGGTCTTCAACTCGAACTTGCTTGATCTCCAGGGTACCATTTTCATGCAAGCTATACTTCCCACCATTAGGAACTATACCCTGGCCATTCTTAAACCTGGATGAACACACACACTTGGCATGGCACATTCTGAATCTCAACCTTACACAATTGTACAACTTCTTTATAACTTACCACCGCACAAATGGGTAAGGTGAGCCAAAAAATGGACAATCCAGAAAGGCTTGTTTGTTCTCGATCACCTTAATCAACTGGTTCTTGGGTCCCAATAACCGGGGTGCCATATCTGTAAATAACCGGAGTGCCATATTAGTTGCTATAAATCAGTTACAGTACTTTTCACTTCCATTTATAGTTCAGCACTGTAATGTGCCATCCCTCTACTCCTACACTGAATTCAGCTCTAAATACTTAGTTCTTCAATAGATCTCTCACCCAATATGTTGACAAATGCATTGGCCAGCAAGTAGCCATGTTCGTTTGAGGCATTGCACTGGTATACAGCACTGGTGCCAATTTGCACTGAGCTGAAAATGATTGCATCACCAACTACCTCCCTGCTTGGATTTTCCAGTGAACCTGAAGTTTCAAACATAAAAAAACCAGACAAAAAGTTTGTGTTGGGCAGCATAGTGTTGTGTTATAAAAAGTAAGGACTGAAGTGCAGACTCACCCTCTATTGGCTCTCCATTTACGAGCCACTGGATGCTGGGTTTGGGGTTTCCACTGGCTAAACACTGCAGCTGACCATTCTCATTGGGAGCTAACACAAGGTTAGATGGCTTATGTAGCCAAAAAGGAGCAGCTAAGGGAGGTAAAACATAAAACTTACAAATGCATCTGGATATACTTGACTTTTTTTTTCTAGGTCGCTTTATTAATTGCCAAGCACATCAAAATGCATCAAACAATATTCTTTGGGTCTGACCTTTGACCTGAACAGAGATGGTGTGGCGGATGCTGCCTATCTTATTACTGGCCATGCAGATGTAGTCTCCAGAATCCTCATCCGACACAGGCACTATACACAGGGTTTTATTGAAGTTCTCAAATTTGACCTTTCTCTCTGGCAAATCCCCTCCTTTCTTAAACCATTTGATTATAGGAGTAGGACTGTGAGTGGATCAGAAAGCACGTGTCAAAAGGCATAATTTTGCACATAAACATCAGAACAGCTACCTATTGTGTTTGTCTTCAGAATAACTCACACTCCAGCAGCTATACACTCCAGGAGAAGCTCCTCTCCACGGAGCACCATCTTAGAGCTGGACATTCCCGAGGGAGAGAGAAAGGTAGGTGTTGATTCTTGAATATTACGTGCTGCAGGACAGGAGAAGATTCATTTACTGTACTATACTGAATACACAGAACTAATGACAAAAATACCAAGAACCAGGGTTAGGATCAAGGTTCTATGCCTTATGGTCTGTGCTCCCCATTGTGTTTTAGCAAAGCAGAAGAAGAAGAAGAAGAAGAAGAAAAAGAAAAAGAAGAAATAATTCTAATAGCACGCACGCACACACACACGTCTACATTTGTGGGGACACTCACTGATATAATGCATTCCCTGGCTACTTACCCTAACCTTAAGCATTACAACTAAATTCCCAGCCCAAACCTTTACCCTAACCCTACCCTAAACTTAATTCAAACCTAAAGTAAACCTTCCCTAAACTTTATTCAACCCTAAAACAGATTGATTTTTATTTATTTATTTTTTTAAGAATTGAAGACCAGGCAAAATGTCCTCACTTCCCAAAAATGTCCTAACTCTGTTGGTAAGAAACATGCTCTAGTCCCATACACGTCAAGTTATACGTTTTCCCCGTATTTTGTATGGGAAAATGCAATTTTTTGGCTAATACGGCATACACTGATTTTCATACGGCAAATTTACGTTTTGTATCGGAGATTTTTTCCGTTACTCCAAGAAAATTTTCTTAGCATCCACCATTTATTTTTTCAAACACACATGCACAATGAAATGGAACTATTTTTGATTTGTGGTTTTATAGTGGCACGTGATTTTCTCGTTAAGTCCAGTGGCTCAAACTACCCAGACTTCTGTGATGGCTGCAGAAGTTATGTTCTGCCAATTTCTCGTGGAACATAATATCCCCCGACTGTGGCAGACCATTTTTCGCAGCTAGCAAAAAAAAAAAGTTTCCCGATTCAAAGACTGCACAGGTAAGCATTTGTGTTTTGTTTTTTAATTTAAAAAAAATGTTTTTACTGTTTGCATGTAGGAAAGCTTCCTCCATTATCATGATAATTTAGGGAGGCGATACTGGGAGTTGCCGTTTATACAACGGCAACTGTAGTTACCCGGCGATTTCTGGTTTCGCTTCCCTAAACATTTTAATTGCTGATAGACATTATATGTAGACACAGATGACCAACACCCGTTACTACCATCAGTCGTCAGTAAACTGGAAAAGTATTGAATGAAGAGTAATGATGGTAACAACTGTTGGTAACCTGTCTCTAAAATGTGTAGTAGGGGATGGAAGCAATTTAACACCATCTACATGTTTGCCGTGCTCTGATTTTCTTTTATTGACCAGGAAAATAATAGATGTATATTGGGGAAAGGTCTTTGATGTAAAAACTGCTCTGGGTGTTGCCAGGTTTCCAATGCTGAAACAACTTTTTACTACTTTGCTGTGCCTCCCACATAGCAATGCAGCTAGTGAGAGGGCTTTTTCATTGGTTAGGAAAATTCATAATGAGTACAGAAAAAATATGGCTACAGACACATTAATTGCATATCTGCAAATTAAAATGAACTGTGATGAGGAGCTACAACTGCTACCCAAGCAGTGATGTTATAGCTAGTGCCAAATTTTATTTAATTTCCCTTTGGGGATGAATAAAGTTATCTATCTATCTGCAACATCTTTGTACAACAAAGAACATTCCAAAAAAGAATAAGATTTAAATTCTTGTTATAAATTACTGGGAAGATTTTCAATTTTGACTTCATAATTTATTAATATTTTCACTTATCCTTGTTTACATAATATACTTGATGTGGTTCAATCATCTTTAGTTGGGTCTAACACTGCTTGTGGTGTCAACACTTTTTTCTCAAATGGAACTTTTACTAACCTTCATTTACTGTTTGACATGATTATATACAATTTATTACATGTAACCTACTATTTTAATTAACATACCTACTTAGTACTGCTGTTATAGTTCAAGTAATTTTCTTTGGTGGAATGTAATATTGTAGGTGATATCAACAGTTGTCAAATAGAACTTTGTGTAATTTTTATGAACTATTTAATATTAATACATTTTATCTGCAAAATTTACATCAATAATTCTGGTATTACTGATACAATGTATATTAAATAATTAAGTTTATAGTTCAGTCATTCTCTTTAGTAGATAACTGTTTACTTGACTGGACATATAGTCCTTTTTAATTCAGTTGTTTTCTCCGGGATCTAAAATGTCTTTTTATTCAGTACATGCTTATTTGATCCCTTTAACTTGATGCAGTGTGATAAATATGCCTATTATGAGTGTATAATGTGGAATAAAACAATCGGTGCTTTGGATTATATATTGGAATTTTTTCTTGTGTATAAGGGCTCATGGGTGTATGTAAGGGAAAAGTACAGATTTTGTAAGGGCATGGGTAACTAAAGGTTGACATGTATGTAGTCCTCAATATGTAGCTAGTATAACACACACACGGCAAGGTTGTAACATTCTGTAATAACTGGAACAAGGCCTGTTAGTGACACAGTGACATTAGCTTATAAACGTGACAAACACATGTTGTACAACTTTCTTCTGATCACATAGAACCTGATCTGATTCATGGAAGAATTTCCAAGGCGGTCAGATCTTAATAGGGAAAATTAATTAATTAAACATAAAAGTAGTTGTAAAAAGTCTGTTGAGTCTTCTTGGGTGAACTAATGTACTTTGCAATTCTTGTATTCTTTCAAGGTAATTAACCTAAACTTACATCAGAAAGAAAAATTAATGATAGATGTAGCTGAATGGCTTGTGGTGATTTTAATGATTTGTGGCTGAAATATGCACTACCATTTAAGGTGAGTTCCAACAGAAAGTCTTTGCAAGTTATTTGAGTCATAGCATGCCACAAAACCCACTACAATGCTTATGGTTCTAAGTGTATTTATATTTGAAACCATTGTTGTTTCTATGGGTTTTTTTTTTATTTGTCCTATTGCTGGTTTGATTTGTATTTTATATCTGTTTTTTCCATATTTTATCCTGTTCAAAAATATATGGGTTGAATTAAGTGGCTCTTCATGGCTATTTGAATATACTGTACTGTATGTTCTCCAGCCAACACTGTATGCTGAAAAGTTATGTTCTCTCAAGGTTTTTAACCCTTTCACCACTACCTAACTTTTCCAGAAGGGGTTTACCTACTACAATGATACCAGAATAGTGGTTTGCAGTGGTGAAAGGGTTAAATAAAATACAGGGAGCATTCATACAACATAGAGCATTGTCCTGCATATGTTAGCCACAAACTACGGCTCAGCTATAGTTGTAGCTTACATTAAAATTAAGATTATTGTGAAATCATTACAGTGTTAGTTAATTATTCTCTTCATCTACATCCCCTTGGAAATTTGCATATTACTCAGATCAAGTGTTATGTTACTCGAAAAAAGGTGACTGGTTGAGCATGACTAATCATAGTTGTGGAACCCTCTTATCTCCACCCCAAAGTCTCATAAATCAATTACTTACCATTTCACACTCATGAGATACTCTCTTTCAATAACCACACTCGCTGATACTACTCTGTGCATTCATGTTGGCCACTCCCTATTAAAGATCCCATTTAAAAATTGTAGTAATATCAGTTACCTCATCACACTAGCATGCTAGCTAACGGAGCTCACATCAACTAACTACAGGTTTTTGTTGTTGTTTCTAACTGATGTTAGTTAGCCAACAAGCTAGCTAACTAACTATAACCAGAGCTAACATTAGCTAAGTTAGATAGCTAACTGAAACTTCTTTTGATTTGTTTTGTCATAATTATGGTACTGTAATAACTAATAATTATAGGATATGTTATGAAATGTACATGACATTAAATTAGTAGAAACCTTGGTTATTATTAACCTGTAGGACTGCTGGAGTTGGACCTGTGCTCCTTGTGTTGTTTTGTTAGGATTTCATTCCATGTGCTTTTGTTTTTGGTATGTCATGTGCTTTCTGTTTCTATTTATGTTCTAGTCCTTTTTCCACCCTGTCCTCTCATTGGTTGATTGCCCTAATGTGTTCATCTGTTCTGTGTTTCACCTTGGTTAGTTTGGTTGTTTGCTTCTGTTTTTTTTTGTTTTGTTTGGCCTGTTTTTTCCTTCTGTGCAAAGTCTTACTGTGCATTTTTAGCAGAGGTGGGTAGTAACGCGCTACATTTACTCCGTTACATTTACTTGAGTAACTTTTTGGATGAATTGTACTTGTAAGAGTAGTTTTAATGCAGCATACTTTTTACTTTTACTTGAGTATATTTGTGAAGAAGAAGCGGTACTTTTACTCCGTTACATTGGGCTATATTCTGCTCATTACTTGCTACTTTATTTTTATTGATCCGTGCGATGCGTGGTCTGTTTGTTTATGTTTTGTCAAGACTTCCAGCAGAGGCTCTGTCACATGACAGCATCTCACCGATCAAATGTAGCAGCCAGAGCCATAGTGGTAGCAACTATGGTTTAACTCCGTTTCGCCAATCAAACAGAGCCAAGCCGCCGCGCGCGCCCGCCCGCCCGCACACAAAATTCCCGCGGCAAGACCAGTCCAGGTGGAAAAGAGCACGGAAGCAGAAGAAAAATGGCAGAGACAACAGCCTGCGTTTCTCATCAAGCCGAAGAGGCACACCCCTGGCCACACATACAAACCATGTTCACTCTCCAAACAACAAAAAACAATAGTTATGTTATGCGGTGTCACATGTGTCTCCCCAAACCAGTGGACGTTTCAGCTTATAAAAACTCAACGTCGAATTTGAGGAAACACATTGCGGTAAGTAGGCTATGTGCTTTTGGCTGTCTTCGTACGCAGACGTTAGCCCTGTTGTAACATCATAAATAACTGTAAAATACATTGTTTTGTGGAAATGTATTGACGCACTGCGGCCTCAGACGGCAAGATAACACACACACACACACACACACACACACACACACACACCAGAGAACCAAGAAATAAAACTACAAAAAAATCTTCCTAACAATCACTTTTTATTGATGTGAAACCAAAAAATGCTCATGAAAATAAGGTTGCTCGCCTAATGTCAGCTCCTCAATAGCGTTACAGTTGTACACGGCTCTGGTCAAAAACTGGGAATGGAAGACTAGTGAAAACTTACTAAATAACAAAATGCGTAACATATTGTTTGTGAAATCTCCATTTTTCAAGCTACTGTATTTGTTGTGGATTAGAGGGATTTATGAAGACTTTAGGCGTTTTTTTCTGTGAGATTTGTTTTATTATTTGTCTACAAGTGCTTGTTCACAAAAGGAAGGGCATTAGCTTGTTAGCTTGACTGCTTGCTAGCTTGACTGCCTTTTTCTTCTTTTTCTTTGTAACCTCTACCCATTGTTTTGTTATGATGTTACTTTGTAAAGATTTAATTAATTAATATTTAATTTATTATTGTTTTCACCTGTTCACGGCTTAAAGGTCACAGCTTCACAGTGCAAAATTGAGAGCCAGCTGCTGTTAAAGCTGAACAGTCACTTCATGGAGTGAACATGCACGTGCACGCACACATGCGCGCGCGCACACACACACACACACACACACACACACTCAGTGTTATTATTTATGTGCAGACTGCCTTGAGCTTCTTGTTGTTATTGTTAATACACAGAACTACACACGCACAGTTTAAATATATATGAAATCTCTGCCTGTTATGACATCCTGATCAATAAACAAAGAAGTTACCCAGCAGTTACTCAGTACTTAAGTAGTTTTTTCACTTAGTACTTTTTACTCGTACTCAAGTAATTAATTGGACGACTACTTTTTACTTTTACTTGAGTAATATTATTCTAAAGTAACAATACTCTTACTTGAGTACAATTTTTGGCTACTCTACCCACCTCTGATTTTTAGCATTAAGTCTGAGGCTTATAGTCAGTTGTTATTTCCTGCTTCCATGTTTTAGTTTTGACCCATGCTAGAGTTTTCATTTTCTGATTATGAATTGACCTTGTTTAACTTGATCTACCAGTGCTCAGACCCCTGCTACAGACATTGACAAGGATTCTTAGAGTTCCCAAAATAAAACACATTCAGTAACTGCAGGTTATACATATTTGTCAGCTAACCAAATAACAGCTGACAGAGAGCACTATTAAAGTTTTGGATAAAATGTGGCTTAATTAGAACAGGTACAGCTAAATGTCTCCTATCTAAAATACATTCTTGTAATAATAACCAGAACAGATGGTCGGGCAATTACTGTGACATGACAATGTTATATTGGCGCATGGTTATTAGAGGCATAAATACTAGCCATGTTAATAAACAGAAAACTGAAGCTAGGACTGGTTAGCGAGAAAGAAGATATGCTGAAGCTGTAGATAACCTTTCTGGGACTCACCACCATATGTGTAAGTGTCATTTGAAGAATATACAGTGTCATTATAAGGTTCCTCTGTGGACAGAATTAGATTATCAACATCCAGAAAATTTGTTGTGCTCTGACACTGCTTGAGACTATTTATTCATCCTGATTCTGTTCCTTTTAACCATAACAACTGAGTGGGAAACTATCAGAATTAATTAGCAAACTTTCTACACAAAGTTCTACTCTGGACTAATAAGCCCTGTCTTTTTATTTTACGAGTCTGAGATTTTGGGCACCAGATTCAGGTCATATATCAATATTAGCATGCACACAATTGGAAAAAGATTGAATAAATAATAAACTGGAGGAAAATCATTAACAATATAACCATTATTTCATCTGAAAAATAAATCTGCAACAAAAAAAAAGTATAAACAATTTACACAGAATTCCATACAAGTGAGTAGTGGTCTCATCCATTAATGGCTTTCTGCAAAGGTCCAGTAAAAAGAAGAGCTCAGTCAGCTTTCAGGAAGTTGGGATTGGGCTCCTTTTGTCATACGCCTCATGCTAAGAGCTGATTGGATCAATTGCATCAATTCTGTATAACACTCAATAGCCCTCGGTGAAAACCCCACATCATGTTACATCTCTGACTTGCAATAAACAGCCTCATCATATTTCAAAAGGTGCAATTATGTACTGGCAGACTTTAAAAACCAGGAAATGTTTTACTGGTAAGATTATAACTATGTGATTGATCTTTTTGGATGGACAATTATCTCAAAACTTTTCACAGATATTCCTTCATCCACAAGCCATGTGAAAGAAATCTGAAGGGGGAAAGGATACAACCAACCCCAATTCCAAAAAGGTTAGGACACTGTGTAAAGTGTAAATAAAAACAGATGATGATAATTTGCAAAATCATGGAAACCCTATATTTCATTGAAAATGCTACAAAGACACATTGAATGTTGAAACTGAGAAATTTTATTATTTATTGTTTTTTTTGTTTGTTTTTATAATATATGCTCTTTTTGAATTTGATACAAGCAACACATTTCAAAAAAGTTAGGACGGGGCATGTTTACTACTGTGTTACATCACCTCTACTTTTAACAACAGTGTTATTATTTTGGAACTGAGGAGACCAATTGTTGTAGTTTTGAAAGAGAAATGTTATCCCATTCTTGCCTGATATACAATTTCAGTTGCTCAACAGTTCAGTGTCTCCTCTGTCAAATTTTGTGCTTCATAATGTGCCAAATGTTTTAAATGGGAGACAGGTCTGGAATGCAGGCAGGCCAGTTTAGCACCTGGACTCTTTTACTACACAGCCATGCAGTTTTAATATGTGCAGAAAGCAGTTTGGCATCGTCTTGCTGAAAGAAGGAAGGCCTTCCCTGAAAAAGATTCTGTCTGGTTGGCAGCATATTGCTCTGAAACGTGTATATATATCATTCAGCATTAATGATGCCTTCCTAGATGTACAAGATACCCATGGTCATGTGCACTAATGCACCCTCATACCATCACAGGTGCTGGCTCTTGAACTGTGCACTGATAACAAGTCGGATAGTCCCTCTCCTCTTTACTCGAGGATGTGGTGTCCATGATTTCTAAAAAGAATTTCTACTTTTGATTTGTCAGACCTCGGGACAATTTTCTACTTCACCTCAGTCCATCATAAAAGAGCTTGGGCCCAGAGAAGGTGGCAGTGTTTCTGGATATTGTTTATATATAGTTTTAACTTGCATTTGTGGATGCAGTAATTAACTGTTTTCACAAATGATGGTTTTCTGAAGTGTTCCTGAGCCCATACAGTGATTTCCACTACAGATATGTGTCTGCTTTAATGCAGTGTCACCTGAGGGCCTGAAGATCATAGGCATCCAATGTCAGTTTGCAGCCTTGTCTCTTGCATACACAGATTTCTCCAGATTCTCTGAATCTTTTCATGATATTATGTGCCATAGAAGATGTGATCCCCTAAATTATTTGCAATTTTACATTCAGGAACATTTATTCTTAAATTGTTGCACTGTTTGCCCACACAGTTTTTCACAAAGCAGTGAAACCCTCCCCATCTTTACTTCTGAGAGACTCCACCTCTCTGGGATGCTTTTTTTTATACCCAATCATGTTCCTGACCTGTTGCCAATTAACCAAATTAGGGTTGGTTTTTTTTAGGATTACACAACTTTTTCAGTCTTTTGTTGCCCCTGTCTGTCAGGGTGCAGGCACTTATGGATGCAGGCACAGGGGAGAGCAGGAGAAGTAAACTCTAGACACAGCCAAAACAGTAGACAAGAAGCATAGTCAAAGAAACGGGTGGAGGTCGGTCGATTGGCAAACTGGATAATGTAGACAAGACTAGGAGACATGGTCGAGGTAAACATAAACAAAGGTTGAATACTAGAAGGCAGGCAGAAAGTAAACAGCCTGGTAATGACAGGAAGGAAACACTGAACGATACTTCGCAGTGCATGAGAGTGAGAATGGTGTTTATAAAGGGTTGTTGATAATGACAGTGAGAGACAGGTACAATTAATAAGCTGGAGACAGAGGGTGCTGTGGTTCTTGGGAGTTGTAGTTCATGGTGGCCATGCTTGAAGGCTGTTTTGAGCTTGTACTCTCAATGCTGTTACTGACAGAACCCCCCCGAGGAGCTCTCTCTGGGAGGAACATTCTTCCTTGGACGTCCTCTCCCTCTTGGTGCCGGTTTTCTGGGGTGTTGGCTATGAAATTTCTGTATCAGGAGAGGATCCTGGATGTCCCTTACGCCTACCCAACTTCGCTCCTCGGGTCCATAGCCCTCCCAGTCTACCAGGTACTCTAGTTGTCCTTGTCTATGTCAGAAGTTCAGGATCTTGTTTACCTGGTAGATGGGTTCCCCCCCTCAAAGTTTGGGGGGGGTGGCTTTTGGGTGGGATTGTTAGCTGATAGTGGGCCTTGGATTGCTGGTTTCGAACAGGAGACATGAAAAGTGGGTGCAACTCGGCTGTGAGGTGGAAGCTCTAGTATTTAAATGAGACTTCATTGATGCGACAAAGAACCTTGTACAGACCAATATAGTGAGCCTGTAGCTTCTTACATGTGTTGGGTTCTTTCAGGTCCCTTGTGGAGACCCATACTTGATCTCCTGGAGTGCATTCCAGGTTCTTGCTCCTGTGTTTGTCAGTGTATTGCCTGTATTTAACACTGACTGTTTCTATTCTCTGGTGTACCTCCTCCCATACCTGTTGGCTCCACTTGAACCAGGTGTTAACTGCTTGTACCTGGATGGGTGCATCACCCCATGGGAACAGGGAGGTTGGTAGCCGAGTATGCACTAGAATGGGGTTAGTTGAGTGGCAGAGTGAGTTCTGTACATACTCAGCCTATGGAAGGAATTGTGCCCAATCCCCTGGTTCCGCATGCAGAAGATTCGCAGGAAGCACCCTATTTCCTGGTTGGCCTGTTTGACTTGGCCACTGGATTGCGGGTAGTAGCCAGAGGTAAGACTTACTGAAATTCCCAATCTTTTCATGAAGCATGACCAGAGTCTGGAAATGAACTGGGTGCCCCGGTCACTGGCAATGTCCTCCGGAATGCCAAAATATCTGAAAACATGATGGAAGATAAGTTCGGTGGTTTGGAATGCCATGGGTAGACCTGATAACGGGATGAGTCTGAGAGCCTTGGAAAACCTGTCGATGATGGCCATGATAACTGTGTTGCCTTGGGAAGGTGGAAGATCAGTGATGAAGTTGACGGCCAGATGTGACCAGGGTCTTAGAGATACAGGGAGGGGGTTTCATTTTTTGGTGGGTGGGGTTCATGGTACCTTGGCTTGTGCAAGCTCTGAACATAAGGAGATAAAGTGGTTGATTTCAATCACCATATCCTCCCACCAATATTTATTCCTAAGTAGCTGGTGTGTACGTTGGCTGCTGGGATGGCCTGTGGCAGGGGATGCATGAGCCCAAGTGATGAGTCTGCCTCTGAGGTTGTGCAGGATGTACAGGAAGCTGGGGGGAATTCTCTAGAGGGGTCTGTGGTTGAGATCTTTTGATTTCTTTGTCTAAGTCCCAGGTAATGGCCTGAACAAAACACTCAGGTGATAGGAGGGGGTGTGGTTCGGAGTTGTGTAGTTCGGAGCTGTGGATTCTGGAAAGTACATCAGCCTTGGTGTTCTTGGTGCCTGGACAATATGATATCGTGAATTTAAAATGAGTAAAAAACAGAGCCCATCTGGCTTAATGTGGGTTGAGGTGCTTTGCTTTCTTGAGATATTCAAGGTTCTTGTGATCGGTTAGGATTACAAAGGGGTGTGTGGCTCCCTCCAGCCAATGTCTCCATTCTTCAAGGGCTAACTTAATGATGAGTAGTTCTCTATTGCCGATGGCATAGTTCCTCTCTGCGGGTGTGAGCTTCTTAGAGAAGAAAGCCACTGGGTGCAGTTTGGGCTTTTCCCTGAATTGCTGAGAGAGCACTCACCCTACTCCAGTCTCTGATGGAGTAGGGTGGTACTTCTGCAACAAAAGGCTTAGTGGGGTCAGGATGCTGAGTATGGGAGCCGTGGTGAAAGCAACCTTGACTTTTCTGAAGGCCTCCTTGGCTGCTGGATTCCACTGGAGGCATTGAGACCTGTTCTTTAGGAGAGAGGTCAGAGGTGCAGCAATGGTGCTAAAGCCCCTAATGAAGCACCAGTAAAAAGTGGTGAAGCCCAGAAAATGCTGTAGTTCCTTAACCGAAGCAGGGGCAGGCCAAGACATGATGGCTGAGACTTTAGATTTGTCCATGCTGAATCCCTCAGCACTGATAATGTATCCCAGAAATGAGATCTGGTGTACATGAAATTCACACTTCTCGGCTTTTACATACAGATGATTTTTGAGGAGGCGGGAAAGTACAGATCTGATGTGTTTTTGATGGCTTTCGTTGTCATGGGAGTAAATTAAGATGTCATCAATGCAGGCAATGATATACTTCCCCAAAATGTCTCTGAGAACGTCATCGATCAGGCACTGAAATACACTTGGTGCCTAAGAAAGGCCATAAGGTATTACCTGGTATTCAAAATGGCTGGTGGTGGTACTGAAGGCCATCTTCCCTTCATCCCCCTCTCTGATTCTGATCAGGTTATACACACTACGCAAGTCCAGTTTGGAGAAGGTTCTAGCAGAGCGTAGTTGCTCAAGGGCCGAAGATACAAGTGGAAGAGGGTTGGGGTATTTCACTGTGATTTGGTTGAGACCCCTATAATCGATGCACGGATGAAGACCTCCTCCCTTCTTCTCCACAAAGAAGAAGCCAGCAGATGCAGGTGAGGTGGAAGGTCGAATGTACCCCTGGTTCAAGGCTTCCTGTACATATTCTTCCATGGCTGCTTGCTCAGTCTGGGAAAGTGGATAAATATGATTGTGTGGAAGAGTGGTATCTGGGAGATCAATTGCCCAGTCATATGGGTGGTGAGGAGGTAGGCCACATGCCTTACCCTTGCTGAATACTTCCTTTAGGTCCATATAACATTCAGGAACGTTGTCGAGTGAGTCGGGCTGTGGACTCTCCACTGATGTAGATGAGAGGGTTAGTTGGGGATGAAGCAAAGAGTTTTGAAAACAGGTTAATGACCATTAAAGAATGTATTTATGCTGCCAGGATATCAGTGGATCATGTAATTGAAGCCAAGGTTAGCCTAAGATGATGTCGTGGTGTGCTATCGGTGTGACATACAGTGAAAGAAGTTCTGAGTGAAGAGCTCCCACCTGAATTTGAAGGGGGTAGTGTGAGTGGTGACAAGTCCATCCCCTATAGTGGTGTTTCTCAATCTATGGGCCGTGGACCGGTACCGGTCCGTGAGAAGATTACCGTCGGTCCGCAAGCCTGCCTCTGCACTAGTAGTCAGTATTATAGTTTCAAACTACTGGTCACTGTCAATCAGATTATGTAGAAGAGCGATTGGCTGGCTATGCTCTCAGTGCTTTTGTCACTGTGTGCCACATAGCGTAAGTCCCGCCCCCCCCATTCTAGAATGTTAAGCGTTCCTGCCCGCGCGAGGTTGCACACTTGCACTTATTCATTCATTCTGTCCCAAGTCCAGCCATTCGCACACACAAACTTTATGAGAGCAATATCATGGCATGTTCAAAGCAAGCTACTCTTGACTCTTTCTTTGGAAAGCGCCCATCTGACAGTGCAGATACACAACATGAGCCAGAGGCAAAAAAATATCGCCCATTCACTCACAATTACGACCCTTCATACATACAATTCGGCTTTATTTCAAGTGATAGTTGTCCCCCGAAACCAATCTGTGTTATCTGCCAAACCATGCTAAGCAATGAAGCTATGAAGCAATCCAAATTATGCTGGCATTTGGAAACGAAACATTCGCATCTCAAGGATAAATCAGAGGATTTTTACAGAAGAAAACGTGATGAATTGGCCACCCAAACTAAAGTGTTGAAAAGTAATTTGACCGAGAATGAAAAGCTAACAAAGGCATCATACATGATTTCACACCACATTTCCAAATGTCAGGCACCCTTCACAATTGGGGAGAAGCTAATCATGCCTTCGATTGTTACTGCTTGTAGTGAGGTGTTGGGTCCGGCTGCTGCAGCCAAAGTAAAAGAGATTCCTCTGTCAAATGACACGGTCTGTCGTCGAATTGATGATATGGCGGCAGACACCGAAATGCAAATTTTAGAAAGGGCGAAGTCATCTGACTGGTTTGCCATTCAATTGGATGAGACCACGGATCTCTCTAACTTGGCTATGCTTCTGGTCTACATCAGATATGCTCATGAGGGCCGGTTTCATGAGGATTTTTTGTTTTGTAAGGTGCTTCCAGGGACCACAACCGCTGGAGAAATATTCCGTATGCTTGATGGGTACATCTCTGGGCATGGGTTGATATGGGGGTGTTGCATCGGTGTCTGCACAGATGGGGCAGCGGCTATGACCGGCAGGCACAACGGAGTTGTTGCTCGGGTAAAAGCCGTTTCACCATCAGTGAAACGTTATTCATCGAGAGGTACTTGCCTCTAAACGCCTGTCCACAGAGCTTAATGAAGTTTCAAATCAAGTGGTCAAAATAATGAACTTCATTAAGGCCAATCCGACAAATTCCCGTCTATTTACAGCTCTGTGTGATGAGATGGGTGCAGATCATGTTCATCTGCTCTTGCACTCTGAAGTTTGTTGGCTGTCATGGGGTAAAGTGGTGAACAGAGTGTACGAGTTGAGGCATGAGGTTGAGGCATTCTTGATAAATAAACAGTCCAATCTTGCCGATCACCTGCGAGATCAGCCTTGACTTATAAAGGCAGCTTATCTTTCTGACATCCTGGACCATTTCAATATGCTAAACCTGTCGATCCAAGGCCAAGCGTGTGACATTTTTCAAACCAATGATAAAATCATGGCTTTCAAAAAGAAGCTCTCAGTCTGGACCAACAGAGTTAATAGAGGTGTATTTGACGTGTTTGTCTGTCTGTCGTCTCTGGCTGATGAAGGTGTGGATTTGGGGCAGGTGCCGGCAGTGATCGCGCAACACCTTACCGAAACACTGTGTCATTTTGATTCATACTTCCCCTCAAAATCCCATCTCATGGAAAAGCAAATGGGGAAGAGATCCGTTCACCAACCCAGAAACGAACGCTCTGTCACCTGTGGTGCAGGATAAACTTCTGGAGCTTTTGTGCGATGCTGGTCTGCAGTCGAGATTTGGTTGACTTTCTCTGTCTGAATTCTGGCTGTCATGCTGCGATGAATATCCCCAGCTAAGTGAGATGGCAGTGAAAACACTAATGTCTTTCCATTCAACGTACCTCTGTGAGACCGCATTTTCACATTTGACAGCCACAAAGACAAAATACAAAAACAGGCTCAACTCAGAAAACACACTCCAAGTGGCCTTGTCACCCTGTCTTCCTTGTTTCAACCTGTTAGTGGCGAGAAAGCAGGCACATCCTTCGCATTAGAATGCTGACTTTTCTTTTACCAAATCTCTGTGGGTGACTGAGCCTGTCATTTGAGGTTAAAAGTCAGCACGTAGCCTATGTTCAGTTCTCCCTTCTTCATACTGGGACTGTGTAATCAGTCAGTATTAGGGCTACAGTGGGTCTTTAGGTTTCTCGGTTTGAGGCCCCATGTTTCTGGTAGACCTTTTTATAAGTGTATGTTATTGAGGCACTGTTTGGCAGTGCTTCAAGTTCAAAGGTGTAGTTTAAAACAGGGCTTTTCAAAGTGTGGGGTGCGCCTCCCCTAGGGGGCGCCAGAGTTCTTCAGGGGGGGGCGCAACGTCAGGAAAAATAAACCAGAATAAGTTACTATTGCGGACATTTAGCGAACTTCAGCTAGCCTTTGCCAGAGACAAAATGGATCGATTTTTAGTACCTAAAGCTACAGTGAGTGAGGAGACAGAGTCTGGGCCAAGCAAAGAAAGAAGGAAGTATGACCACGATTATTTAAAGTTTGGATTTTCATGGACTGGATCTGAAGATGCTCCACTGCCACAGTGTGTTGTCTGCCAAGAGGTGCTAGCTAACGATGCTATGAGATGTTTAAAATGTGTAAAACAAGATTTTTTTTTTTTTAAAGCACAGATGTTTAAAATGTGTAAAAAAAGATGTTTTCAAAAAGCACAGATGTTTAAAATGTGTAAAAAAAGATGTTTTAATAAAGCTCATGTTTAAAATGTGTAAAAAAAAGATGTTTTCAAAAAGCACAGATGTTTAAAATGTGTAAAAAAAGAGGTTTTAAAAAAGCACAGATGTTTAAAATGTGTAAAAAAAAGAGGTTTTAAAAAAGCTCATGTTTTAAATGTGTAAAAAAAGAGGTTTTAATAAAGCTCATATGTTTTAAATGTGTAAAAAAAGAGGTTTTCAAAAAGCACAGATGTTTAAAATGTGTAAAAGAAAAAAAGTGTACAACAACCATTTTTTTAAAATACGAATGGAACATTAAGTATAGCAACAACAAAAATTGTGTGTGTGGGGGGGAGGGGGGGCACTGTTGTTTATTTGCGCTCTGAGGAAGGGCTGACTCTCCCACACTTTGAAAACCCCTGGTTTAAAAAAAAAATCTAAAACACAAAAGTAAAAAAAAAAATCTTGGTTTAATGGTTCTTACACAAATGGTAATAAGAGATTAATAATAATAATAATTATTATTATTATTGGGCCTACATATCAGTATATTTATGTAATTTGGCAATAATCTCAAAGCCAAAGTGGCAAATCTCAATGGCCTGGTCGATAATTCAGCAGGACGTGTAGAATTGCCGCGAGGCAGATGAACAGGGCATTTAGAAATAAGATGATTAGGATCACCACAGTAGAAACACAAATCCTCACATTTTCTTTCCTCTCTCTCTGAATGTTTTAGATGAGTCTGATATACCTCCATGGGCGTGTTAGTGGCTGGAGGCACCGTGGCAGCAATTTGTAAAGCTGGTCTACTGCTGATTAGATGATCCAACTGAATAGCTAGATTGATGAGAGAGAGTTTAGAGTTAAGTGTTCATCTCGACATACCAGCTCACTCAACACTTCTGGGCACAGACCTTGGCGAAAAGCAGCCTTTAAAGCTGGCTCATTCCAGCCACTGCCAGCAGCTAGAGTTCGAAAGTCCAGCGTGTCTTCGGTGACTCTTTCATTTCCCTGCTTAATGGTCAACAGACTCTGTCCAACTTCGATGCCCTCAAATTCATGATTGAAGATTCGCTTAAATAATTCCAGGAAATGATCATAAGATGTAGTGTGCTCACCTCCGCGCTCCCAGACAGCACTTGCCCACTGAAAAGCCTTGCCAGTCAGCAGCATGAGAAACTTTGGAATCTTATGATCATCGGAAATGCCAGGGAGGGATGAGAAATAAAGGGAGCATTGGAGAAGAAATCCCTTATAGCTGGCAGCAGCGCCAGCATATTTCTTGGATAATGGGAGGAGCTTTGTGGAGCTTACGGAGGCTTCGGGGTGTGTTAGGAGTGCCTGCAACATCACAGCAGCGAGCTGCGCCATCTTGGTGTTGAGGTCGCTGAGCATCTGCTGGTGTTCTCCTAAAAGGCACCCTTGAGCGTTAAGGGCAGCCTGCTTTTCCTCCTCTGCTGCATCCATTTGACAGTGACGTATCCTGTCAGGGTGCAGGCACTGACGGATGCAGGCGCAGGGGAGAGTGGGAAAAGCAAACTGTAGACAGAGCCAAAACAGTAGACAAGAAGTGTAATCAAAGAAACGGGCAGAGGTAGGTCGATCGGCAAACTGGATAACATAGATGAGACTAAGAGACGTGGTCGAAGTAAACATAAATAAAGGTCGAATACTAGAAGGCAGACAGAAAGTAAACGGCTTGGTAACGACTGGAAGGAAACACTAAACAATACTTCGCAGTGAGTAAAAGTGGTGTTTATTATATAGGGTTGTTGGTAATGACAATAATGAGAGACAGGTATATTTAATAAGCTAGAGACAGAGGGCATTGTGGTTCTTGGGAGTTGTAATTCATGGCAGCCATGTTTGAAGGCTGTTTCAAGCTTGTGCTCTCAACACTGTTACTGACACTGTCCTCACTTTTCTGAAACGTGTTGCTGACATCAAATTCAAAATGAGCATATATTTTTCAAAAAACAATAAAATTTCTCAGTTTCAACATTTGATATGCTGTGTTTGTACTATTTTGATTAAATATAGGGTTTCCATGATTTGCAAATCTACATATTCTGTTTTTATTTATGTTTTACAGTGTTCCAACATTTTGGAATTGGGGTTGTAAAATATGACAACATATCCAATCTGAAACATGAAGCAATGCACTGTAGTAAATACACACCATCAATAGATGGCCACATTCTACCTCAGTATTCATTATCTGATGCACATACTTAAATCTTAAATCCAATACGATGATAATATACACAAATACTCACTAATCAGCTGATCCTGAGTCAGCCCTTACTCACTTGTCTGCACTTTGAGGATAAAAGGATTCTTCTGTTGGATTGTGTGTGTGAAGAGAAATCGGGCATTGCAGCTGTAATCAGTGTTAGCATCCTTAGCGAGCACATTAGAGAAGTAAAGATCTCCATTCAGACCCATGGACACTCGAGTGTCCTGCAGTATCGGCATCATTCCTGGGAAAAATGAGCAAAAAACATTCATCAACTGTAGCCTTTAGAAATGAAAGCCTTTGTGATTCTGAAAGCTTCTGAAACTAATGTGAATTACACTGTGACAATGGTCTGTCTCATGGCTAGATAATAAGATTTGATTTTTAAAAGGAATATCAGAGGTTCTCAAGCTTTTTGCAGCCAATGACCCCTTTAACTATAAAATTATTGTTACAGCCTCATCAGAATACATATACATTTTATTAACATAATCCAACTATTTATATATCTGACTCATTCCTTAAGCATGTAAAATAATATTCTGGCTATTTATTTAAGCCACAGAGCTTTTTATTCCTGAAATTATTTGAGATCCAACGCAGATTTTTACCCAATCTGCATGTCTTTGAACTGTGGGGGAAACCAGAGCAAACAGAGGAAACCCACGCAGACACAGGGAAAACACACAAACTTCATACAGAAAGGTCCCTGTCGACCACAAGATTCAAACCCTGAACCTTCTTGCTGTAACATGACAGCGCTAATCACTTCACCACTAACAATGTGACTTTGCTAACCATAACATATTACACCGAGTGTACCTTGATAATAATAAACTATGCATATATGGGCTCATGTGCACTTGCTGTTAGTATCCTGATTGCAGATCTACTAAAATATCCCAGGGGTCTTATTTCTGTTCTCTCAGCAGTTTGCCAAGCAATGCAGTCATACACAGACATGCACTCACACACAAATTCACTACCTCAGCAGTAACACAGGCACACGGGAATGAGACACACACACACACACACACACACACACACACACACACACACACACACACACACAAATCAAGAGAGACAAATATAAATTAAGATAGGGACAGGTGGCTCATACAATCAAGTCAGGCTGAAAGAGAGTGAAGGAAAGTGTTGACTTACTACTGTCCATCCAGAATGTTTTAGGTGGGGGAAGGCCAGGAGGGGGATTACAGGCCAGGACCAAAGATGATCCCTCATTTACTACCACTGGCTCCAAAACCTCTTTAGGCCACAGTGGTGCCTCTGAGGACCAAAGAAAAGTGTTAGAGCTGGTCATTTCATCACAGAAAGCATTGCAAGTTACTGTACTTCAGTGCCACACCCTTGGGTTGTTGTACTGCCAATGATTTGTATGTCATCTTTTCTACAGGTATCATGAATGCCAGTTATTATTTGATTAATGCCTCAGTAAGCATGATCTGTAACGTTATCTTGGTGATATTAAAGACCAGTAACTTCAGAAAGGTTAATCATGAGTACATTCTAGAAATATAATGTATATTCCTGACAACAATTTAACTATTGTCATTGTGTACAGTGTTGGGGAGTAACGAGATGCATGTAACGGCGTTACGTAATTTAATTACAAAATAAATGTAACAGTAATACATTACAGTTACTGGAGAAAAATGTGTAATTCAATTACAGTTACGAAAATATTCAGAATTACAATTTGAATTATATCTGAATATTGTCAGTAAAACCTTGCCAAAATCTCATCTCATCTCATCATCTCTAGCCGCTTTATCCTGTTCTACAGGGGCGCAGGCAAGCTGGAGCCTATCCCATCTGACTACGGGCGAGAGGCAGGATACACCCTGGACAAGTCGCCAGGTCATCACAGGGCTGACACATAGGCACAGACAACCATTCACACTCACATTCACACCTACGGTCAATTTAGAGTCACCAGTTAACCTAACCTGCATGTCTTTGGACTATGGGGGAATCCGGAGCACCCGGAGGAAACCCACACGGACACGGGGAGAACATGCAAACTCCGCACAGAAAGGCCCTCGCCGGCCACGGGGCTTGAACCCGGACCTTCTTGCTGTGAGGCGACAGCGCTAACCACTACACCACCGTGCCGCCCCCTTGCCAAAATATTAAATAATAATATTTTTACTGTTTCGCACGTTTTCCTTATAAACATCCTTCTTTGCCATTTCCCTCCACAGCCAATATTTTGATAGCCATTCTGGACCTTCTGATAGGCTCTCCTATCACGTCTACATTTGCAGCGCCATCACTTCTGTTACTTGCCTGTGCATGCAGCGACCTGAATTTCAGTTGCCATACTACCAGAAATGTCACATAAAAATGCATTCCACTGCTGGAAATTTAGAAAACATTTCCGATATGTCACGGAAAAGGGCATAAATTTAACTGTGCAATGTAATGCTTGTTTGCCGGCTGTCAAGATGTTGTCCACATCGAAAATGTCCATGTCGAATCTCAAGAAACATCTAGAGGTAAGTGCTGCTTACTATAACTGCAAACGAAATATCAACTTAAGCAGGGAATTGCCAAGACTACCTTCACAGAGCCATACAGAGACCGTTCTGTATCTTAACCGTTCCACACGCTTATAGTGTGTCCAAATGAAAATGTATGCCTATTTTAGATCCATATTTTCGTTTCACAACATTACGCTAGCTACTCTAGATAGCTATCCATAGCTGAGGAGATCTTTGAGCCATATATGCCACACTTCCCCTCCCATTTGCATTAAAATCTAATGTACTATTCTCATGCAATAGGCTACATATCGATATATTGTTAGTTAATTCATGTTGGATCTGATGTTAGCACTCCTGACTTGCTATAGCTGTACGTCATTGAGAGTTTGCTAGCTAACAAACCCCTGAGTGATGCTAATAAACCCCCCGAGCGCCTTGCCACTCTGCTAACCCCATGCTTTATATTGGCTCAAAGGCATGGTTTTAGGCTACTTCATGATTTGTGATTGAAAATTGACTTTAGCAGAGTAGTGATGACATAATCAGATGAAATATCATATCCTAACGAAGAATAGACAGAAAATAAAATGTAACCACATAATATTTTCTTGAGTGTAAAGTGTAAATGCATTCGTGATGCACCACCTACTGGTCAAATATCTGCTCCTTAATTTTGTGTAAATTATGACCACGATTTATTACTGCTGCTGCTACTACTAGGCTACTACTACTACTACTAATAATAATAATAATAATAATAATAATAATAATAGCATTAGTGTTAATATTAATGTTATGACTTGTTTAAATGATTCTGTCTTGTTTTGTAATTAAGTGGAAAACAAGATTTCATGATGTAATACATTTTAATTAAATATTTATTTCTTCTTTTCAGAGGAGACATCCAAGCATTCTGCTGATGCATGATACATGGCATCAGTCTGATGTACAAGAAGATGAACTGGCAACCTCTACTCAAGTGACTTCTCAACCCCCTTTGAAGCAAGCAAGGATAGTGACAGGATTCAGCATGTCACAGGAACATGTGAACAAACTGGTATTTGATTTTGTGGTTGATGATGTACAGTGCTTTTCAGTAGTGGAGCAGCCATCATTCCGAAAGCTGGTTGAGGGTCTTAGTGCCGGGAGAAAACCAATGTGTCGAAAGACCCTGATGCAGCGGATTGATAGGGAGTTTGCAATTATGAAATAATCTGTAATCTCCAAGCTTATTGATGTGGACACTGTCTGCACCACAGCAGACATTTGGTCAGCACAAAACCGTAGCTTCTTCGGAGTGACATGTCATTGGATTGACAAGGACATGCTAGAGAGACATTCTGCAGCTTTGGCATGCACCCGCCTTAAAGGTTGACACACCTACGATGCAGTTGCAACAAAACTAAACAAAATTCATGCGGAATACAAGATTCAAACCAAAGTCAGATGCACTGTGACTGACAACGGAAGCAACTTCGTAAAGGTATTCCGTGAATTCGGTGTTAGTGAAGAAGGGACAGATGATTACAGTGATGGTGTGACATTTTCTGATGTCAGTAGTCTTCTTCAGGAAGAGGAAGATGAGCATTTTTTTCTTCCACAACACCAGCGCTGTGCGGTTCATACACTAAATCTGAGAGCCACAAATGAGGTTCACAAAGCAGGAGGGAACAGTCAATCACGTAAACTATACAGAAGTGCAATGGCTAAGTGCTCATCTATCTGGACCAAAGCACATAGATCTTCGTTGGCCGCAGAGGCAATTCAGGATATAGCCAAAATGCAGTTCACTGTTCCATCAGTCACAAGATGGAACTCAGAATTCAGGGCCATTACAAAAGTTGTAGGGCTCTCGGAAGACCAGTTGAGGGACATCTGTGATGAGCTTGACGCGCCAATGTTTCACCCACAAGAGGCGGCATTCCTCAAAGAATACACTGAGGTTCTGCAGCCTTTAGCTGTTGCCATTGACATTCTCCAGGGCGAGAACAAATGTTACTTAGGATTTGTAGTCCCTACTTTGCTGAGCCTCAAGACAAAGTTGTCTGAAACGCTACCTCATGTTACTTACACTGAGCACATCATCACAACTATCACTGAAGCTATAGAAGTGAGGTTTGGATCAGTGTTAGCCAGTCATGAAGCACAGATGGCAACCACAACTCTGCCAAAGTTCCGTTTATGTTGGATCAGCCCTGAAAAGAGAGATGACATGAAAAGAATGCTGCAGCAGGAAGCTGTTGCTTTTGAACAACAACAAAACCCAGTTTCATCAAGAGATGACGACAATGGAAGATCTGATGATTCAGATGATTTTTTTGTTTTCGAAAATGGCAAAGATATGGCATCTGACAGCACAGCCCACAGTGAGGTGAGGAAATACTTGGAGGACTCAGACACCAGCATGAAATCTCTGCGGGCATTTCCAATAATTAAGAAGCTTTTTGTGAAATACAATACTACACTCCCCTCCAGTGCACCTGTGGAGCATCTTTTCAGTCAAGGAGGCAAAGTTTTGACGCCCTCCAGAAATAGAATGACTGATTATCACATGGAACAGGTCCTACTCCTATGCTACAATAGAAATCATTATCCTAATTTGGTCCATGATGACTAATGGAGGATATAGGGCACCTACTAGAGCCCTGCACTCCTGCGGGAGTCCCACGGGACCCGCGGGACCCGACGCAAAGAAGTGCGGCGTGGGACAAATTTTGAAAGCTCATTGCGGGCACGAGCGGGAGGGGGAGAGCACAATGCGGGAGCGGGCAGGAGAGGTGATAAGCTGCAGTCCCGCGAACTAAAAACGTGTTTAAAATAAAATTTATAAATTATTAATTTATGTCTATCATATATAATTTGTGCTGAATATTTTATTTGGCATTAATAAAAACATTTTAAGATGCCTAAATTTGCGGATGTGGTCTAACCTCACGTACGTTTCTGAATTGGGAAACGCATCCCTGAACGTGAGCTGTAGATATTTATGCTTAAATCCACTCAAAGTAGGGGACGGGGCACCATCACGCTGTGTCTTTAAATTATATTAATTTCTTATAGGCCTACTTGTATTTCCTAGAATGTAAATGTGAGGAGTGACATATAAGCTATGTGCAATGTACAATATTCTTAATATCCACTGTAGATTTTGGTAGGTGTGTTGGGTATCTCTGTAAAGCCTCAGCTGCGCATGCTGCCTGGCAACGCGCACCCTCGCTACGTGCGCTAGGTGAAGGATCGGTCAGTGGAGAGCTCAGCTAAGCTCAGCATGTTTAATTCCCCAAGCCAATGACAAGAACTTTCGTGAGAAATAACGCGAACGTATGCATCATGCGGGATTTGCGGGCGGGAGCGGGACAAAATATGGCAGGCGCGGGCGGGACTGAAAATCATAATTCTTTGCGGGAGCGGGACTGCACAATGCGGGAGCGGGCGGGAGTGGGACTGAAAATTCTGTCCCGCGCAGACCTCTAGCACCTACCTTTACCACTCCATCGTCCAGTTTCATTTTTCTCCAGTTTTTGATTTTGATTTGCTCAGAAGCAAAATTTTTAAGTTTTTGTCTTGCTAATGGGGCATAGTGTCCAAGTTTGATAGGGCGCAAGCAGTCTGATTTACAGTGTCAAAAGTGATTTATTCTACAGTGTCAACAGTTTTATGTGAAGTTTTATCATTGGCAAAGAGCTAACACAGAGACACATCTCACAAGAATTAAGAGCAGCTTATTCAGTTCTGTCGCCTACAATGTTAAATGTTTTAAATACGTTACAATTAAAAAAAAAAGGTTGTGGGCTTTGTATCTGTATGTCAACTCAGATTGATTTTACAGTAAAATGTGGCTTGAAGTCTGACCTTGTGGTGGTTATTATTATATTATCTTTATAAAAGATGTGATGTTAAGTGATGTTAATTCATGTATTAAAAGGGGTTCAGTAGACAGTGTTTAGTATTGTTTTGAGCTTAACACTGCCAGGTTTAAAAATTTGAAAATGGTTAACGGCACAGAATACTCATTCAAAAATTAGAAAAGTAATCAAAAAGTAATTGAAAAGTAATTAGTTACATTACTCAGATATAGTAATTGAAATAGTTACACTAGTATTACATTTTAAACAGGGTAACTTGTAACTGTAACGAATTACATTTCTAAAGTAACCTTCCCAACACTGATTGTGTACATATGTTGTGCATGTGTATCTCTAGGGATATGACCATAGTGGAAATTAGGGGGAAAAAAAAGTTAAGATTGTGTGTTATGTTCAAATAATTGCTACTGTGCTACTTTCCATATCCACATAGTTTCATTCTGTGCTACACTATACATTGACATGTGCCCTCCAAAATAAACACTGGATTTGACAGTTACAGTGCCTTGCAAAAGTATTCATACCCCTTGAACTTTTTCACATTTTTTCACCTTACAACCACGAACTTAAAAGTTTTTTATTGAGATTTTATGTGACAGACCAACACAGAGTAGTACATAATTGTGAAGTGAAACGAAAATGATAAATGGTCTTCAAAATTTTAAACAAATAAAAATCTGAAAAATGTGATGTGCATTAGTATTCAGCCCCCCTGCGTCAATACTTTGTAGAGCCACCTTTTGCTGCAATTACAGCTGCAAATCTTTTGTGGTATGTCTCTACCAACTTTGCACATCTAGACGCTGAAATTTTTGCCCATTCTTCTTTGGAAAATAGCTCAAGCTCAGCCAGATTGGATGGAGAGTGTCTGTGAACAGCAATTTTCAAGTCTTGCCACAGATGCTCAATGGGATTTAGGTCTGGAATTTGACTGGGCCATTCTAATACATGAATATTCTTTGATCTGAACCATTCCATTGTAACTCTGGCTGTATGTTTAGGGTCATTGTCTTGCTGGAAGGTGAATCTCCTTCCCAGTCTCAAGTCTTTTGCAGCCTCCAACAGGTTTTCTTCCAGGATTGCCCTGTATTTAGCTCCATCCATCTTCCCATCAACTCTGACCAGCTTCCCTGTCCCTGCTGAAGAAAAGCATCCCCATAGCATGATGCTGCCACCACCATGTTTCACAGTGGGGATGGTGTGTGCAGGGTGATGAGCAGTGTTAGTTTTCCGCCACACATAGCGCTTTGCATTTAGGCCAAAAAGTTCAACTTTGGTCTCATCTGACCAAAGCACCTTCTTCCACATGTTTGCTGTGTCCCCTACATGGCTTCTGGCAAACTGCAAAAGGGACTTCTTATGTCTGTCTTTCAACAATGGCTTTCTTCTTGCCACTCTTCCAAAAAGGCCAGATTTGTGGAGTGTACGACTTATAGTTGTCCTGTGCACAGATTCTCCCACCTGAGCTGTGGATTTCTGCAGCTCCTCCAGAGTGATCATGGGCCTCTTGGCTGCTTCTCTGACCAGTGCTCTCCTTGCTCACTCTGTCAGTTTAGGAGGACGGCTATGTCTTGGTAGGTTTGCAGTTGTGCCATACTTTTTCCATTTTTGAATGATGGATTGAACAGTGCTTCTTGAGATATTCAGAGCTTGGGATTTTTTTTTATAACCTAACCCTGCTTTAAACTTCTCCAGAACTTTATCCCTGACCTGTCTGGTGAGGTCTTTGGTCTTCATGATGCTGTTTGTTCTTCAGTGTTCTCTAACAAACCACTGAGACCTTCACAGAACAAGTGTATTTATGCTGAGAGTACGGTAAATTACACACAGTAGGACTCTATTAACTAATCAGATGACTTCTGAAGGCAATTGATTGCACTGGATTGTATTTAGAGGTATCAGAGTACAGGGGGCTGAATACTAATGCACACCACATTTTTTCAGATTTCTATGTGTTTAAAATTTTGAAGACCATTTATCATTTTCGTTTCACTTCACAATTATGTGCTACTCTGTGTTGGTCTATCACATAAAATCTCAATAAAAAACTTAAGTTTGTTGTTGTAAGGTGGAAAAATGTGAAAGTTTAAGGGGTATGAATACTTTTGCAAGGCACTGTAAATGTACGGTGAACCCTGCGATGACCTGGCGACTTGTCTAGGGTGTACCCAGCCTCTCGCCCATAGTCAGCTGGTATAGGCTCCAGCTTGCCTGTGACCCTGTACAGGATAAGCGGCTACAGATAATGGATGGATGGATGGATGGATGGATGGATGGATGGATGGATGGATGTAAGGTGAACAATAAGCATTACTGCTTTTGCATACGTTTTCTATTTTGTATACATGTTGCAATGAGTTGCTCCGTTTCTGTTTGCAATTTAATTCTTGTGATTTATGCTTAAGAAACTTTACATAAGTATTTTTATTCATAAGATAAAGCTCACTAGCCGGCTCGATAACAGTGCAACTGGGCAAAATGTGCCATGTTAACAAGTGACAAGATTTTTCACTTAATATCAAGAAAGGCAAATAAAGAATTTGAAACATGTAAATGTAAAATACTGCAGTCGTAATTAATACAGTGCTTAACAAATTTCAAAATATGCCACACAATCACATCTATTTGTAGCAAGCATCTACATTTTCCTCAGCATTGGAATAAATTTAGATCAGAAAATGTGACCTTATTATTGAAGTTCAAAATGAGCTTTACTGTTCTCACATTTATGTACTCAGGAAGGCTGATAAAACAGATATTCTTAACACTGAAGGTACTGCAGCTGAAGGCTAATTTTCCAGAGGATTTTATTTTCTAGTACTACGCATGTATTTTGTTTTACGTATGCATTTTTTTTTGTATGTATGGTAGAACTTCTTGCTATTTGTCACATGTATATCAAAATATTTAAAAATGATAACTATGCTGTTTTATCACATGAAGTGCAAAGAGGCGCAGTGCACAGGAAAAGAACCACATCATGTTGGGATAAAGGAGCAGCTGACGCAAGCATATTGCAAATTCTCACAGTCTTGGCCAATTCCAAACTGATCAAAAGAATACGGTAGAAAATGTCTCTCAGCTGTACAGATCAACATTGTCTTTTTTGAATCTATGGTACATAAACTATAGATAATAGTAAGACACTAATAATGACAACATTTCCACAAACTAATTAAAAAATAATTTAGAATTCATTTTCAGGTCCAAGTTGCATTGACCAGTCAATGCTCACTCATGTCAGGATTGCTCGCCACACAATACAAAGTATAAGAAGTATGCTTAGTACTAGGGATGTCCCGATCCGATCACGTGATCGGAAATCGGGCCCGATCACATGGTTTCAGACTCGATCGGAATCGGGCATTGCCTCCCGATCAGGGATCGGATATATATCTATATAATATATTCTCATTTTTAACACATCAATAGCTATGCGTTGGCACAGAGTGAGACCAGACCTCTTGTCTCAACACAGCAACATCAACGCGTGTGGCATGACATCACTTTGTAGCGGAGACGCTATTGGTTATTGGCTGCCTGTTGCCGGCAAAGTTGAACACGGAAGCAGTTCGAAGCGGAAAGCAAAGCATGAGATCATTTTTTTTTTCGTTGGATGACAAAAGAAACGGGCTCAAACCTGAAAGGGTAGAAATGCTTGTTTTCATCAAGAAAAACGTTCATTTCCTTAATTGAAATTACTGTACACCACTGTGAGATGCGTTCTTAAAAGCAAATTACCGGCACTGTGGCACTTTATTTTTTTTATTTGTTTACATTCCTGCCAGGTATTTTAAAGTTATTTTTTTAAATTTGTTATTTATTGTTCAAACTGCCTCACGTAAGTGCTCTGTTTGCTAACGGAGTTGTTGGATGTTAAAATAAGGTATTAAATAAAAAATGAGGAACATCCTGGATCCGTTTCTTTCCTCGTCTTTATTTTTTATGGATTATAAGAAGTATCGGATCGGGACTCGGTATCGGCAGATACTCAAAATCAAATGATCGGTATCGGATCGGAGGGCAAAAAAACCTGATCGGGACATCCCTACTTAGTACAGATCTCATTGTTACTTAATGGGTTAGCTTGTTACTTAATAGTGTTAGCATTATCTTTCATATGTCATCTTTGGTCCAGAACATGTGGCAGCTCATATTTTGGTGTTGATTGTAGTGCCACAGGTATTCATATATAAATTTTAACACAGATCCCATGCTTACTTACTGGAAACTCGTAGCAGTATTTTCTTGGATATAGCAGTGCCAAAGTCATTCATAGCAAAGCACTGGTATTCTCCTTCATAGTCCTCAGGCTTTCCGCTATTCCTGAAGCTGATCTCCAATGTACCTGAGCGTTTCTTCATGGACACACGGGGATCCTTCTCCACATTGAAGAACTTCCCATTTCGTCGCCACCAAAACCTGGGCAAACAAATGACATGCAGTTGAAGAAGAAGAAGAAGAAGTTGTTTCAATGTTTCAAAGTGTTTCATAATTTCAAGGTCATTACACAGACTGGTGCATGGTTTGAGAGCAAAGAATATTACCCTCATCAAAATACTCATATCAAATTGTTGCTGATTAGAGACCATAGGCGTTCAATATCTCACGTTCAGAGAATGATCGACTGAGTGCATTATTCTAGCACAATACCACTGTGGCTAGGATCATGGAAGGTTTTAAAAAGCTCAATATACTGACAGAAAAACAGCCCATCTTAATCTGAACAATCTGCAAACATTCACGCAAGCTGGTGGAAGAAATTAGAGGAACTAGCGCCAATTATACATTATCAACTCTCTGAAACTGGAGGTGGGCAGGGGGACTAGCATTTCCCATGTCAATGTGAAGTGCAGAAAGTAATAGCACACACTCAACTTTCTGTGCTAATGCTATCAAGTTTAATTATAAAAAAGAGACAGAAATGTGTGTGTGTGTGTGTGTGTGTGTGTGTGTGTGTGTGTGTGTGAGAGAGAGAGAGAGAGAGAGAGAGAGAGAATTAAATCTGAATTTAAAAAATCCTTTATTAAAAAAGTTAAAACACTACAGACATACAAGAATCTCACTGTCATTTTGTAAAAAAAAAAAGTTTTAAGTAAACAAAACAATAAATAAATACAGTGGTGCTTAAAGATTGTGAAACCTTTAGAATTTTCTATATTTCTGCATAAATATGACCGAAAACATCATCAGATTTTCACACAAGTCCTAAAAGTAGATAAAGAGAACCCAGTTAAACAAACGAGACAAAAAAATTATACTTGGTCATTTATTTATTGAGGAAAATGATCCAATATTACATATCTGTGAGTGGCAAAAGTATGTGAACCTTTGCTTTCAGTATCTGGTGTGACCCCCTTGTGCAGCAATAACTGCAACTAAACATTTCCGGTAACTGTTGATCAGTCCTGCACACCGGCTTGGAGGAATTTTAGCCCATTCCTCCATACAGAACAGCTTCAACTCTGGGATGTTGGTGAGTTTCCTCACATGAACTGCTCGCTTCAGGTCCTTCCACAACATTTCCATTGGATTAAGGTCAGGACTTTGACTTGGCCATTCCAAAACATTAACTTTATTCTTCTTTAACCATTCTTTGGTAGAACGACTTGTGTGCTTAGGGTTGTTGTCTTGCTGCAGACCCACCTCCTCTTGAGATTCAGTTCATGGACAGATGTCCTGACATTTTCCTTTATAATTCACTGGTATGGGGGCGTCGTGGCTCAGGTGGATAAGGCGCCATACCATAAATCCGGGGACCCGGGTTCGATGCCGACCTGAGGTCATTTCCTGATCCCTCCCCATCTCTCTCCCACTCATTTCCTGTCTCTACACTGTCCTATCCAATAAAGGTGAAAAAAGCCCCCCCCAAAAAAATCTTTATAATTCAGAATTCATTGTTCCATCAATGATGGCAAGCTGTCCTGGCCCAGATGCAGCAAAACAGGCACAAAGCATGATACTACCACCACCATGTTTCACAGATGAGATAAGGTTCTTATGCTGGAATGCAGTGTTTTCCTTTCTCCAAATATAATGGTTCTCATTTCAACCAAAAAGTTCTATTTTGGTCTCATCCATCCACAAAACATTTTTCCAATAGCCTTCTGGCTTGTACATGTGATCTTTAGCAAACTGCAGACGAGCAGCAATGTTCTTTTTGGGGAGCAGTGGCTTTCTCCTTGCAACCCTGCCAGGCACACCATTGTTGTTCAGTGTTCTCCGACTCATGAACATTAACATTACCCAATGTGAGAGAGGCCTTCAGTTGCTTAGAAGTTACCCTGGGGTCCTTTGTGACCTCGCCGACTATTACATGCCTTGCTCTTGGAGTGATCTTTGTTGGTCGACCACTCCTGGGGAGGGTAACAACAGTCTTGAATTTCCTCCATTTGTACACAAGCTGTCTGACTGTGGATTGGTGGAGTCCAAACTCTTTAGAGATGGTTTTGTAACCTTTTCCAGCCTGATGAGCATCAACAATGCTTTTTCTGAGGTCCTCAGAAATCTCCTTTGTTCATGCCATGATACACTTCCACAAACATGTGTTGTGAAGATCAGACTTTGATAGATCCCTGTTCTTTAAGTAAAACAGGGTGCCCACTCACACCTGATTGTCATCCCATTGATTGAAAACACCTGACTCTAATTTCACCTTCAAATTAACGGCTAATCCTCGAGGTTCACATACTTTTGCAGTGGCATAGCTGAGGGGGGGTTCTGGGGTGCCTGTGACCCCCACCCTTTGTCGGACCATACATTTTTTTTCAATAGCTGCATAAGAATATTCGAAAAGCGCCCACTGTAATTTTTCTAACTTTTTTTTTTAAACTAGATTGTCACCTCAGCCTCATTAGGGTTTCTATAACCTTGACTTCCTGTGGTTTGGGCATGAAAACCCAGTTTGTCAGAGTGTATGCAGGAGAGGCGGATGTAAGTGCAGATATGTTCAATAATGCACAGTGTGATATGAGCATAAAGTGCGTGAAACGCACACAACAGGCAAACAGTCCAAAACAGCAGGCAAAGTCATAATCGAGGAAACAGGCAGGAGATAAATCGAGGAGCAGACAGAATATCAGAGGCAAAACTATACAAGATCAAGGGACAAGAAACAGGAGTTGAAAAACCAGGAGGTCAACAAGAACAGGGACAGGAAACAAGGCTCTCTAAGGCACACTAGACGCAGTGTAATACTTCGCATCATCCTTGCATGGGCGCAGTCCTTAAATAGCCTAAACATAGTTCATTGATTAAAGACAGGTGTTCTTTGTTAACGACGCGCGTGCCAGAGCTCGTTAGGCGCGCGTGCAGCCCGAGGTGTGCCTTCAGGTGCACGGGCCAAAGCGTGCAGGACTGAAACAGTTCTGCACAAGCGCAACACAATCACACTAGAAAGCATGGTCAAGCTGCCAGTGTAGCTGCAGTCTTTTTAGTTGAGAATTACGAGTATTTCCTCGTGTTAATAATTTGCCATGTCAAAACAAGCGAAACTTTCCTCCTCCTTCTTTCGATGTGAAGAGAGGTAAGCAATTTATTATATATTTTTTTCCATCAAAGTTGCATTTTGTGGCTTCAAAGCTAAGTTTTAGTGTGCCATTTCTAGAACACAACATCAAGAAAACGTGGAATAAACAGCAAGAATGGAAGAGCCAGTTTCTAAGGTACCTAAAACTAGCAATGGTAATTATTTTTTGTTACATAATGTACTCAGGCTGCCAGTCAGTGTGTGATCCCCCCCCTTTCAAAAGTCCCTGTTTTGCCACTCACAGATATGTAATATTGGATCATTTTCCTCAATAAATAAATGACCAAGTATAATATTTTTGTCTCATTTGTTTAACTGGGTTCTCTTTATCTACTTTTAGGACTTCTGTGAAAATGTTTTAGGTCATATTTATGCAGAAATATAGAACATTCGAAAGGGTTCACAAACTTTCAAGCACCACTGTAAGTAAATGAATAAATAACACACAGAGGAAACAAAACATCTTAAACAGTAGGTACAGAAAACTCTAATAAGTTATTAAATTGCACCTTATCTTCTATGACAATACAAGAAGCTCTTTTCTGACAGCATATATTCTTGAAAAATCAAAGAATTCAAGAAAAAAATCCAAATATTTAAAACCATCCCTGGACCAAATTAAACCACCTGGGAGGCTTGGTGTGCCATCAGACCAGTTTCTGGCTAACAAAACCACACTTTTTCCCCAGTTAACCTTGGCAGAGGATAAAAAATTAAAATCGTTAAACACTTCCAACATGATGTCCACATCCCTTTGGCTTCCAATGAGTATGCACACATCATCCGCGTAAGCCAATAACTTGAAAGAGGATTTACATTCTGGAATTTGCAATTTAGCGCTCAAGTGCACTAAAAGAGGCTCAATCGCTAAGAAGTATAACATACCAGACAAGGGGCAGCCTTGTCTAATTCCCCTACCTTAAAGTGCATATCCTGGACCAATTTTGTGTTTTGTTTTTTTTTTATATGAAAGTATGTCCCTTTATACACTCATCCAGAAGGGTAATTTTGCACAAGGCCATCTGTCTACAGCAGAAAAAAATAAAATAACAAAATGCATCTGGAAAAATCTCAAGGGAGTCTGGAGCCAGATTCGTGACATCACGTGCGGATCCGCCAGCAGGCTGAGAGAGCTTGCATGGGTTCAGTGCACAGTCTGTGTAGACCAAGTTTAGCAGCTAGCGATTTTGCATTGAAATATGGAATTGTCGCCTGAGCTTCTAAACCCATGGATTCATGTATCAATGCTCATCTATCTATTGTTACATAAATCATATTTTTTTCTAATTACTATTATGTATTTATATATTTCTTCATTTAGAAGAGTACTGGCTACTGTAGGAGAAAGATTTCATAAGCTACGCACATGGAATCGGCTAAGCAGGGTTGTATATACATTTAATGTGTTTGACAGGTCCCAAGATCTCAAGCCCTGACACACACATCCCTTGATACATGTGAAGTAAGTGTATTATCGCCCAGCACTTTCATGTTGTTTAATTTTGTGTGTGTCAATAAATAACATTATCCATGTACCACACAAACACAAGAACACCTAATATAGAGTATAGTCTCTCTTATTTCTTACCCTGGCAAGAGTCGACTTGTGAATCGCCGATTTTCTTGGTCTTTTTCTCGGCTTTGCTTTGGTCCTCGGCTTCCGGGTGCCTCGCACGAAGCGCTCCCATTTCTCTCTCACTGTCCGGTCTTTTGGAAAACGATGAGTACTAATCCCATCAAGATTGGTGTTGCTACACCCTCCTACGATACATCTGTTAACCATTTTAATAATTACGTGATAACGTTGAAGAAATTTGCAGAAAACCACCAGGTCATTTTCTCAAACAAACCAGCGCTGACATAGGATTCAGAAGGAGGCGTCCCGCACATGACGTCACAAAAATCAGTGTTTGCCGGGAAATCCAAATGCCAAGTTTTTTCAGAGGCAGACGAATTCGCCTCAAATGGCTTGATTTCAAGTGAATTTTTCTGGTATTGCGCAAGGTAAAAAAATTGCACAAAATGCAAAATGTGACAGATATTTGACCAAAGTTTAACATAAAATAGGAGAATTACATTGATCTTGCTCCTGAATTTACCTGTGATATGCACTTTGAAGGGAGCACACAAATCACCATTAATTTTCAGAATACTTTTATTGTCAGGGTACAGAGCTCTTATTTTATTTATGAAATCAGGATTAAAACCCAAAGCAGTCAAGATGCTCCAAAGATAATTATGCTCGACCCTATCAAATGCCTTTTCTTGATCAACTGAGACAAGGCCAAAATCCAAATATAAAAGTTTTTTCCAATTTCTAAAACATCTCTAATAAAAGAAATATTATCATGGATAAGCTTACCTGGCACACAACAGGTCTGGTCAGGATGAATCGCTTCTCCCAAGACTTCACTAAGCCTACTAGCAAGTACCTTAGAGAGCAGCCAATATTCTGCACAGAGAACTGAGACAAGTCTCCACAATCTTTTAAATCTCCCTTCTTAGGTAGCAAAGTCAAAACTGCTCTGCGACAACTGAGTGACAGCCGCCCCTTGTCTAAGCTGTCCCTGAACACAGCCAGTAGGTCTGCACCTACTTCTGGACAGAAAGACTTATAAAAGTCATCCGGCAGACCATCTATCCCTGGTGCTTCGCCACACTCCATGCTTTGAAGGGCCTTGTCCAACTCATCTAATGTCAGCACCCTTCTGAGGTGCTTCATTTGCTTTGCTAGAAACCTTGGGAAGATTCTCCAGAAAAGGACTGTCAAGAGCCTGCTCATAGGAGAGTTCACTCCTATACAGTTCCTTATAGAAACCAACTGCTCTCTTATGAATTTCACTATGGTCAGACAAGAGTGTTCCATCTTCTGAAACCAAGGCATACAGTTATGTCCATATATATTTGGACACTGACACAAATTTTGTTTTTTTACCTGTTTACTGAAACATATTCAAGTTATAGTTATATAATGGACATGGACAAAGTCCAGACTTTCAGCTTTCATTTGAGGGTATCCACATTAAAACTGGATGAAGGGTTTAGGAGTTTCAGCTCCTTAACATGTGCCACCCTGTTTTTAAAGGGACCAAAAGTAATTGGACAATTGACTCAAAGGCTATTTCATGGGCAGGTGTGGGCAAATCCTTCGTTATGTCATTCTCAATTAAGCAGATAAAAGGCCTGGAGTTGATTTGAGGTGTGGTGCTTGCATTTGGAAGATTTTGCTGTGAAGAAAACATGCGGTCAAAGGAGCTCTCCATGCAGGTGAAACAAGCCATCCTTAAGCTGCGAAAACAGAAAAAAACCCATCCGAGAAATTGCTACAATATTAGGAGTGGCAAAATCTACAGTTTGGTACATCCTGAGAAAGAAAGAAAGCACTGGTGAACTCATCAATGCAAAAAGACCTGGATGCCCACAGAAGACAACAGTGGTAGATGATTGCAGAATAATTTCCACGGTGAAGAGCAACCCCTTCACAACAGCCAACCAAGTGAACAACACTCTCCAGGAGGTACAGTGGTGCTTGAAAGTTTTTGAACCCTTTAGAATTTTCTATATTTCTGCATAAATATGACCTAAAACATCATCGGATTTTCACACAAGTCCTAAAAGTAGATAAAGAGAACCCAGTTAAACAAATGAGATAAAAATATTATACTTGGTAATTTATTTATTGAGGAAAATGATCCAATATTACATATCTGTGAGTGGCAAAAGTATGTGAACCTTTGCGTTCAGTATCTGGTGTGACCCCCTTGTGCAGCAATAACTGCAACTAAACATTTGTGGTAACTGTTGATCAGTCCTGCACACCGGCTTGGAGGAATTTTAGCCCATTCCTCCATACAGAACAGCTTCAACTCTGGGATGTTGGTGGGTTTCCTCACATGAACTGCTCGCTTCAGGTCCTTCCACAACATTTCGATTGGATTAAGGTCAGGACTTTGACTTGGCCATTCCAAAACATTAACTTTATTCTTCTTTAACCATTCTTTGGGAGAACGACTTGTATGCTTAGGGTTGCTGTCTTGCTGCATGACTCACCTTCTCTTGAGATTTAGTTCATGGACAGATGTCCTGATATTTTCCTTTAGAATTTGCTGGTATAATTCAGAATTCCTTCTTCCAACAATGATGGCAAACCATCCTGGCCCAGATGCAGCAAAACAGGCCCAAACCATGATACTACCACCACCATGTTTCACAGAAGGGATAAGGTTCTTATGTTGGAATGCAGTGCTTTCCTTTCTCCAAACATAACACTTCTCATTGAAACCAAAAAGTTCTATTTTGATCTCATTTGTCCACAAAACATTTTCCAATAGCCTTCCAATAGCCAGTGGCTTTCTCCTTGCAACCCTGCCATGCACACCATTGTTGTTCAGTGTTCTCCTGATGGTGGACTCATGAACATTGGCTAATGTTAATGTGAGAGAGGTCTTCAGTTGCTTAGACGTTACCCTGGGGTCCTTTGTGACCTCGCCGACTATTACACACCTTGCTCATGGAGTGATCTTTGTTGGTCGACCACTCCTGGGGAGGGTAACAATGGTCTTGAATATCCTCCATTTGTACACAATCTGTCTGACTGTGGATTGGTGGAGTCCAAACTCTTTAGAGATGGTTTTGTAACCTTTTCCAGCCTGATGAGCATCAACAACGCTTTTTCTGAGGTCCTCAGAAATCTCCTTTGTTTGTGTCATGATACACTTCCACAAACATGTGTTGTGAAGATCAGACTTTGATAGATCCCTGTTCTTTAAATAAAACAGGGTGCCCACTCACACCTGATTGTCATCCCATTGAATGAAAACACCTGACTCTAATTTCACCTTCAAATTAACTGCTAATCCTAGAGGTTCACATACTTTTGCCACTCACAGATATGTAATATTGGATCATTTTCCTCAATAAATAAGTGACCAAGTATAATATTTTTGTCTCATTTGTTTAACTGGGTTCTCTTTATCTACTTTTAGGACTTGTGTGAAAATCTGATGATGTTTTAGGTCATATTTATGCAGAAATATAGGAAATTCTAAAGGGTTCACAAACTTTCAAGCACCACTGTAGGCGTATCAATATCCAAATCTACCATAAAGAGAAGACTGTGTGAAAGTAAATACAGAGGGTTCACTGCACGGTGCAAGCCACTCATAAGCCTCAAGAATAAAAAGGCTAGATTGGACTTTGCTAAAAAACTTCTAAAAAAGCCAGCACAGTTCTGGAAGAACATTCTTTGGACAGATGAAACCAAGATCAACCTCTACCAGAATGATGGAAAGAAAAAAGTATGGCGAAGGCGTGGTACAGCTCATGATCCAAAGCATACCACATCATCTGTAAAACACGGCGGTGGCAGTGTGATGGCTTGGGCATGCATGGCTGCCAGTGGCACTGGGTCACTAGTGTTTATTGATGATGTGACACAGGACAGAAGCAGCCGGATTAATTCTGAGGTATTCAGAGACATACTCTGTGCTCAAATCCAGCCAAACTGATTGGTCGGCGTTTCATAATACAGATGGACAATGACCCAAAACATAAAGCCAAAGCAACCCAGGAGTTTATTAAAGCAAAGAAGTGGAATATTCTTGAATGGCCAAGTCAGTCACCTGATCTCAACCCAATTGAGCATGCGTTTCACTTGTTAAAGACTAAACTTCAGACAGAAAGGCCCACAAACAAACAGCAACTGAAAACCGCTGCAGTAAAGGCCTGGCAGAACATTAAAAAGGAGGAAACACAGTGTCTGGTGATGTCCATGAGTTCAAGACTTCAGGCAGTCACTGCCAACAAAGGGTTTTCAACCAAGTATTAGAAATGAACATTTTATTTACAATTATTTAATTTGTCCAATTACTTTTGAGCCCCTGAAATGAAGGCATTGTGTTTAAAAAATGCTTTAGTTCCTCACATTTTTATGCAATCATTTTGTTCAACCCACTGAATTAAAGCTGAAAGTCTGAACTTCAACTGCATCTGAATTGTTTTGTTCAAAATTCATTGTGGTAATGTACAGAACCAAAATTAGAAAAATGTTGTCTCTGTCCAAATATTTATGGACCTAACTGTATATAAGCCTTTTTTTGGCCATTTTTTTTCTAAATTAAAAAAGAATTTAGAAGGTGCATCCATTAATTCTTCACTCTGAAAACATGACCTGACCAGAGCTCCTTGTGCTGTGATGCCCAGCAAGTCAGCCAAAAAGTTCTTTTTTGTTTTTAAATTTTTCATGTATTCTTCTTCTTCTGGCTGCTCCCAATTAGGGGTCGCCACAGCGGATCATTCGTCTCCATTGCTCCCTGTCTTCCGCATCCTTCTCTACCACATCTGCCACTTTCATGTCCTCTCTCACCACATCTATGTATTTCCTCTTTGGCCTTCCTCATTTTCATGTGCCTGGCAGCTTCATCCTCAACATTCTCCTTCCAACATGCTCTGCATCTCTTCTCAGGACGTGCCCATACCATCTCAGTCTCATCTCTCTTAGCGTAATTCCCAAGCTCTCCACATGTGCTGTCCTTCTGACGTGCTCGTTCCTTATCCTGTCCAACCTTGTCACTCCCATTGCAAACCTTAACATCCTCAAATCCACCACCTCCAACTTTGCCTCCTGTCTCTTCGTTAAGGGTACGGTCTCCAATCCATACATCATAGCTTCACTACTTACCTTTCACTTTTGCTGGGACTTTCCTATCACAAATGACTCCCGAAATCCTTCTCCAACTGCTCCACCCTGCCTGCAGTCTCCTTCTCACCTCACTATCACAGCCCCCATTTTCCTGCACAGTTGACCCCAGGCACTTGAATTCACCAACTTTCTTTACGTCTACTCCTTGCATCTTTACTACACTCTCATCTCCATTCTCATTGATGCACATGTATTCTGTTTTGCTACTGCTCACCTTCATTCCTCTTCGTTCCAATGCATACCTCCATCTCTCTAACCCAACTCAACCTCATTTCTACTTTCACCACATATCACAATATCGTCCGCAAACATCATGTTCCATGGTGACTCTTGCCTCACTTCGTCCGTCAAGCTATGGCAAACAAGAAAGGACTCAAAGCAGATCCTTGATGAAGTCCCACCTTCACCTTGAACCATTCAGTCATTCCAACTGCACACCTCACTGCTGTTTCACTGCTCTCATGCATGTCTTGCACCACTCTGATATACTTCTCATTCACTCCACACTTTCTCATACAATACCATAACTCATCTCTCGGCACTCTATCGTATGCCTTCTCCAGGTCTACAAACACACAATGTAGCTTTCTCTGGCCTTCCCTGTACTTCTCCATTAACATTCTTAAAGCAAAAATTGCATCCGACATGCTCTTCCTTTGCATAAACCCATATTGCTGTTCACAAATTGCTACCTCTCTTCTCAATTTCGCCTCCAATGCCCTTTCCCATAACTTCATGGTGTGGCTTATCAATTTTATCCCTCTGTAATTACTGCAGCTCTGTACATCTCCCTTATTCTTGTATATTGGGACTAGCACACTCTTTCTCCATTCATTTGGCATTTTCTCATTCTCTAGGATCTTATTAAACAATCTCGTTAGGAACTCCACAGCCGTCTCACCCAAGCATCTCCAAGCCTCAATCGGGATACCATCTGGTCCGACTGCTTTCCCAGTCTTCATTCTTTTCATGGCTGCCCTCACCTCATCCTTACTAACCAACTCTGCTTCCTGATTTGCTGTCTCCAATGAATCTGACCTTTTCTCTCTTGGATTCTCCTCATTTAATAAATCCTCAAAGTACTCTTTCCACCTTCTTCATACACTCTCTTTGTTTGTCAGCACATTTCCATTTACATCTTTCATCACTCTTAGGGGCTCATTTCACCGAGTACGATCTGGAAAAATCGCGCGCGACTATGATCACAGCTATGTTTTCCCGTACTCACGGGCAAAATCCATGCGACCTAAACCCATTATTTTCTGTGTACGCTCTATGTTCGATGTTATCTCGTTCGACCTTCGATGTGTACGCTCTACCTGCGTCCTATACGCTCTGTAGACGCTTTACATACGCTCTACTTGCGTCTATCCACTCGATCTGATGCGATCTTAACACGACCAAGGCTCGTTCTGTTCGACCAATCTGCGACACAGCGTCGATCTCTCGGCGATCTATCCTCGCAAGTGTGCGACCTCGGCTGATCAAGGCTCAATCTTGGCCGATCTAGCTACGTACGAGTTGCAACGTACCCTCGATCAATACGATTTAGCCTGCGATATAAACGTTCTAGCCTCGCTCTGTACGGTCAATTCTCAGTCTTTTCTAGACAGATTCTCGCCTGAGCTACGCGCAAATTTGTCATGGTCGCCCAGATCTGCGTGCGACTCACTGCAACCGTATAAAAAGGCCCGGCGATCAGTGGCCGACCATCAGTTTTTGACCAGCCTCCGAAGGGACAACATGGACCCAATCACTCTGCATCATGCTATGTTATTACAGCACCGTCAGGGGTGAAAGTAACTGTTATTTCTTGCCGGTACTATTATTTTGAGTCGGTACTATTATTTTGAGTCATAGTGCGCACGCACAGCATGTGCCGGAAAATACACCTAATTATTTATTATTGTCTACTTATCAAGCATTCACTAGGACTTCTTATCACTCAGTAGTACTAGTATAGTACTTTTTTATCACACTATCACTCTTTCATCCACCTGTATCAGTTTTTGATTATAAATAAATTGCAAACACATCATTTCAACAACACAATTTAATAACATTTTTTTTAGCTGAACAGTTGAAAACTAACTTTTCATTTTGGACATTGGACACAGAACAGTGTAACAGAACAGAAAAGTGAAAGTTTTTAGGTAAAACACTTAAAATAAATTCCAAAGAGGCTTGAACATTTGAGAAAGTGCGTGCGTTCTACACTAAGTGTGTGTGTTCTCAGTGCGCGTGCCATGCATTTGGTAGCCTAGTTACTCTGCTCGCGCCAACCAGACAGTAATCTAGAATCTTTGCCCCAACTTCCACTCGATTTACAAATTCTGATCAAAGTAATTTTTAAATAGCCTATCATGAAACATTAACATGTTTCTTTATATGCCTTTTTATTTGGGAGACTTTGCAACTCACGTCTGTCTGCTAAAACACTTTGATTACCAGCTATTACCACGTTATAGCACAAGATCTGGTTAAGCCGTACGCGCGCTGTAACCAGCGCGCGTATGGCTTAATTTTTTTTTTTAGTTTTTAAATTTTTTTTTCAGAGACAGTATATTTTTCTTTCCGGTACAGCCAAATCTTTCAGTGGTACGCCGGACCGGCCAGGACCGGCTTACTTTCACCCCTGAGCACCATGCCCTACAACTGCAGCAAAACTCTCTGGTTATGCTTAACGCGCCCTATTTACATGACATTCAGTACGCGTAGCTTTAATAGGATTAGGCGAAGGTAAGTCACAACTTAAGCGATGGTCGATCTTTATTGGTTGAAGAAGGTCGCACCTTAATCCTCTTTAGAATCGAATCGTGGGAAGAATAGGGAGTGTACAGGTCTAGGGAAGGTCTGGGACAGGTTGCGCGGAGCGAGGCTTGATCGCAAAAGAGTGAAGCCTGATCGCATGGATCGAGTGAGTGTCAAGGACGGGCCGAGCAGCACAACCATGCGCGCAATCAGTTCTCGCTCAAGAAGACTGAGCATCGCTCATCCCCGTTCTAGCCTCGATTGTCTCTCGACCAATGCGTCCTTTCCTCGACCTTGTTCACTCTTTCGATGCTCTCTGTGCGACTTTTAAGTCGAGGCTCAGTTTTTTGACATGTCAAAAAAACGAGCTACGATCTCTTTGTCGGGGAGACCATTCCTCGACCACGTACAACCACGGAAGACCAAGGCGTGACCAACCCTCGGTCAACCGTCAACTGCGTATGACCTGCGGCGACCAAGCTATGCTCTGAGATCGCAGCTCGGTCTTCCGGGAAGATTTCTCGGTGAAATGACCCCCTTACATCCCTCGCTCCCCTGTTTCTCTGCCTAGCTAGTCTGTACAGGTCTTTCTCTCCTTTGGTCCCCAGTCTTTCATACAACTCCTGGTATGCATCTGCTTTCGCCTTCGCTACCGCTCTTTTTGCCTTCTGTCTCATCTCTCTGTATAACCACCTGCTTTCCTCGTCTCTCTGATCGTCCCAATTCTTCTTTGCTAGCCTCTTCTCTTTTATAATTTCCTGCACTTCTTTGTTCCACCACCATGTCTCCCTGTCTTCCTTCCTCCTTCCCGATGACCACCCGAGCACCTTCCTTGCTACCTCTCTTACTAGTATAGACCCTTTTCAGTCACGTGACCTTCGTAAACGCGACCAGCATTTTGGACATGTAGTGGATCTCGGCTCGAATCAGTTTGAATGCGAGGAAGGCGACAAACGAAAAACATAAAAGAAAAAGGAGCGAGATGCAGAAAACACCTTCACTATCCAGCGACGTAGGGCATTTACAGGGCGAGCAGAGGGAGAGATATTTGCAAAAATTGAGGTTAGCAGGCTTAGAGAACGACGTTTACCTGCTTCCACCAGGATTGTTCCCCCTCAAATTAAGCAGCGCGCTCCGGCTTGCTCCCCCTCAAATTAAGCAGCGCGCTCCGGCTTCTGGCTTGGGGAGCAAGCCAGAGCGCGCTCCGGAACCTCGGCCGGAGCACTCCGGGAGCAAGCCGGAGCGCGCTGCTTAATTTGAGGGGGAGCAAGCCGGAGCGCGCTCCGGAACCTCGGATGTTGGCTCCGGCAGCTATTTACACTGGATCTGGTGTAAATAGCTGCTGGATCATAATTACAGTAAACTAGTAAATACAGTAAAGGAAAAACTTGAGACTGAAAGGTTTTAACAGTCATCCAAATGACTGAACGTAAACATTGATACAGTAACATACTAGCTACTATGTTGTTGACATTAGCTAGTCAACAATAGCTACTACAGAAGAACAAAGAGGTTACAATGGGTTATTTTAACCTATTTGGTTACACACTCGCCGCCACAGAATGTAATGCCTTTTCTGGCTAATTTTATTCGTCTTACCTCCAACAAAGTGGTCACTACACAAGCGTTGGTATGCCGAGGGCTGCCAATCTTTCCTGTTAATAGCCGCTATCCATCTTCTCCGTCGGGATCCGATAAAATGATAAACCTTGCCTTGTTTGTTGATGGTTACTACATCCAGGTGCACAACAATATAGTGGCATGATGGAAGTCTTGCTGAAAGTAAAAACTTTCTTTGCTGCAGTTCCTCAATGTTGGCTGTGGTAAACTACTGGTAGTACATGTCCAAAACGGCGGCCGTGTTTGTCGTGACGTCACGTGAAAAGGGTCCATAGCAGTAATATCCCAATCTTCTGGCAGACTTCCGTTACCACTCAATGCTTGTCTCATTTCTTCCCTAAACTCCTTCTGATGATCAATCTCTTTTAGTTTCCACCACTTAATCTTCGGCTCCACTATTTCACGCTTCCTCTTTTTCACATTCAAGCTCATCCTGCACACGACCACTCGATGTTGTCTTGCTACACTCTCCCCTGCCATCACTTTACAGTCTCCAATCTCCTTCAGGTTACCCCTTCTGCAGAGTATGTAGTCCACCTGTGTAGATCTTCCTCCACTCTTAAACATTACCCTGTGCTGCTCTTTCTTCTTGAAGTATGTATTGACTATTGCCAAATTCATCCTCTTTGAAAAATCAACCACCATTTGCCCTTCCACATTTCTCTCTCTTACACCATATCTGCCCATCATGCCCTCATCTCCTCTGTTTCCCTTGCCAACACGAGGAAAATACGTATGTATAATTCCATGTATAATTGATTTCCTGTATTTTCTACTAACTTTTGGAGTTCCATTTTCTCATTTTCCAAAGTTTTCATACATTCAGCTATGTCTCTCATGACATGGGAAATATACTGCTGACACAACTGTTTTATCTGAGCTTTGGCAAAGTCCTACTATTGTTACACAGATTGAAAAGAGGACTTTGTGGTCCTAAAATTCCTCCCTAAGGACTTAGAAACATCCCTAAAATGACCATCATTTAATAAACTAATGTTAAAATGCCAGTATGTACCCTTATGCCTGGTGGCACTTACATAAAAAGTACAAAGTACCATACTGTGATCAAAGAACCCTACTGGTAGGATAAGGCAACTTCTAAAGGAACTGAACTGATGTTTAAAACCATAAAATCTGTTCAGTCTTGCCAAAGATAGCATTATTATAGGAATGAACCCATGTACAGTGGTGCTTGAAAGTTTGTGAACCCTTTAGAATTTTCTATATTTCTGCATAAATATGACCTAAAACATCATCAGAGTTTCACACAAGTCCTAAAAGTAGATAAAGAGAACCCAGTTAAACAAATGAGACAAAAATATTATACTTGGTAATTTATTTATTGAGGAAAATGATCCAATATTACATATCTGTGAGTGGCAAAAGTATGTGAACCTTTGTTTTCAGTATCTGGCGTGACCCCCTTGTGCAGCAATAAGTGCAAATTAATGTTTCCGGTAACTGCTGATCAGTCCTGCACACCGGTTTGGAGGAATTTTAGCCCATTCCTCCATACAGAACAGCTTCAACTCTGAGATGTTGGTGGGCTTCCTCACATGAACTGCTCGCTTCAGGTCCTTCCACAACATTTCCATTGGATTAAGGTCAGGACTTTGACTTGGCCATTCCAAAACATTCACTTTATTCTTCTTTAACCATTCTTTGGCAGAACGACTTGTGTGCTTAGGGTCATTGTCTTGCTGCATGATCCACCTTCTCTTGAGATTCAGTTCATGGACAGATGTCCTGACATTTTCCTTTAGAATTCGCTGGTATAATTCAGAATTCACTGTTCCATCAATAATGGCAAGCCGTCCTGGCCCAGATGCAGCAAAACAGGCACAAACCATGATACTACCACCACCATGTTTCACAGATGGGATAAGGTTCTTATGCTAGAATACAGTGTTTTCCTTTCTCCAAACATAATGCTTCTCATTTAAACCAAAAATTTCTATTTTGGTCTCATCCGTCCACAAAACATTTTTCCAATAGCCTTTTGCTTTGTCCACGTGATCTTTAGCAAACTGCACATGAACAGCAATGTTCTTTTTGGAGAGCAGTGGCTTTCTCCTTGCAACCCTGCCATGCACACCATTGTTGTTCAGTGTTGTCCTGATGGTGGACTTAACATTAGCCAATATGAGAGAGGCCTTCAGTTGCTTAGAAGTTACCCTGGGGTCCTTTGTGACCTCGCCGACTATTCCACGCCTTGCTCTTGGAGTGATCTTTGTTGGTCGACCACTCCTGGGGAGGGTAACAATGGTCTTGAATTTCCTCCATTTGTACGCAATCTGTCTGACTGTGGATTGGTGGAGTCCAAACTCTTTAGAGATGGTTTTGTAACCTTTTCCAGCCTGATGAGCATCAACAACGCTTTTTCTGAGGTCCTCAGAAATCTCCTTTGTTCATGCCATGATACACTTCCACAAACATGTGAAGATCAGACTTTGATAGATCCCTTTCTTTAAATAAAACAGGGTGCCCACTCACACCTGATTGTCATCCCATTGACTGAAAACACCTGACTCAAATTTCACCTTCAAATTAACTGCTAATCCTAGAGGTTCACATACTTTTGCCACTCACAGATATGTAATATTGGATTATTTTCCTCAATAAATAAATGACCAAGTATAATATTTTTGTCTCCTTTGTTTAACTGGGTTCTCTTTATCTACTTTTAGGACTTGTGTGAAAATCCGATGATGTTTTAGGTCATATTTATGCAGAAATATAAAAAATTCTAAAGGGTTCACAAACTTTCAAGCACCACTGTATATTGTTTTTGTGTCAAATGAAAATTTCTCCATAAGGCAACAAGATCATGTGAATTAATTAACACAATGAGTCTTCTGCATGATGGCATATGAATATATGAATCTCTACATGATTTCGATCTATACCCAGCTCAGTACAATTAAAATCCCCACACAAAAGTAAAATCTCTTCAGGATCACACTTCTTTAACACATCATCCAAGATATTTAAAAAAAAATCATTGTCATAACCCACTGTTGGTGCATACACAAAAACAAAATACTTATTTTCATACTGAGCTCCGACTTTCAAAAGTCTACCATTAATAACTTTGTCAACTTGATATGAACAGGGGATACAATTACATGAAAAAAGAATAGCAACGCCACCACTGTTTGACGTATTGTGGCTTAAAATAGGTAACCCATCAAACTCCCTTGCCCGGTCGGCATTATTACTTGCATCCGTATGGGTTTCTTGCACAAAAACATCAATTGCCTTTTCTTTGTTTCAAAAAGCATCACCCTCTTGACATGTCCCCTTGCTCCATTCAAATTTAACGAAGCAATTCAAAATTCACTCATAAATAAAAAGTAAAATAAGTAATACTGTATAAACATATTAATTTAGAAATAACGGGGGTTTAAGTCTGACTGTTATCATCATTATTACTTAACAAAACTCTTAGCTTTGTGAGAAATTTACTCAAACAGTAACCTTGTTTAGTAAAACTTTCTTCAGCCATGTATTGCCTTGTTTTTGCCATAAACTGCTCAACATCAGGGAAAAAAAATCATCAATTCTAACATGTCTAGCATATTTGGTCTGTCTCAAAAAGCCTGTAATGTCATCTACGCTATACTTGCGACTTGCAAAGTCACTTAGACATAGACGGCAAGTTATGCTGCAATCAGATGATTCACTCTCATTTTCTCCATCAATGAAATTAAAATCAATTAAAGTATCTTGCCTTTTAGCCTGTGTATGGGGCTTGGATCGTCTCCTCATCTTTTGAGGTACTTTAAGTACATTTTCCTCTGTTTCCATGAAATCACTATCATCCTCAGTCAACTCAGTGCAAGTTTCATCAACATTATCCACTGACACATTACTATTTTGTGAGTTGTAAGTACTCATTCCTGGCTCAGCCTCAGTCTCAGCCTTATCTTCTCCCACTGACTACGTTTACATGCACATCCAAATCGAGCTGCTGTCGGTAATCGAGCTGAAGGTCCCAGCAGGGTGCCAGAGAAATCCAATCCTACATGCACAGTGTTTAAATCGAGCTATTGTTATGAGGTGCATTGTGCACCCGAGCCACAGGTGGCGCTACACGCCCCATCGTGTTGGTACACTTCCGGTTGTCGTCATGAAGAAGAGCTATTCAAGAGTATAAACAAAGGGACTACAGGCGGAAATTAGCATGCACTGCTATAACCTGGTACAGACATCGGTCCTTACCACAAGGATAATGTTTAATTTGTGCACTGTCCCTTTTAAAAATAAAATAAACTCTAAACTCTAAGAAGAGTGTTTGTAGTTTGTATGTACGAACAGAAGTGTTCCTAATAAAGTGGGCGGCTAAGGTGAAGTGTCATGCCGACCGAGGCTGTTTTTTCGACACAATTCACAGCTATGCAACAGCTGTACAGATGTATTTGGTGATGCAGTAAGTGAGCTAAATTTTAACAGTGCAAACAATGCCACAAAAAGAAAAGATTCATGCCGTTGTCATGATTCGTTGTCATGCCGACCGAGGCTGTTGTGTTTCCCTTGTGGTCTTGTCACTTCCGGAAGGGGCAGTGCTGAAGTAAGTAGCTCGAATACGTAGCTCAATAGGGTATACATGCGCTAAGTAGCTCGGCAGAAATCGCATAATCTAGGTCGTGTAGCTCGATTCCAAGAAATCAAGTTCAGTTCAATTTCAGCCGAATTAAGGTGTATACATGGCATTTTGAACTTCGATTTCAGTCGAGCAACGGCAGAAATTCGATTCTCTCTATGTGCATGTAAACGTAGTGACTGTTTCAACAGACACACCTTGGTTAGAGGGTCTAACTCCAGGTGTCTCAACATTAGAGGACCCTTCCCCCAATGTCTGAGCCCCTTCCACCCCAGCACCCTCTTCATTTGTGGGTGCTTTATCACTGGCAAGCTGTCCCTCTTCGCCATTCTCACTGTGCTTATTTAAACCATTAACATTGGCAGATTCACTGGGTTTTTTCGGGGTCAAGCTTGCATCAAACGGCCAGTCTGCCCAAAGCACTTCATCGCATTACTAGTAGCATAGACTATATAATTGAAATCATCCACTGGCACATTCAAAATCAAATCCAGATCAGTGTTATCTTTTAATACTATGTAAACATACCACCTAAAGGACACAACATGTTTTAAGAGAGGAGATTTACTAGATATGGCAATTTTCCTGATTGGTGAAACTAGTTTATCATCGCAGGATAAAGATTGAGCAAGGATTTCATCCTTAATGAAAGGCGGGACATTAGAAAGAATTACTTTCTTTTATGGGGTAGATAAAGGGAGCATGGAGGTGAAAATACCACCAATCACTACCCCACGCTCAACCATTTCATTTGACAAATCTACAGTCTCAAGGAACAAGCCACCTGCTTGATTCATACAGGCTGCAGACAGAATTTTGTCATGCTCAACAACCTCACCTGCAGCCAAACTACATTCTTCAATGCTGGCAGTAAATGTTACCTTAAAGTGTACCGGTACTGGTCATGGTTACAACATTAATCGTGCTTTATGCATTACTTATAGACAAAAGACACGCACATTCAGTAAAAAAAAAAAACACCATAAAAGCATTTTTGTGGACAATTTTATTCTGTGAATTACCCACGGAGGCAGAATCACGGGGAGCAGCCATTGCCAGCCAGAAGTGGCATACAGTTGTTGATTCCAGGTTATCGGATGCAAGTAAACAAGCAGTGTTCTGTGGGTCCAGATTGCCAGTTCCCAGTCAAGTAACTTCAGAACGTGTTGAATAAATAGAGATCTAGTACTTGTAATAGATCTTTATTTTATGGCACATGTATATTATTTCATGGCATTATGTGCAAGTAAATTTGGTTGTACTCTGGGGTCGAGAGCTTCGCTGGCGAAGCTTGACAGGTTTAGAATGAGTAGGTCATGTATTGAGATAAATATCTTCGCAAGTTTTTTATCATACAAGCATGATAAACATATTGACAGAAACTTTACACTTTCCTATGTGCCCACTGCCAAATAATATTATAGTTTTTCAATGACCCAAATTAGATGAAACATAAAACTTGTCACCTTACTTGGTCACACCAGAGTCAGAGGGCTGAGCGCCTACTTCCGCATTCATAAAAGACTATTCACATGCCCGGTGTCCGAAATCACTCCCTACTCACTATATAGTGAGGACGGCATTTTGTAGAGTTGTCCGAAATGATAGTGAGGATTATTACACCCTATATAGTGCATTCAAAGTATCCCACAATGCAACATGAAAAGTAGTGTACAACTGATGGTCACTAACCAAGCAATATATCCCATCATGCATTGCGGTCGCGTTGAAAGAAATCAAATTAAAAGTCTCAGATTTGATTTAATAAAAGGCAACGGCAAAGAAGAAAGTATTCAACCTTGATTTTAAAAAAAAGTGAAGATGCAGGTACTTTGTATTGATTAATGTGGGAAATACGCTCAGTATAGTATGTATTTATCACAAAAATACATGCATGTATTTATTATTTTGAAAACCCACCAGCCAGCTGATATGGTACGTTTTAATTGTGCAACAGTAATGACGTAAATACCAGCGCGACGGACTAGTGTCCGAAAGCATTTTTTTTCATTTTACCAATGAGCTCACTATATAGTCCTCTATATAGTAATCCCCTATATAGGGAGTAGTGAATGAGTGAGCGATTTCGGACACAGGGATGGTAACAGCATGATAATCACGGTCACTTTTTCGGTTTCGACTGGTTTCTCTTCCATGGTGGGAACACCCACCGAAAATAGGATAAAATCTGTCTGACATAGTTTGGGCTATTTGGAAGTAAAATTAGTTGCGAGATGGGATGCAGATTTTATGCGCTTCGGATGATTCAGGACAGCGATTCAATTCACAAGTCATTTTATGATTCAGGACAGTGATTCAATTTCAGGACAGCAATTCAATTCATGATTCAGCTCATGATTTAGGACAGCGATTCGGTTCAATCTTGAGAACTCCAACACTAATGAACGGTGCCTTTTTTATTTTTTATTTTAAACTTCGACTCGATCCAGCCAAAGATCAGCTCGAGTAAGTTTAAATATTTCTTCAATTTCTAATGAGTAGATTGGTTGATAATGTGTTATCTTAGACTGGTGTTTGCAGCACAGGGTCAGTGACTAGTCCACTGCAGCCCAGCCAATCGGACAAACCAATGACTGTGCGTCACTACCAGTGCCGGAACAGCCCATGAAGGAGGCAACATGTCGCTGACCATGCCTGACTGATGGAGCAGTGACTTAAAACTCACGCGTACTTGACAAGAGCTTATGGCGAACGTTGCATGACGGAACCACTGGTATCATACATGATCTTTTGAAATAGCTAGTAATTAAAATTCACTACAGGTACCCTTTAATAGCATGCCACCGTGTAAGATAATCAAACTTCCCCATACCTGAGGCAGCCATATTCCCAGCTCAGGAGCAGATGCCCAGGTAAGAGAGAACACACAACACACTCTGCTAAACAAAGACAAGACCCCTCTAAACTCAAAGCATACAAAAGAAAAACATGTATATATAAAAAAGATAGTCAGAAGAAAGAAAGATAGAAGAAGAAAACAAGCAAATTTGGCACAGCAGCCACACTCAAACAACGCTCACTCACAAACGCTCCAGCTCCGCCCACTCACTCAGTCGATGTACACAGAGAGAGAGAGAGAGAGAGAGAGAGAGAGAGAAGGTTGAGTGGAGACAAAATGTGACAAAGATCAGGATTGTGGCAGATCCAGAAGGACAGTGAGATCAGACAAAAGAATGCCAACATGAGAATAAGGCCTAATTAATGAAAAAGGAGGCCTAGTTTTGAAGTATGGGCAAATGCACACCAATGTCTATTCACAACATCCAGCATAGAAGACTGAGCCAAAAAGGGGGAGAAAAAAAATAGAAATACAAGAAAGTGGAAAAGAAACAAAAGGAGAGCAAGAGAAACAGATTTGTGCATGCTTACGTTGGCACAGGATTGCCCTTGGCTTCACACTCAATGATGATGTTATCTCTCGGATCCACAATATAGTCCTTTGCTGACTGGTTCACAATAGTAGGGGGCTGTTTCACTGAAGTGGGAGGAGAGAGAAACACTTATAAGAAAATATCTCTGGATTACGACAGTGGTGCTTGAAAGTTTGTGAACCCTTTAGAATTTTCTATATTTCTGCATAAATATGACCGAAAACATCATCAGATTTTCACACAAGTCCTAAAAGTAGATAAAGAGAACCAAGTTAAACAAATGAGACAAAAATATTATACTTGGTCATTTATTTATTGAGGAAAATAATCCAATATTACATATCTGTGAGTGGCAAAAGTATGTGAACCTCTAGGATTAGCAGTTAATTTGAAGGTGAAATTAGAGTCAGGTGTTTTCAATCAATGGGATGACAATCAGGTGTGAGTGGGCTCCCTGTTTTATTTAAAGAACAGGGATCTAGCAAAGTCTGATCTTCATAACACGTTTGTGGAAGTGTATCATGGCACGAACAAAGGAGATTTCTGAGAACCACAGAAAAAGCGTTGTTGATGCTCATCAGGCTGGAAAAGGTTACAAAACCATCTCTAAAGAGTTTGGACTCCACCAATCCACAGTCAGACTGATTGTGTACAAATGGAGGAAAATCAAGACCATTGTTACCCTCCCCAGGAGTGGTCGACCAACAAAGATCACTCCAAGAGCAAGGCGTGTCATAATCAGCGAGGTCACAAAGGACCCCAGGGTAACTTCTAAGCAACTGAAGGCCTCTCTCACATTGGCTAATGTTAATGTTCATGAGTCCACCATCAGGAGAACACTGAACAGCAACGGTATGCATGGCAGGGTTGCAAGAAGAAAGCCATTGCTGTCCAAAAAGAACATTGCTGCTCATCTGCAGTTTGCTAAAGATCACATGGACAAGCCAGAAGGCTATTGGAAAAATGTTTTGTGGACGGATGAGACCGAAATAGAACTTTTTGGTTTAAATGAGAAGTGTTATGTTTGGAGAAAGGAAAACACTGCATTCCAGCATAAGAACCTTATCCCATCTGTGAAACATGGTGGTAGTATCATGGTTTGGGCCTGTTTTGCTGCATCTGGGCCAGGACAGCTTGCCATCATTGATGGAACAATGAATTCTGAAATATACCAGCAAATTCTAAAGGAAAATGTCAGGACATCTATCCATGAACTGAATCTCAAGAGAAGGTGGGTCATGCAGCAAGACAACGACCCTAAGCACACAAGTCGTTCTACCAAAGAATGGTTAAAGGAGAATAAAGTGAATGTTTTGGAATGGGCAGGTCAAAGTCCTGACCTTAATCCAATGGAAATGTTATGGAAGGACCTGAAGCGAGCAGTTCATGTGAGGAAACCCACCAACATCCCAGAGTTGAAGCTGTTCTGTATGAAAGAATGGGCTAAAATTCCTTCAAGCGGGTGTGCAGGACTGATCAACAGTTACCGGAAACGTTTATTTGCAGTTACTGTATTGCTGCACAAGGGGGTCACACCAGATACTGAAAGCAAAGGTTCACATACTTTTGCCACTCACAGATATGTAATATTGGATCATTTTCCTTAATAAATAAATTACCAAGTATAATATTTTTGTCTCATTTGTTTAACTGGGTTCTCTTTATCTACTTTTAGGACTTGTGTGAAAATCTCATGATGTTTTAGATCATATTTATGCAGAAATATAGAAAATTCTAAAGTGTTCACAAACTTTCAAGCACCACTGTATGGTCCCCCAATAAATTTCTTATGGTCAGAGACTCCAGTTCTCAATTTTTCAGAACATACTCTTATTGCTTGTTATCCATCATATGCACACATTCCTAACATTTGTGTGTCCGTTCCCTTAAATATTATTTATATTGTTATAACTTAAAGGAATTTGAATATTTAGAACCTTATTCTTAGTGTGAAACAAATTGAAAATGTAATTAAAACACCAAAATCCTTCACATGTCCCCCAAACTGACTGCTTCTGTTAAATCTAAGCTTGACTTTGTGGAAAAATGCAGAGCTCAGCAGATCTGCTTGGGGTGGAGCCTATTTCTGGGCCAGAAGCAATATAAATAACAAAAAATTAAAAATGAAATAAAATGTAATTTTTTTAAATCTAGGATTATTCTAGTTCTCGGAGCATATTTAAAAGAAATACACATTGCACCATTAAAAAATGATGCTTGAATGAGCACTAGAGAAGTGGGTCCCCATGCCAGAATATCACTTGCTGTGTGGGAAAGGTTTAATTCTATACTAAAAATTGCTTGTTTAGAAGCAGGTAGATATTAAAATTCAGCACATGGTTTTGGAGACAGTTGTAATTTTAGCTTTACTCAGTATTAATCTATTACTCTCGGGAAATTAAGACAGTGTCCAACAATAGTGCAGCAAAATGAGTGGTTTACACTTTACACCAAATCATCTCAAATGAAATGTTAATTGCAGTAAAGTACTCTTTCATTGAACAAGTTAGTCTATGTTAATGAGGCACTTACAGTCTTGCTGGATCCTTGCTGTTAGTTCCATGAAATGGTGAGAAAGGGAGAGAGAGAAAGATCACATGAAGCCCAGAATGACTGATTAGTATACCTTAGTAAAAGCCAAAGACTAAATATAGCTACAACAGACACAATTGTTTACATTATATTGCCAGACAACTACAATTATAATTAACAAAGTATATAACAAAGTATATTTTAGGAATCCAGATTTCTATTATTATTATTATTAGTATTATTATTATACACAATGTCACGTAAGTGCAACTGAACAGGACATACCTGTTATCATAGTTCCAACGTGTGGAGAACAAAGATATGGGAATAAAAACAGGAACAAACATTAAGTATATTTCTATAGTAGCCCAGTGATTATGAGCAAAGTAAGAAGTGACACAAATTAATACGACATTAAATAACAATGAATCACTATCACTGACAATGCTTAATAAAGTCATTTCTTTGTATTTTAACAGCATATTTGCATTTGTTATAGCTTGTCTTTGGTTTAAATGACAGCGTTAGTAGGGGGTCTAACACAGACAATAACTACAATTATGATGATGTATGACTGTGTGCAGTCCAATCTGCCTTTCTATTGTGCCACAGTAATTATAAAAGATGACCTTCATTTAAAGGGCAAGACATCTTTAACATGAGGAATTTATGTGTTCCTAGTCATTTGATAGTAATGTGGTGACAGGTGCAACTTTGTCACTATTCTATTTATCATCATGCATATGGTAAATAAAAGCACATGTCTGAAACCCCAGGCAGCAGGACATCATAAGGGGATGACTGTGTGGGTGTGTGTTGGTATCAAAGAGAGAGAGAGAGAGAGAGAGAGAGAGAGAAGCCAAGGTCAGCTGGATGAAGAAGAAGAAGAAGAAGAAACCTTTATTTGTCACATGCACACTTCAAGCACAGTGAGATTCATTCTCTGCATTTTAACCCATCTGATGCAGTGAACACACGCACACACACCCAGAGCAGTCAGGGTACCTTGCTCAAGGGCACTTCAGCCCAAGGCCGCCCCATGTTAACCTAACTGCATGTCTTTGAACTGTGGGCGAAACCAGAGCACCTGGAGGAAACCCACACAGACACGGGTAGAACATGCAAACTCCACACAGAAAGGCCCCCATCGGCTACTGGGCTCGAACCCAGAACCTTCTCGCTGTGAGGTGACAGTGCTAACCACTACACCACCGTGCCGCTCAACTACTACACCATCGTGCCGCCTCAATGACATCACTCATCAATAGCTGTCTCATAGGAAGGAGGGGGTTGTGAAAAACTGAATGGAGAACATATTTAGGTCTATGTGCTTACAGTTAACCATCCAGGGAAAGGTAAAATGACCAACCAATCAAAAGGAGAAATACACTCTGAAATGGGCTAAGGATTTTTTTTTATCTATTATTTCATCCAAAACTCACACTGAAAACTTGATAAAGGATGAGTTTCCGGAAAACCATGCCACACTGAGATAAAAGGACAGCAAGCAACATAGTGAACACCATCTCTACCAGTTAAGATGATCCTAAATTTATAGTGCCATGAAAAAGTATTTGTCCTGATTTATTCCATTTTTGCATCTTTGTGACACTTAAATGTTTTAAATTTTCAAACTAAACATAAGACAAAGACAACCTCAGAAAACACAAAATACAGTTTTTAAATGATCATTTCAATAATTGAAGGGAAAAAGTTATCCAACACCTAATTCCCCCTTTAGTTAATCAATCAAATAACCAATTTCACTGGTAATTGGGTTCAATTAGACTAGCTAATGCATATTGTATGAGGATCTGAACCATTTAGTGTGACAGCTGTAAATGAAAACAACATGCTTTCTTCATACACTACCATTCAAAAGTTTGGGGTCACCCAGACAATTTTGTGTTTTCCATGAAAAGTCACACTTTTATTGACCACCATAAGTTGTAAAATGAATATAAAATATAGTCAAGACATTTTTCTGGCCATTTTGAGCATTTAATCGACCCCACAAATGTGATGCTCCAGAAACTCAATCTGCTCAAAGGAAGGTCAGTTTTATAGCTTCTCTAAAGAGCTAAACTGTTTTCAGCTGTCCTAACATGATTGTACAAGGGTTTTCTAATCATCCATTAGCCTTCTGAGGCAATGAGCAAACACATTGTACCATTAGAACACTGGAGTGATAGTTGCTGGAAATGGGCCTCTACTGTATACACCTATGTAGATATTGCACCAAAAACCAGACATTTGCAGCTAGAATAGTCATTTACCACATTAGCAATGTATAGAGTGTATTTCTGATTAGTTTAAAGTGATCTTCATTGAAAAGAACAGTGCTTTTCTTTCAAAAATAAGGACATTTCAAAGTGACCCCAAACTTTTGAACGGTAGTGTATGTTTTATTGTCTAATGTGGAGAATTCTCAATGTTCACACTGCCCCCCCCCAATTTAGCTCAAGTTAAGCAGACATTAGCATTAGATATGCATTTCTGGTTCTTGTTTATGGAGAAAAAGTGAGTTGGTTAGTTGGATTAAGATGTAAATAATGTCATTTTCATTTCACTGTTTTTGCTATTTCAAACTGTCTGCCTTTTCTCTTGCTTTCTGTTTGCTGTTTCAACCAGTGTCAGCAGTCTGCACTAAAACATGAACAAGGCTACAATTAAACGTGGCTAAATACTAAACATTTAGCTCACTTAGCATTGCTGAATAGCTAGATCAAGACTACATATCTATTTGTTTTTTCCTATCTACAGTATATTCACTGTATGTTTTATAATACATCAAGAAGTCGTATTTTGAGTATGACTCATGACTAAATATCATCATCATCTTGTGAGTGCTTAAATGCAGTCACTGCAATTGTGCATTGACTGAATCCAGGTATACGTGGTTAGCATGAGATTAGCGTGGTTAGCTCGAGAGAGAATTGTAGTCTGTGTTGGCCGAGGTGACAAGTTTTAAGGTGGAATAAGAAATTGTGTGAGCAAATGTACAAGTGAGCAAATGTCAGTCTAATTAAAGGTGTTAACTGCAAATTCATCTGAAATTTTCTTTTTTTTGTCATTGTGCATGGCATTTTCCTTTGTCTCACAAGAATATCATACGGATAAGAAGTGATCATTTTGATGTGCTGAGGGTCGCTTTTCTCAGTGTTTGGACTGTTTTCCTACCTCTTGAGGTAAACAGTGTGGCCCAACAGAAATAGCCCCTAAAAAGTGTTCGGCAAACTAGCTACCGGATTTGGGACACTACAACATCCTGAATTATTTAGTATTTGGGACTTCTAAATACACCGGAGATGCTAAAGGCTTACAAAAGTACAGATGCCTACCAATATTCTGAGGCAGGGTTCATGCATGCCCGAATGTTAATTCCCGAAAAAGAAAAATACTTTATTACGACAAAGATAAGCACAAACGTGGACTTCTAATAGTGATAAACAAGCCAGAGTCTAGATCTAGCATATCTTATGGTGTTTAACCGAGTCTACATTATCAGTACATAACAAACATGCTTCTAGTCGAGCCAAACATGAGGTCTAATCAAATATATCGCATTCAAAGCCCACATCCAAATATACATTTTAATGTTGCACAGAGCTTTCACACTAACCTGATGTAAATTGTTCTCCATACACATGGGAATGCTTTGCTGGCATCCAGTCTTCTAACTGCAGCTCGCCATTTTTCTCGTCTTTCTGGGTTCACCAGGAAGCAGTGAAAAGTTAAACCAGGCTTATCTCCACGTCTGTTATTACATCCAAAAGCACTACAGCTCTCTGGCATTGTTCTTCTAGATGTAACTTCTACAAGTTTATCTGTAGATGTACTGAATTGGGCTTACTATTACTAATGTACACTTGTGCCGGTCGTTGTCAAACACAAAGCTTGGCCGGATAAACAAATCCGCAATTACAATGACATCATGTGAAAGGACCCTATAACTCCATACTCGCAACCATGGAGTCAAGCCCATGCATTCTAACGATAAGATAGCTAAGCGCAAGCTAGAATGATTTAGTTGTGTCCAGAAAAATTACGTCATCTAACCTTGCTATATTTTGCAGTTGCACTCACTAGACAGGCTTTCCTTTTCTTTTCTGCTGACTTTTAGCTGGTGGGAGAGCGGAGTCCACCATGTTTGCCCATGCTGACTTGTTTTGGTTAAAAGTACAGTGGTGCTTGAATGTTTGTGAACCCTTCAGAATTTTCTATATTTCTGCATAAATATGACCGAAAACATCATCAGATTTTCACACAAGTCCTAAAAGTAGATAAAGAGAACCAAGTTAAACTAATGAGACAAAAATATTATACTTGGTCATTTATTTATTAATATTGGAAAATGATCCAATATTACATATCTGTGAATGGCAAAAGTATGTGAACCTTTGCTTTCAGTATCTGGTGTGACCTCCTTGTGCAGCAATAACTGCAAATAAACGTTTCTGGTAACTGTTGATCAGTCCTGCACACCGGCTTAGAGGAATTTTAGCCCATTCCTCCGTACAGAACAGCTTCAACTTTGGGATGTTGGTTGGTTTCCTCACATGAACTGCTCGCTTCAGGTCCTTCCACAACATTTCCATTGGATTAAGGTCAGGACTTTGACTTGGCCATTCCAAAACATTAACTTTATTCTTCTTTAACCATTCTTTGGTAGAACGACTTGTGTGCTTAGGGTCATTGTCTTGCTGCATGACCCACCTTATCTTGAGATTCAGTTCATGGACAAATGTCCTGATATTTTCCTTTAGAATTTGCTGGTATAATTCAGAATTCATTGTTCCATCAATGATGGCAAGCTGTCCTGGCCCAGATGCAGCAAAACAGGCACAAACCATGATACTACCACCACCATGTTTCACAGATGGGATAAGGTTCTTGTGCTGGAATGCAGTGTTTTCCTTTCTCCAAACATAACACTTCTCATTTCAACCAAAAAGTTCTATTTTGGTCTCATCCGTCCACAAAACATTTTTCCAATAGTCTTCTGGCTTGTCCACGTGATCTTCAGCAAACTGCAGACGAGCAGCAATGTTCTTTTTGGAGAGCAGTGGCTTTCTCCTTGCAACCCTGCCATGCACACCATTGTTGTTCAGTGTTCTCCTGATGGTGGACTCATGAACATTAACATTAGCCAATGTGAGAGAGGCCTTCAGTTGCTTAGAAGTTACCCCAGGGTCCTTTGTGACCTCACTGACTATTACACGCCTTGCTCTTGGAGTGATCTTTGTTGGTCGACCACTCCTGGGGAGGGTAACAATGGTCTTGATTTTCCTCCATTTGTACACAATCTGTCTGACTGTGGATTGGTGGAATCCAAACTCTTTAGAGATGGTTTTGTAATCTTTTCCAGCCTGATGAGCATCAACAATGCTTTTTCTGAGATCCTCAGAAATCTCCTTCCACAAATGTGTTGTGAAGATCAGATTTTGATAGATCCCTGTTCTTTAAATAAAACAAGATGCCCACTCACACCTGATTGTCATCCCATTGATTGAAAACACCTGACTCTAATTTCACCTTCTGTTAGGACTGGGACTGTTTTGGCCTCTAGAGGCCACTGTTATTTCCTTTTCTGGTCATGTTTGTTTTGGGCCTCTAGAGGTCACCACTGTGTTCTGTGTTTTGTTTTTGTCTTATTGCCTGTTTCCTGCCCTGCCCTGTCCTTAATTAGTTTGTGTATAAATACCCCTCTGTTTGTTCCCTTGTCACGGAGTCTTTTTCCTATGTTATGCTGTTAGTGCTAGTTCCCTCTGTCCCATGTACCTTGCCTGTGTCTTTGTATTCTTGGTTTTTGCTTCTTTCTTTTGGACTTTGTTTTTGACCTTTTTGATCTTCTGAGCGTTTGAGTTTTTTCCTTTTTCTTATTTGGATTTTGGACTTTGACCCTTTGGATATTTTTATTTTTGTTATCTTCTGAGCTTTTGGATTTTCTTTTAGCTTTTTTGCATCGGATTGTAAATATTGTACATAGTGTAAATAAACTGTTTTTTGATACTCTACTTTTGCCTCACGCCTCTGCACTTGAGTCATCCCCCTGGTGGCCTAGTGGGGGTTTGCTGGATTATCACGCCAGCTACCCGGGTTCGAATCCCAGCAAAACCCTAACAGAAAGACTCTGTCTTGACTGACTCAGCAGAGGCTTCTTCATCTGTCTACCCGGCCAACCTTCAGGGAATGATGGCTGCGTTAACACGCCTCGGATCCACCATGGACACTCATGGATGGACTCTTGCAAGCCAATGTGAGACCCTTGCTCACCACGAGGCACTGCTTCAGCAGATTGGGAGAACCCTGGCACAGCTGACTTCTCTGCCCCCATCTCCTCCGCCTGATTCTGCTCCTGCTCCACCATCCACTCCTTCTCCAGTGCCTCCTGCCATGCTGCCTTCTTCACCCCGCGAACCCAGCCTTCCTGCACCACAGAGGTATGACGGCAAGCACAGTGAGTGTCGAGAGTTCCTTACCCAGTGTCAACTCACCTTTGAGCTTCAGCCTACCACCTACACTACGGATCGCCGCAAGATTGCCTTTGTGATAACCTTGTTAGCTGGTAAGGCACGAGCCTGGGCTACTGCTATCTGGCAGAGACAGGGACCTGAGTGCTCTGATTTCCAACTGTTTACTGAGGAGATGCTGCATGTCTTCGATCAAGCAGACATCAGTAAAGACGCAGCCAGAAAGCTCATGTCCATCCGGCAAAGGGGAAGCGTCGCAGACTACGCCATCTCGTTCCGGACGCTCGCAGCAGTAAGTGGATGGAACGAGACTGCCCTGGTGTCAGCCTTCCACCATGGTCTGTCGGACCCCATCAAAGACGGTCTGGCTTCTATCAGATGCCCAAGTGACCTCGAAACACTGATCTCACATTCTACTCATCTGGACAACAGGATGAGAGAACGCCGCCAAGTCCTGAGCCTCCCCGGCCTCCCTGCCTCTACCTGGAGCCGGTCTACCTCCTCCAGTGACTGTCCAGAACCCATGCAAGTGGGCCGTACTCGCCTCTCCGCATCTGAGAGGGAGTGCAGAAGGAGGGACAAGTGCTGCATCTACTGTGGCAAGCCTGGTCACTTCTGAGCATCATGTCCCGAACTCTCGGGAAAAGGACTGCCCCGTCCAGCCGAGGGAGGGTTGTGACGTGGCCTACCCTCTCTCCCGGACTCCCTGGCCAAGGAATCTACATCCTGGTCTCCTGGGGTGAGTCCGTCCACTCTTGTCAAGCTTTGTTAGACTCAGGGGCGGCTGGAAACTTTATGGATATTCACTTCGCCCAAAGTATCAATGTCCCGACTGCACCTCTTGAAGTCCCACTGTCTGTGTCTGCCCTGGATGGCCAAGCCTTAGGTGACGGAAGAGTCACCCAAGTAACTTCTCCAGTCTTCCTCCAGTCTCAAGGTCACAAGGAAGAAATATCCCTGCACCTGATTCCTTCACCTGAGTTCCCAGTTATTCTAGGTCTCCCTTGGCTTACCCGCCACAACCCTCGTATAGACTGGGTCACTAGCCAGGTTGTGGAGTGGGGTCCTGCTTGCTATGCCTCGTCTGCTCTCTAGCTCTCCTGTGTCTCCTGCCGAGCCTCCTGATCTCACCGAGTTATCTCAAGTTCCCACAGAGTACTGGGATCTCAAGGAAGTTTTCAGCAAGAGCAGGGCCGCCATTCTTCCTCCGCACCGTGCCTACGACTGTGCCATCGACTTGCTCCCTGGGACTACCCCTCCTCGTGGCAGACTGTTTTCCCTCTCTCAGCCAGAACGCAAGGCCATGGAGGAATACCTCAAAGACGCCCTGGTCTCTGGGTTCATTCGACCCTCCACCTCACCCGCTGGTGCCGGCTTCTTCTTTGTCGGCAAGAAGGATGGGGGGCTCCGGCCATGTATTGATTATAGGGGCCTGAACAAGATCACCGTGCGCAACCGCTATCCCCTTCCACTGATGTCCACAGCATTCGACCTGCTCCAAGGCGCCACTATCTTCAAGTTGGACTTACGGAACGCATACCACCTAGTCCGTATCCGACAGGGAGACGAGTGGAAGACCGCCTTTAACACCCCGTCAGGGCACTACGAGTACCAGGTGATGCCCTTCGGACTCACCAATGCACCAGCTGTTTTTCAGGCCCTAATCAACGACATCTTGAGGGACATGATTAACCTGTACGTTTTTATCTACCTCGACGACATCCTTATCTTTTCCAAGACCATGCAGGAGCACCGCCACCGTGTCTGCCAGGTTCTCCAGAGGCTGCTACAGAACAATCTGTTCACCAAGGCCCAGAAATGCGAATTTCATGTTCCCGAGGTCTCCTTTCTGGGTTTTATTGTACGGACAAGCCAACTCCAAATGGACCCAGCCAAGACCCTGGCCGTCCGGGACTGGCCCACTCCCAAGTCCGTCAAAGAGGTTCAGCGGTTCTTAGGATTTGCTAACTTCTACTGCAAATTTATCAGGAACTTTAGTTCTGTAGCAGCACCCATGTCGGACCTCACCAAAGGGACAGGTGGATCTTATGTCTGGTCTCCTCAGGCGGAAAAGGCGTTCAAAGACCTCAAGGACCGCTTCTGCATGGCACCCATTCTGGTCCTCCCGGACACCTCCCAACCATTCATCGTGGAGGTAGACGCCTCAGACAGTGGTGTCGGCGCAGTGCTCTCTCAACGTTCGGAAGGAAAGCTACACCCCTGTGCATACTTCTCCCACCGCCTGAGTCCTGCGGAGTCCCGGTACGATGTGGGGGATCGAGAACTGCTAGCGGTCAAACTGGCCCTTGAGGAGTGGAGGCACTGGCTGGAGGGAGCGCAACATCCATTCCTGGTTTGGACGGACCATAAGAACCTGGAGTACCTCCAGCAAGCCAAGAGATTGAACCCACGACAGGTGAGGTGGGCCCTGTTTTTCAGTAGGTTTGACTTCACCCTATCGTACCGCCCCGGCTCCAAGAACACCAAACCTGATGCACTGTCCAGGCTGTTCTCTGCCACTAACAGGGAGAGTGAAGTCGGGCCTATCATCCCTATATCCCGGATTGTGGCTCCTGTCCGCTGGGGTATTGAGGAGACCGTTCGACAAGCTCAACGCCGGGACCCTGATCCTGGGACGGGGCCACCGGGCCTCCTGTACGTCCCTCGTCATGTCCGGGCCAAGGTTCTCCAGTGGGGTCACTCTTCCCCTCTCACTGCCCACCCAGGAGCTCGGAGGACCCTGGACTTCCTGAAAAGACGCTTCTGGTGGCCTAACATGGAGAAGGAAGTGAGGTCATTCGTCCTGTCCTGTGAGGTCTGCACCAGAACCAAGAACCCGCGACAGCATCCCCAGGGTCTCCTGCATCCTCTGCCTATTCCCCGGCATCCCTGGTCCCACGTGGCGGTCGACTTCATCACGGGTCTCCCCGAGTCTCAAGGTAACACTGTCATATTGGTCATAGTGGACAGATTCTCCAAGGCCTGCCGCTTTATTCCACTGTGCAAACTCCCCTCTGCCCTTGACACTGCTAAATTGTTGTTCACTCATGTCTTCCGAGTTTTTGGTCTCCCTCAGGACATCGTCTCTGACCGGGGGCCCCAGTTCTCCTCCCGAGTATGGCACGGCTTCTGCAAGAGCATCGGGGCCACTGCCAGCCTCTCCTCTGGGTTCCACCCCCAGTCCAACGGCCAGACGGAGAGGCTCAACCAGGACCTGGAAACCACCCTGCGAGGCCTGGCTATGGATAACCCGACATCGTGGAGCACCTGGCTGCCATGGGCAGAGTACGCCCACAACACCCTGCAGTCATTGGCCACCAAGCTGTCGCCGTTCCAGTGCCAATTCGGGTTCCAGCCACCTCTGTTCCCGGACAGGGGAACAGAGGTGAAATGCCTCCAGGAGGAGGACGCTAGGGTGCCCTCGGTCAACCATTACATGAGACGGTGTCGCAAGACCTGGAGCAAGGTCAGGAGGACACTCATCCAGACCTCCAGTACCAACCAGACTCAGGCCAACTGCCATAGGAGACCTGCCCACACTTTCCGCCCTGGGCAGCGGGTTTGGCTGTCCACCAAGGACCTTCCGCTGCGGGTGGAGAACCGCAAGCTTGCTCCTCGCTACATTGGCCCCTTCAAGGTTGTATGCAGAGTTAACCCTGTCTCCTACCGGCTCCAGTTACCACGTACGCTAAGGATCAACCCCACATTCCATGTTTCCCTGTTGCGGCCCGTACTGACGTCCACGTATGCCCCTGCTCCTAGGAACCCCCCCCCCGCATCTTCCAGGGTCAGACTGTGTTCACCGTGCGCCGCCTGCTGGACTCCCGCCGGGTTCGCGGGGGCCTCCAATATCTTGTGGACTGGGAGGGCTATGGCCCTGAGGAGCGCTGCTGGGTCCCAGCTCGGGACATACTCGATAAAGAACTTTGTCGGGACTTCCATTCGGCCCATCCTGATCGTCCTGGGAACGTCAGGAGATGCTCCTGGGGGGGGGGGGGGGGGGGTCCTGTTAGGACTGGGACTGTTTTGGCCTCTAGAGGCCACTGTTATTTCCTTTTCTGGTCATGTTTGTTTTGGGCCTCTAGAGGTCACCACTGTGTTCTGTGTTTTGTTTTTGTCTTATTGCCTGTTTCCTACCCTGCCCTGTCCTTAATTAGTTTGTGTATAAATACCCCTCTGTTTGTTCCCTTGTCACGGAGTCTTTTTCCTATGTTATGCTGTTAGTGCTAGTTCCCTCTGTCCCATGTACCTTGCCTGTGTCTTTGTATTCTTGGTTTTTGCTTCTTTCTTTTGGACTTTGTGGATTTTGTTTTTGACCTTTTTGATCTTCTGAGCGTTTGCCTTTTTCTTATTTGGATTTTGGACTTTGACCCTTTGGATATTTTTATTTTTGTTATCTTCTGAGCTTTTGGATTTTCTTTTAGTTTTTTTCCATCGGATTGTAAATATTGTACATAGTGTAAATAAACTGTTTTTTGATACTCTACTTTTGCCTCACGCCTCTGCACTTGAGTCATCCCCCTGGTGGCCTAGTGGGTTTTGCTGGATTATCACACCAGCGACCTGGGTTCGAATCCCAGCAAAACCCTAACACCTTCAAATTAACTGCTAATCCTAGAGGTTCACATACTTTTGACACTCACAGATATGTAATATTGGATAATTTTCCTCAATAAATAAATGACCAAGTATAATATTTTTTTTCTCATTTGTTTAACTGGGTTCTCTTTATCTTCTTTTAGGACTTGTGTGAAAATCTGATGATGTTTTAGGTCATATTTATGCAGAAATATAGAAAATTCTAAAGGGTTCACAAACTTTCAAGCACCACTGTAGGTCAAACAAGCCCCACGGTGGTCATATGATATTGCTGCTCACTTGCTTTGGCAATTTTCAGAATCGTAAAATGTGGGACGTATTTTATCTCAGCAAAACAGTTACACATAGGATACAAAGTGTATGCAGCATCTCAAAACTCCAAGAGCTATAAACATAGAACATTTTGCCCAGAATTCAATTTTGCAGTCAGCACCTTTAATACATCACTAACAACCCCCCACCCCCCATTTTATCACCAGCCACCACTGACCTGAGAAGATGAACACTCTTGCTCTTCCCAGTTGAAAACTTATCAGCCAACAATAAAGGCCTATTTTATAACATTTAAGTGTTTTATAGTGCTTTAGATATCGTTTCTTTTCCAGTATGTAAATTTTCTGTCTGATATTTTTCACTTCAAAAAAAAAAGTGGAGTTTTAAAGAAAGGCAGGCAGGCACTGGCACAATATAACATGAAAAAGAACCCATTACAGTTGTTATAGGTGGTTATCTAATATACCGTGTGTGTGTGTGTGTGTGTGTGTGTGTGTGTGTGTGTGTGAGAGAGAGAGAGAGAGAGAGAGAGAGAGAGAGAGAGAGAGAGAAAGAAAAACAATGACAGAAAATGACTGAATGTATTAGGATTCAAGGATATTCAATGTGTCTGTTGGGGAGAGAAAGGTGGGGACAGAGAGAAAGAAAGAGAGAAAGGGGAGGGGTAGGGATAATTCCCCATTCTCTGCTAGTGCAAATTGCTTGACAGCTGACATCTGCACATCTCTATTTTAACATGAACTGCAGCATTATCATAGCACCAAACACCTCCATATCAGATGGCTTTCTGCAATCACTATTATCCATTAGTGAGGACAGATTGCCATTAGGCTTTTACCACACCAATTATGCCAATAATTATTTACTCCATAAGTAGTGATGAGTATCTGCCTGTGTTATGATTGTATGACTATGACTCACGGTCTGGAGGGACATTGATGGGAGCCACCTCCTTCCACAGCAGCACAATGATTGACAGCACAGCCAGAGGAGCCCACTGCCCCTGCGGCCACATCTCTCTCCTCCGATATGCTGGCTCCAACCTTCGCACTGCTACTGACTGAGATATACACCTTTGGGGGGAAAAAGACTGTATTTTATAAGAAGAATTATTCATTTTACAAATACTGATAGTGATAGGATATTTTTGATGTTTTTTTGCATTTAACATTTAACAGTAATAAAATACAGTATATTCTGTGCTGTGTGTGTACGTAGGTATCCAAAGGTCTATTAAAGAGAGCCATTTTGATTTCAAGACCAAACATGTCTAATAAAATGCAAACATAATACTTATTACTGAAATATACATTGCTTAAAACTGGGTTAGATATGTTTTAGAATTTTTGAGAAACATTAAATTAAACTATAACTGAAGCTCATATACTATGATTCTTTTTCTTTCCTCTTTTAATTCAAATAGATAATAAATATATCTAGTCACAGTAAAGCAATGGCAGTATCAGGATTAAAAAACAAAACAAAAAAAATCACATAATTACGTTTATTATACAGACACGAGTGCATTACTGGGAAATATGCCACTTGTAGTTTTTATATGAACTACATACAGGACATGGAGTAACATATTTTTCAATATCCTCACTCATGAGGATATCAATGAATTGTTTTGATAAATGTGCATACTTTTTGTTTGTAAATGTGTCCATATAATAAAGATAAAATCACACATTGGCTTGAAGATATGAAGTTTATCTTCTCTTGTTGAAAAACTTGTATTTTTCATTAGAACTACATCCTGGACCTGAATGACATATTTTACAATATCTTCACTCCGATGACATCACTCCCAATGTTTTCCTGCTGACTTGATGCGTGTTGTCAAAATGGCAAACCGGTTCAAAATTAAAATTCTTTTGATTAACTTGCATATTTTTGTGGATGTGTCTATATAATAAAAAGAATATTACACAGTGTAGCAAAGGTATGTGTCACGAGCCAAATGACCATAGGTGCTGACTAGACCTACATGTAAGAGCAGATTCACGTGCACAGGAGTGGAGTAGAAAATACCTTTAATCCTTGAAGCATGAGTCACAGGAAGAGGAGAGCAACAGCCAGGGAAAAATCCAGAACAGAAAATTAGGGAAAAGGGAGCTAGTGCAAAACAGGAAGAGTGGAGGTTCCAGACGAGCGTGGAAGCAGGGAAGAATGTCACTGAGTCCTGAATGCAACCCAGCAGCGGGAAAAAAAAGCTTGCAATGCAAAACAAAAGTAAAGAGTCCAAAGCACTCCCATGGCAGAAGAAATATGCTCACAGTCCCAAAAAATGAACGGGAAAAGTAATCCAAAAAGGGGGAGAGAAGTAATCCCAAAGTGCACAGCAAAGTATCAAAATAACTGAGTCCAAAGCAAAACTGGGGGGGAACAGGCGAAATAACATAGCATGAGGCGAAGACAATCCCGTGCCAAATGAATCTCAGAGCGGTATAATATAGAGTTGTGGATGAGCTGATGAGAGACAGGTGTGCTGGCTGCAGCACAAGGAAGGCTCAGGGAAAACCATGGAGAGGAGTAAAAGATTGGATCAGGACCTAGATGTTCCTGTTTGGCTCATGATAGTACCCCCCCCGGGTGTCCTAGACAGGGCCTCTGGGTTCTTGTGGTGGAAGTCGCTGATGAGTGAAGGGTCCAAGTTGAAGCGTGCTGGGACCCAACACCTCTCCCTCTGGGCCATATCCCTTCCAATCAACCAGGTACCGGTACTACAACCCCCGACCTCACCGACGGGCCTTTAGCAACTTCTTGACAGTATAGGCCTCACCTCCATTGATAAACCTGGGGAGAGGGGTCTTGGAGGGAGGGGAGAAAGATCTGGAGATCAGGGGTCTTAGTTGAGACACATGGAAGGAAGGGTGAACACAATGCAAAGACCTAGGTAACATCAGTCTGACAGTAGTGGGGTTAATAACTTTGAAAATGGGAAATGGACCAACAAACCTGGGTGCCAGCTTACAGGAGGGGGTTTGAAAGTGAAGGTTAGCAGTGGATAACATAACCCTCTGTCCGGGATGGTAAACTGGGGCTGGTGTGCGGTGTCGGGCTGCCTTCCTCTTATATAATTGGCGAGAGTGTAGCAGACAATACCTGGCACGTGCCCACACCCTGCGACAGCGTCAGATGAAGGCTTGGGCAAAAGGGACAGATGCTTCCTTCTCTTGCTCGGGAAAGAGAGGTGGCTGGTTCCCGAGACAACACTGGAATGGGGTCAGTCCAGTAGAGGATGATGGGTGGATACTGTGTGCATACTCAGTCCAAGGCAGAGCCTCACTCCAGGAAGATGCATCACCTGAGGTCAAGCATTGTAGGGCTCTAAGCTCTGATTAGTGCGCTCAGTCTGACCATTAGTCTGAGGGTGGTATCCTGAGGAAAGGCTAGGGTTGGCTCTAATGAGTTTACAGAATTCCTTCCAAAAGTGAGCAGAAAACTGAGGATCTCTGTCAGACATGATGTCCAGTGGCAGGCCATGAATCCTGAAAACATGGTTAATAAGGAGTTCAGCAGTCTCTTTAGCAGATGGCAGCTTGAGGAGAGAGACAAAATGAGCCACTTTAGAGAAACGATCAACAATAGTCAGGATACAGGTGTTACCCTTGGAATTGGGGAGGCTAGTGATAAAATCCACAGCAATGTGGGACCAGGGATGATGAGGTACAGGTAGTGGTCTTAATAGTCTGGCCATGGGCTGGTTACCAGTCTTGCTTCTGGAACACACATCGCAGGCTGCCATAAAAGTCTTGATGTCCTGCCACATCGTTGGCCACCAGAAGCATTGCCTGAAAATAAAGAGGGTTCGGGCCACCCCAGGGTGACAAGCGAGAAGAGAACTGTGCCCCCACTGAAGCACCTGGTAACGTACACAAAGGGGCACAAACAGAACATTAGATGGTCCATTACCTGGACCTAGATTGCTGGCCAGAGCCTCCTGGACAACCTTCTCAATGTCAAACCAGGTGGCGGCCACAAGGCAGTGGGCGAGAAGGATAGGTTCTGTGGCGTCTTGCTGAGAGTCAGGAGAGAACTGTCTGGAGAAGGCATCTGGCCTGGCATTCTTGGAACCCGGTCTGAAGGAAAGCACAAAGTTAAAGCATGAAAAGAATAAAGGACCACCTGGCTTGGCACGAGTTAAGTTGCTTTGCAGATTTGATGTACTCAAGATTCTTATGGTCAGTCCATATCATAAAAGGGGTCTCAGTCCCCTCTAACCAATGTCTTCATTCCTCCAGGACCAACTTGATGGCCAACAGTTCCCGATCAACTATGCTATAGTTGCACTCAGCCTGAGTCAAGCAGTGTGAGAAGAACGATAAGGATGACAAGACGCACCCGTGTGTTCTTCTCACACCGCTTGACTTCGGCTGAGCACAACTGTAGCATGGGACAGGACTGCCCCGACTCCCATGTCCGAGGCATCCCCCTCAAGCATGAATTGAGCTGTAGGGTGTGCAATGATAAGGACAGGTACAGTGGAAAACATGTTCTTGAAGGATATGAATGCATTCTCAGTGTGAGTGAAAGGGGTGCTTGAAGGATGCGAGTTCTGTAAGATGGGCAGCAATGGAACGATAATTCCTGATAAAGCTTCGATAAAAATTAGCAAATCCCAAGAAGTGTTGCAGCTCCCTGTGGGAGGAAAGAATGGGCCAGTCCGAGACTGCCTTGACCTTGTCCAGGTCCACTTGGACCTTACCTGGGGAGATGATGAAACCCAGAAATGAGAGTGTGCACTTATGGAACTCACATTTCTCAGCCTTAGCGAAAAGTTGATTTTCTAGTAACCACTGCAGAACCTGTCTGACGTGGGAATGGTGAGTTTCGAACATGGGAGAATAGCTCAAGATGTCATCGAGGTAGATGAAGATGAACTGCTTGATGAAATCTCATAAGATGTCATTGTCCAGTGCTTGGAAGACAGTTGGTGCATTAGTGAGCCCAAATGGTAAGACCAAGTATTCGTAGTGCCCAGTGGGCGTATTGAAGACAGTCTTCCACTTGTCCCCCTCCCTAATGCATATCAGATGATAGGCATTGTGGAGATCCAGCCTGGAGAAAAACTGGGCCCCTTGCAGCAGCTCAAATGCCATGGACATGAGAGGTAGTGGGTAGTGGTTCTTCATGGTGATCTCATTTAAACCTTGATAGCTGATGCATGGCCTGAGAGACTTGTCCTTCTTGACCATGAAAAAGAAACCTGCTCCTTCCGGAGACAATGAGGGATGAATGATGCCAGCCACAACAGACTCTAATGTATACTTGTCCATTGCCTGTCTCTTGGGGGGAGAGAGGGAATAAATGTGACCCCTAGGGGGAGTAGTACCAGGAAGCAGCTCAATAGTGCAATTGTAAGGTCGATGAGGAGGGAGAGAGGTGGCCCGGGCCTTAGTGAACACCTGACTAAGGTCCTGGTATTCCACAGGGACGTTAGAAAGGTCAATGTACTCGTCAGGACTGGAGATTGAAAGGTGAGGGGAGTCTTGGCAAAGGACAGGCAGGTGGTCAAGTAGCAGGTGCTCGAAGAGAGGACTGTACCGTTACTCCTATTCAGATGAGGATTATGCAGGCACAACCAAGAAAGACCAAGACCAACAGAGTCATGAGGATTTTTCATGGCGAAGAAAGAAATGGATTCCACATGGTTCCCCAAGACCTTAAGAGTGAGTGGCTCTGTGACATGGGAGACAGGACTGAGTCCAGTACTGTTGAGTGCCCTCGTAGCTAGAGGGTAGTCGAACTTCCATAGGCTGACCCCCAGCTCCTCTGCAAAGGTCGTCTTGATGAAGCTTTGGTCTGCTTCAGAGTCAATGAGTGCCTTAACTGGGTAACACCTGTTTAATGGGGAATGAGAGGTGAAATGTCCAGGTTTGCCAAAGTAAAACATGGTCTCACAGCAGTGCCTTCTCTCCTCGGGAGTGACCCTGGTTCTGCCTAACTGCATGGGCTCCTGTTCAGGGGAAGCGGCGGCCTCACGCAAGGAAACAGCGACGGTAGGTTCAAACCTGAGACTCCTTCTCAGGTTCCATTGGCGTACCTGGGTATCCACCTGACCAGCTAGGTCCACAAGGCCGTCCAGAGTCTTGGGGATGGTCGCAAGGGATAATTTCATTTAATACACAGCTGTTTAGTCCATGAAAAAAATGCATCATACAGGGCACTGGCATTCCAGTCCACAGCTGCAGCCAAGGTACGAAACTCAATGGCATCGTTGTAAACCAGCCAGTTGCCTTGCTTGAGCCCCATTAGTCACCTAGCTGCCTCCTTGCCCTTGGGTGACTGGTCGAAAACCTTTTGCATCTCTTCAGAGAATTCCTTGTAACTCAAACAGCAGGGGGCCTCAGCATCCCAGACTGCTGTTCCCCACTCCCGAGCCCTTCCAGTCAGAAGTGTGATAATATAGGCAACTTCAGAGCTCTTGGAAGGGAAAGCAGAGGCATGGAGTTCCATCGACAAGGAGCACTGGGAAAGGAATGAGCAGCAGGTCCCAGGCTCCTTATCGTAAGGTTGTGGGACAGGCAGGCATGGCTCGCAGTGGGGTTGTCGAGCTGGAACGACTGCTGGAACAATGGATGAGCTGACTGGCGCAGGTGCCAGTTGACTGGAGATCGCATTCTGAAAGCTTTCCATCTGAGAGGAGAGTTTCTGTAATGTGTCATGGTCTGGCAGACAGCTGCAATGTCCTGCTCATGGTAAGCCAGAAGAGAGCCTTGTTTGGTCAATGCTACTCTGTTTCCAAGTCTGCTGGATCCGTTCCTCTTGGTGGAATTGTTCTGTCATGGGCCAAATGACCATAGCTGCTGACTAGACCCAAAAGCAGACTCCTGTGCATGGGAGTGGAGTAGAAAATGTCTTTAATCCTTGATGTGTGAGGCATAGGAAAAGGAGAGCAGCAGCCAGGGAAAAATCCAGAATGGAAAATTAGGGAAAAGGGAGCTAGCGCAAAACAGGAAGAATAAAAGTCCCAGATGAACACAGAAACAGGGGAAAAAAAAGTCACTGAGTCCTGAACGCAACCCAGCAGCGGGGGGGGGGGGGGGGGGGGGGGACCTCACAGTGCAAAACAAAAGTAAAGAGTCCAGAGCGCTCCTGTGGCAGGAGAAATGCGCTCGCAGTCCCAAAAAATGAATAGGAAAAGTAATCCAAAAAGGGGGAGCAAAGTAATCCAAAAGCACACAGCAAAGTAGCAAAGTAACAGAGTCCGAAGCAAAACTGGGGGGGGGGGGGGGCAGGCAAAATAAAATAGCATGAGGCAAAGACAATCCCGTGCTGAGTGAATCTCTGAGCGGTATAATATAGAGCCGTGGATGAGCGACAGGTGTGTTGACTGCAGTGCAGGAAAGGCTCAGGGAAAACCAGGGAGTGAATAAAAAATGGGATCAGGACCTACAGTGGGGCAAAAAAGTATTTAGTCAACCACCAATTGTGCAAGTTCTCCCACTTAAAAAGATGAGAGAGGCCTGTCATTTTCATCATAGGTACACTTCAACTATGAGAGACAGAATGGGGGGAAAGAATCCAGGAAATCACATTGTAGGATTTTTAATGAATTAATTGGTAAATTCCTCGGTAAAATAAGTATTTGGTCACCTACAAACAAGCAAGATTTCTGGCTCGCACAGACCTGTAACAACTTCTTTAAGAGGCTCCTCTGTCCTCCACTCGTTACCTGTATTAATGGCACCTGTTTGAACTCATCAGTATAAAAGACACCTGTCCACAACCTCAAACAGTCACACTCCAAACTCCACTATGGCCAAGACCAAAGAGCTGTCAAAGGACACCAGAAACAAAATTGTAGACCTGCACCAGGCTGGGAAGACTGAATCTGCAATAGGTAAGCAGCTTGGTGTGAAGAAATCAACTGTGGGAGCAATTATTAGAAAATGGAAGACATACAAGACCACTGATAATCTCCCTCGATCTGGGGCTCCACGCAAGATCTCACCCCGTGGGGTCAAAATGATCACAAGAACGGTGAGCAAAAATCCCAGAACCACACGGGGGGACCTAGTGAATGACCTGCAGAGAGCTGGGACCAAAGTAACAAAGGCTACCATCAGTAACACACTACGCCGCCAGGGACTCAAATCCTGCAGTGCCAGACGTGTCCCCCTGCTTAAGCCAGTACATGTCCAGGCCTGTCTGAAGTTTGCTAGAGAGCATTTGGATGATCCAGAAGAGGATTGGGAGAATGTCATATGGTCAGAGGAAACCAAAATAGAACTTTTTGGTAAAAACTCAACTTGTCGTGTTTGGAGGAGAAAGAATGCTGAGTTGCATCCAAAGAACACCATACCTACTGTGAAGCATGGGGGTGGAAACATCATGCTTTGGGGTTGTTTTTCTGCAAAGGGACCAGGACGACTGATCCGTGTAAAGGAAAGAATGAATGGGGCCATGTATCGTGAGATTTTGAGTGAAAACCTCCTTCCATCAGCAAGGGCATTGAAGATGAAACGTGGCTGGGTCTTTCAGCATGACAATGATCCCAAACACACCGCCCGGGCAACGAAGGAGTGGCTTCGTAAGAAGCATTTCAAGGTCCTGGAGTGGCCTCGCCAGTCTCCGGATCTCAACCCCATAGAAAATCTTTGGAGGGAGTTGAAAGTCCGTGTTGCCCAGCGACAGCCCCAAAACATCACTGCTCTAGAGGAGATCTGCATGGAGGAATGGGCCAAAATACCAGCAACAGTGTGTGAAAACCTTGTGAAGACTTACAGAAAACGTTTGACCTCTGTCATTGCCAACAAAGGGTATATAATAAAGTATTGAGATGAACTTTTGTTATTGACCAAATACTTATTTTCCACCATAATTTGCAAATAAATTCTTTAAAAATCAGACAATGTGATTTTCTGGATTTTTTTTTCTCATTTTGTCTCTCATAGTTGAAGTGTACCTATGATGAAAATTACAGGCCTCTCTCATCTTTTTAAGTGGGAGTACTTGCACAATTGGTGACTGACTAAATACTTTTTTGCCCCACTGTAGGTGTTCCTGGCTGGCTTGTGACAATATTAAGTTTATCTTCTTATGTTGAAAAATATTTCACTCGTTCGCTCAGCTCACTCATGAAATGTATTCAACACTCGGAGAACACAACTCATTCACATCGGATTTGTATGGCAGATGATCTAGCTGCTGTAATGTATGTGATACCAACATTAAATATGGAAATAAATGGTTAGAAAGTACAATATGTCATTCATAAATAAATGGTATAAGTGGAATAAAACACTTGGGTCCAATATGTTACTGAAAGTTTTAACACAGCTTTGTTGAACACTTGATCCTGATGGGTCAATTACAGCATTCTATGGTCTGTTCTTTCTGGATAACAGACCACTGCTATGTATAACAGAATTTTGGTATGGACCATGTCATTAGTGGAAGCAGTAAAATCATTTTAAAATCAATATTTTGTGTCAAATTATTGAAATCTCTAGTAAGTATTCATGGAATAAGCCGGATAATGTAAAGTGAGCCGGTCATTATCATGAAACAAACCCCTTTAGGTATTTATTTTACAATAATAACCATCTTTCTATACATTAGCCCTTACAGTGGTGCTCGAAAGTTTGTGAACCCTTTAGAATTTTCTATATTTCTGCATAAATGATGTAAAACAACATCAGATTTTCACACAAGTCCTAAAAGTAGATAAAGAGTTCCCAGTTAAACTAATGAGACAAAAATATTATACTCGGCCTTTTATTTATTGAGGAAAATGATCCAATATTACATATCTGTGAGTGGCAAAAGTATGTGAACCTTTGCTTTCAGTATCTGGTGTGACCCCCTTGTGCAGCAATAACTGCAACTAAACGTTTCCAGTAACTGTTGATCAGTCCTGCACTCCGGCTTGGAGGAAATTTAGCTCATTCCTCCATACAGAACAGCTTCAACTCTGGGATGTTGGTGGGTTTCCTCACATGAAACTTGATAAAAACATTCAAGTTGACGTCCTTTATCTTGATTTTGCCAAAGCTTTCAACAAAGTCGACCACACGATTCTTCTGAGCAAGCTACAATCCTACGGCATTGCTGGGTCTCTCTTGGACTGGTCTGAGGACTATCTCAGTGCTCGTTCTCAAAGAGTTGTGATTGATGATGTTGCTTCTTCTTGGGCTCCAGTTACTTCTGGAGTACCTCAAGGCAGCATCTTAGGTCCCCTTCTCTTTGTCTTGTTTATTAACTATCTCCCCGATGTCATTCCTGAGGAAACTACAGTCGCTTTGTATGCTGACGACACTAAGATACTTCACACAATTTCATCCAGTGGCGACTGTGAAGACCTACAACGCACACTATTAAAGCTTATCAATTGGAGTTGCAACAACAACATGAAATTTAATGCGTCCAAATGTAAGCTTCTGACGGTGACGCACAAGAAAAACCCGATCTCACATGATTACCATCTCGGCCCTAATGCGATCAAACATACACTAGAGGAAAGAGATCTTGGAGTCATCTTCACTAGCAACCTCACATGGGAGAAACATATTCAAACCTTCTCAGCAAAAGCCAACAAACTACTTGGCCTATTGAAGAGAACATGCCCACAATTTACTGACATTAAATGTAGAACACCACTCTACTTGGCGCACGTTAAATCACACCTCGTGTTTGCCTCAGAAGTATGGTCACCCAGCCATTCAAAGCTAAAAGAATTACTCGAGAGGATTCAAAGGCGAGCCACTAGATGGGTACTAAGAACTAATATCGGAGAGACATCTTATAAAGAAAGATTAAAGGCTCTAGATTTACTTCCTCTCTGTTATGACAGAGAAATTAAGGACTTGATATTCTTCTACAAGTCATTGTATGGACAAACACATCTTAATGTTCATAATTTTGTTAAGTTTTCAAACCATGGACGTACTCGTCTGACTCAAAACCCTTCCCTTGTTCTTGAGACACCTTTATGTAAGACTAGCACATTTAAAGTGTCTTACTTTAATCGTATAATATGTCTCTGGAATACTATTTGTAAACAAGTGTCTCCTAGCACTTTCTCTAGTCTTGCTAAGTTTAAGTCATACCTAAGACTTAAGTACTCTTCACTTCTTAATGACATAATGTAGATCTAACATGCACATGGTCTCTAGTACACCAGTGTCCTTGTCACAGATGATGTTAGTATTTTTTCTTAAGTTAGAATTTTTCTAGGTTAGTTTTAGTGTTATTTAGATTTGTATTATCAGTTTTAGATTTTATTTTATATTTTCTATTCTTTTTCATTGTTATTCTAAAGGGAAGTGCCAAGCATGGGACTCAGAGTCCCATTCACACTTTTTGTATTGGGTAGTATAGACAGCTTTTGTAATCATTTTATTTTTATATGCCCAATAAATATCTCATCTCATCTCATTATCTCTAGCCGCTTTATGTTTTTAAAAAAATGAACTGCTCGCTTCAGGACCTTCCACAACATTTCGATTAGATGAAGGTCAGGACTTTGATTTGGCCATTCCAAAACGTTAACTTTATTCTTTTTAACCATTCTTTGGTAGAACGACTTGTGTGCTTAGGGTCGTTGTCTTGCTGCATGACCCACCTTCTTTTGAGATTCAGTTCATGGACAGATGTCCTGATATTTTCCTTTAGAATTCACTGGTATAATTCAAAATTCATTGTTCCATCAATGATGGCAAGCCATCCTGGCCCAGATGCAGCAAAACAGGCACAAATCATGATACTACCACCACCATGTTTCACAGATAGGATAGGGTTCTTATGCTGGAATGCAGTGTTTTCCTTTCTCCAAACATAACGCTTCTCATTTAAACCAAAAAGTTCTATTTTGATCTCATCCGTCCACAAAACATTTTTCCAGTAGCCTTCTGGCTTGTCTATGTGATCTTTAGCAAACTGCAGATGAGCAGCAATGTTCTTTTTGGAGAGCAGTGGCTTTCTCCTTGCAACCCTGCCATGCACACCATTGTTGTTCAGTGTTCTCCTGATGGTGGACTCATGAACATTAACACTAGCCAATATGAGAGAGGTCTTCAGTTGCTTAGAAGTTACCCCGGGGTCCTTTGTGACCTCGCCGACTATTACATGCCTTGCTCTTGGAGTGATCTTTGTTGGTCGACTGCTCCTGGGGAGGGTAACAATGGTCTTGAATTTCCTCCATTTGTACACAAGCTGTCTGACTGTGGATTGGTGGAGTCCAAACTCTTTAGAGATGGTTTTGTAACCTTTTCCAGCCTGATGAGCATCAACAATGCTTTTTCTGAGGTCCTCAGAAATCTCCTTTGCTCGTGCCATGATACACTTCCACAAACGTTTTGTGAAGATCAGACTTTGATAGATCCCTGTTCTTTAAATAAAACAGGGTGCCCACTCACACCTGATTGTCATCCCATTGATTGAAAACACCTGACTCTAATTTCACCTTCAAGTTAAGTGCTAATCCTAGAGGTTCACATATTTTTGACACTCACAGATATGTAATATTGGATCATTTTCCTCAATAAATAAATGACCAAGTATAATACTTTTGTCTCATTTGTTTAACTGGGTTCTCTTTATCTACTTTTAGGACTTGTGTGAAAATCTGATGATGTTTTCGGTCATATTTATGCAGAAATATAGAAAATTCTAAAGGGTTCACAAACTTTCAAGCACCACTGTACATATCTTCCTTTGGAATTCTTTATGCATTTTCCTAAGGTAATAGGCAGCCTTTTATGTAACAGGATCACCACCTCCCTGCTTTTGGAATTAAAAGAAGAGTAAAAAACTTGACCCACCCAGTCTCCTCTCAGTTTTACATGTTCAAGGTCATTTAAATGGGTCTCTTGTATAAAAGCTATGCAAGCCCCTTCTTTTTTAAGGGATGAGAGAATTTTACGCCTCTTAACTGCATTATTACTTCTCTTCATGTTCCATATTATCAGCTTAGTGACACTCATCTTAAAGGGCATATCACGGGTAAATTCAGGAGCAAGATCAATGTAATTCTCCTATTTTATATTAAACTTTGGTCAAATATCTGTAACACTCTGCATTCTCTGCAATTTTTTTACCTTGTGCAAAACCAGAAAAATTCAGTTGAAATCAAGCCATTTGAAGCGAACTGGTCCACCTCTGAAAAAACTTTGCATTTGAATTTCCCGGGAAACACTGATTTTCGTGACGTCATCCCTCTGAATCCTATGTCAGCGCTAGTTTGTTTATGAGAAAACAACCTGGTGGTTTTCTGCAAATTTCTTCAACATTATCGCGTAATTATTAAAATGGTTAACAGATGTATCGTAGGAGGGTATAGCAACACCAATCTTGATGGGATTAGTACTCATCGTTTTCCAAAAGACCGGACAATGAGGGAGAAATGGGAGCGCTTGGTCTACACAGGCTGTGCACTGAAACCGTGCAAGCTCGCGCAGCCTGCTTGCGCTTCCGCAGATAACGTCACGATTCTGGCTCCAGACTCCCTTGGGATTTTTCCAGACACGTTTTGTTATTTTATTTTTTTTTCTGCTGTAGACAGATGGCCTTGTGCAAAATTACTTTTCTGGATGAGTGTGTAAAGGGACATACTTTCATATAAAAAACCCAAAATTGGTCCAGAATATGCCCTTTAACTGTGATGTAGAGTCCATGTACAGAAATAAATGTGTCCACAAGGTCCTGTTGCTCTTAAGCACTGAAAATAAACAGAAATACATACTGCTGCCATGTGAGAAGTCGTCCCCAAACGATGACTGAACACGAACAGAAATAATCAAAACCCACTCCAAAAGAGGAAAATGTGACCAGTAGGTCTCACACATACAAAGACAACTAAGAAATTCCCAAGGGGTATTTATTAGGGGTCATGATGCTAAAGGAGGCCATCACTAAGGAGAGAGCACAAGAAGAAAAAGGAACACAAAATTCTCCCAGAAAGAACCCCCGCTCCCATCTCAAATAGGCAAAGATATAACCAGATATCACATACATAGTCCAACCTGGCAAACCATTTTACAATTTTTTTTTCTCCCCCTTAAATAAATGGGACAAAACTCAGTAGCCTCAGGGTCTCTGTCAAACACAGAGCCATGCATGTAAAATTAAACTAACCCTTTTGTTCAGTATGCAATAATGTGACCACCAATGATGAAGAAAAACACAAAGCACAGAGTACTGATAATTAACGCATAATAAAAAGGGTATTAATTGAACAGTTGTAAAACAGACTTAACCAATTTTGATCAGTACAAGGCACCCATAATAATAATAATAATAATAATCATCATCAAGGAGCTGCAGAGCTCCCTCCAAAATAACTGGGCTTACTGAAAATTAACAACCTGGAGTTGAGTTAACTCTGAGTGTAGTCTTGTCAGAAGAGGTCCGTATGGAGGCGTCATGGCTCAGGTGGATAAGGCGCCACACCATAAATCCGGGGATCCGGGTTCGATTCCGACCCGAGGTCATTTCCCGATCCCTCCCCGTCTCTCTCTCTCCTGCTCATTTCCTGTCTCTACACTATCCTATCCAATAAAGGTGAAAAAAGCCCAAAAAGTATCTTTAAAAAAAAAAAAAAGAAGAGGTCCGTATAACAGAGAGACTCTCAACACGAAAAATCTATAAATATATATGAAGCTGGCATGACTGTTTCATGTCATGTTTATTTACATGGCTCACCAGTAAACAAGGTCAGTTGAGTGTGTCCAGAAAACGTCAGGCCTCCTTTGTGTTGTTAAAGCTGCGCTCCATTCCATTATGCTGTACCACAAGCCTTGCTGGGAACTGCATCGTGAATCTGAATTCCTTGTCTATGAATTTTCAAACCACATCATTATTGGAGCGATGCTTCAGTTGGACCATGCTGGACAGGTCCTAATGGATGAAAATACATGATCCCCCATGCTCCAGGTTTATTGCCTTCCTTGCGGCTGCTAGGATCCGAGGTTTGTCCTGGGAGTTGTATTGTTCGATGATCACCAGTCTGGGGCGGTCACTCCTTGGCCTGGTGGTCCGATGAGCTCAGTCTATCTTTATACGTGTTTTAGTGGCGGGCAAACCGAGCGTCTTTGGCAGCCAGGATTCGAAGAACCCAGGAGGATGTTCACCCTCTGTACCTTCCTTCAGATTTAAGATCCGTATGTTGTCGCGTCTGCTATGGTTCTCCGCATCACCTATCTGGTTGGCCATGGTCACCTGCCAGTTCTCCACCTGTGCAAGGCGGAGCTCGAGGGTGGCAACCCGGTCCTCCACAGCAGAGATCCACTGTTCTGTTTCAGTGATACGTTTAGATTGACCTTCCAGGCTGCTGGCAATTTTATCCAAGGTGTCAGTTAGCTTCGAAAACTTCTGCTCCATAATTTCACTTATGTTTTGAATAACTTCCCGCACCAGCTTGGACATGTCCATAGCGCTAGTTTCCATCATGCTAGCACCAGTCAGGGATGGAGGCGCCATGTTGGGTAGCGGTGGGTGATCCGTGATCTTCGACTGGATTGTTTGCCTCAATTTGACAGGCCTTTCTCTCTAAGGCTGTCTGGCAGGTTTAGTTGCCATGTTATAAAGTCGTTAGTGTAGCTTCAGATAAGTAAAAGGCACTTTTAAGCTGAAAATATTAGGACCAGAGCAGGCTAGCCATCGGCTAGCCATCGTCACGTGACCCCGTGACAGCTGTCTTTTGAGCTAGGTATGTGCAGAGAGGTCTGGGATTTTGATGGATTGAAATATTAATTTGAACTGCATCTCTGGTGGATCTCCAAGCTTAAAGAACTCCAGCCAATTAGAAATGCTTAAATGTAACCTGTAAAAAAAATAAGTTTTTTGTCATATTTGCTAAAACTGTCTGTCACTATGTGCTGACAGTAGTACATGAGAAAGATAAACTGTGAAAAAAAAAATCAGGCTCCTCTGGCTCCACCTAGTGCTCCTAAGGCCATTTGCAAGAATCAAAACAACCAATCAGAGACAGAAGGAGTGCCTGACAGAATATAAATCACTGCTTGTGCACATGATGTGGGCAGCCCCCCACCTCGCCTGCTGCATGTTCTCACTTATTAACACCTGAAAGGATTCAAAGTCAATGCCAAGTTAGCCACATTTCTGTTTGACAGGTGCCTGATTTATGTGTGGTTTGATTTAAAAAAAAAAATTTAACCACAATCTAAGATGGTAATGGTTCCAGTAACACCCTGTAGCATATATCTCATTTTACTTAGACATTGCAGTTGGGCTAACATTAGCTTGTTTCCGAATCTAAGGCTACTGGTTATCCATCATCTACGCTGCTTATCCATTCGGGGAAGGCTGGAGCCCATCCCAGCTGACATCATGCAAAAGGCGAGGAACACCCTGGGCTCCGGGTTATCACCAATCTATCGCAGGGCTAACAGAAACAATCATTCTCACTCACATTCACACATAACCAGCTGACCTAAAGAAACTGGAGCACCTGGAAGAAACCATGCAAACTCTGCACAGAAAGCCCCAAAAAGGCTCCAGTCAGTCATGAGGTTTGAACCCAGAACCTTCTTCCTGGAAGGCAACAGTGATAACCAGTCATATCAGTTTGGTGTTTGTCTTGATGTGTATGTTTGCCTGTGCTCTCATGGCTAAATGTTCTCATTAGTGAGAACATCTTATTTAGCACTATTCACGACAGTGTCTGTTATCAAACAACTTCAGTTGCCATGATTGATAGTCTGTGCATGCATGGCAGCCTCCTCTGCATGGAGGAGCTTTGGAGGCAGGGCTGGAGCGCAGCAAAGGGGGAAAGGGAGAGACCTGGATGTTGTACTCATTCAAATTTTCAAAATGAAGTCCCCTGTCTTCAAAATTCTATCAAATGCAGCTTTAAAGTGCACAATTAAAATGCAAACAGGGAGAGAAATAGAGCTTATAGTTAGGGGGTTGCAGTAGGAAGGCTCTGTCTGAGGATGCATAGTCCTAAAATATAAAAATAATCTCTCTCTCTCTCATTATAGTTGTAGAGCACGCAATGAGATGCCACAACTTTGAATACACATCAGCCCTCGTCACACAAACACACAAAAGGACATAATTTCACACTATAAATACTTTCATGCCCATCACAGGTAATTACAAGCAATTATAGAATTAAGGCCTCCCTGTTCCAGATACTTCAGTTCCTATCTCTCTTTTTCTCATTCATTGTCCCCAAACCTATGCTGCATCCTCTATTTCAGAGGAAAAGGCAGAGAATAAGATTTTTTTTAAATAGAAGAATATTTAACTAAAATAAAGAGTAGAAAACTGTCATGTACTGTAGAGAGGCTGCTTTTTCAATAAGCTGTTACTATCAAATTGGGGCATCAGCATTTTGGTAAATTGGGATGTTTGGATACTGTTGCCCCCCACTCTCAGGTTCGTTGACAGTGGAGTGGTTGGCCACCTTATGTCCTAGGGCACCCTCATGTCTGTGTTACCTTCTGGCTCTCCCTTTATTTATGCTGTCATAATCAGTCTTGCTGGAGTCCCTGCTTGCACTCAGCGCACAATGTACACTGCTTTATTTGTAATCCTGATCCATCCTAATGCCCTGCCTCTGGCTGAATTTCTCATCGCTTCACTCCTATGGAGGATGGCCCCATACCGGTATGAACACCCTAAAGATACACTTAGAAGATGGCTTTGGACAATAAATACAAACAGTTTTGCTATGATGGCTTAGGAATACAACTGCCATGATAACTTTAGGACTGATAACTTCAACAAAATAGACTTCATGTCAAAACCATAATGAATTTCCTGGTTGAAAATTTGCACTTTTTTGACCATATAGCACACAGTTACAGAAGCAAGTTATGTATATCATCAGTATCTGTTATCACCCAAATGAGGATGGGTTCCCTTTTGAGTCTGGTTCCTCTCAGGGTTTCTTCTTCATTTCATCTCAAGGAGTTGTTCCTTGTCATCATTGCCTCAGACTTGCTCATTGGGGATACATTTATAAATTCATACTGAAATCAGTACATTTCTGTAAAGCTGCTTTGCGACAATCTTTCGTCAATATTATGTTAAAAGCACTATATAAATAAAACTGAATTGAAATTGTGTTATAATTGTCTTACCTCGAGATAAATCAACACCCCCATTAAACAAATACAGCATACAATATATCCACACACACAAAATGCATGGTCATAAATCTACTGTACAACAGGGTTTCAAAAGAAGAACCAGCATAATGGCCACACCTCTCAATGCAACTGGGGTCTGCACTAATGGTGATGATACACGGGACAACTTTTTGGGCAATGTTGCCGAGCAATGTTGCTGGCAACGGGCAACTAGACGAGACACAGGGCAACTTTTCAGGGCAACTAACAATGGGCAACAACAGTTAGCAACAGCAGTTTACAGTTAGCTAAAAAAAAAATCGATGTCTTAATTTTTGCTGTGACCATTTAATCAAGCTGTCTGTTGTTTTTTAGAGCTTTGGTGAGGTAAATTCCTCCATATAGAATATTAAAATAACAACTTACCGGCGTAAAAACAGATGAGGAGTCTCTCCATCTCTTCACTCCACTGAGCGCCCGCCATATTTGTTTGAAATTTCTGATCCGAACCTCACCGGAGGTCACATGACTCGATACTCGCGTTCTGATTGGCTTATCTCAAAAAGTTGCCAGAGATTATCAAAACCATTCAGAAAGAAACAATGTTGCCCAATCTCAATAGAAAAGAGTCAAAACGCAATTGCCCAGCAACATTGCTCGGCAACATTGCCCAAAAAGTTGCCCCGTGTATCATCACCATAAGGGTGTAACCAGTCATAAGATTTGAATAGATCATTGATTTAAAAAGCAACAATCAACAGATTTGTATGGAATATTATTAATTATAAATAAATTATAATTGATTACAAAGTCGGTCATGTCTATCAGAGGGTACTCAATGAAATTTTATGATATTTTTGTAAACTCAGTGGTATATTGAAACGTTGCCTTAAGAATCAAAATTGTATTGTGTGGAAGACTGATGTTTACACCCCTAGTATGTACATGGTGTATCTATACATACTGAAGAAAAATGTAATACATGTCTAATTGTAATTTTGTAAATTTCAGAGTGAGTAGCAAAACAATCTAATACAAGTATACTTACACAAAAACAAGGGGGAAGTCTTGGCTGATGGACTAATGGATGATGAAAGCAGAGACTATTAGACCTGTTAAAAAAAAAAAAAGCAAACACAATTTAAATTGTTTCAGAATACAGGAAAAAAAATATTTCCTGAGGAACTTTTTCCCACAGGCCATTTGGGGCCTGAACTACTGAAGACTAGACCTTGGATTATTGAATAAAACCCACACCTCCTATATTCCAGTTAATATAACCGTATTATCCTGTACTTATAAAATTTATTATGTTTTAGCTATTTTTCTGCAACTACCTCATCCTGATATTGCACAGTATTATTTTGCACAAACTGTACAACCACATATATCTGCTCTTTAGTCCTCATATAGTCCAATCTTTTTTCTGGCATATAACTTTTATATCCTTTATATTATATTTTTCATGATATTTGTATTGTATTTTTCATTTTACTTGCCTGCAAGTAAATTCTGTTTTATGCGCATTCTGTTTTTGTGTCACTAGACATTCGTAAAAGCATTTCACTGCATGTCATACTGTGTAATACAACAGCACATTCTTTAATGTTTTACCTCATGCTTTTTTTTCCAAAATGAACACGTTTCAATTTTGATTTTTGGAACACATTTTTTAAAAAACAAAACAAAAAAAAAAAAAACGGTTGGGACAGTAAAGCATTTACCACTTTGTAATGGTCCCATTCCTTCTCAAAACATTTAAAATATGTTTAGAGACTGAAGCCACCAAGCAACGAAGCATATATGTTATTTATATATGCTGGGAGGTCCGTATCGTGAAATACCGTTACCGAGGTCTTGAAAGTACTGACCGAGGCCCTCTGGGCCAAGGTCAGTATTCAAGGCTGAGGTCACGGTATTTCACCATATGGACCGACCTTAAGCTGGTAAATAATATATTTATTTTTTTCTTTACAGAAAAAGAGAGCGCCTGAAAGGGAAAACCGAGCTGAGCTGAGGCGAGCCACCGTTTTGAATCCTCATTCACGGCTGTAATGCAAATTGCTTCCTCCTCGGTATACAAGTGCACTTCCATGGCAGGAAAAAAAAAACATTTCGCTGCCTATGTAGTCCCCCTATTTATACAAAATTGAGTCATTCAGGATTCAGCCGTGTTTTTGCTCGGCGTTAGCAAGTTAGAGGTTTTTAGCTTTCTCCTGAAATGTTTTATTTTATTTCTTCTTCCTCAGGGTAGTAAAACTCGCTTTCGCTGTGAACACTGTCGTTATCACTATCCATGATGTAAAATCAATGCTATTTTCCTGAGAAATGCTGGCAAAAATTTATAAGATTTTTGATAATCTTATAAATAAATCTTATAAAAAAAAAGATAAATGTTGACAAAAAATGCTACTATGTTTGTTGTTGTTGTGAATGAGTGAGTCGCCAGAGGTCTGTAACTGGGGTCCGTATCGTAGGATACGGACCTGCTCGCCAGTCAATCAGAGTGCAGGATTTGATGGAAACCGCACCGCGAAAAAAATAATAGGTGTTATTTGTCCCATTTTTCATGCAAACAGACCTTAAGGTGTGCAACAGTATGAACTTGTCATCATATTTTTCATTTCAAAATTTACCACACATTCTCTGTTGGGGACAGAAGGGACAGGCACCCTCTCCTTCCACAACCATGCCTTTGTAATGTGTGCAGAATGTGGTTTTGCATTGTCTTGTTGAAATATCCCTGGAAAAGATGCCATCTTGAAGGCAGGGTATGTTGTTCCAAAATCCAAATGTACTTTTCTGCATTAATGCTCCATCACACAAGTGTAAGTTACGTCTGACATAACCCCATAACATGACAAATCCTGGCTTTTGGACTCATTGCTGGTAACAGTCTGGATGGTCCTTTTCATCTTGGATCAGGAGCACACAGCATCCATTTCTTCCAAAAAAGACCTGGAATACTGATTTGTTTGAGCACAATACAAGTTTCCACTGTGTGATGGTCCATCCCAGACACTTCCAAGTCCAGAGATGTAAACAGCACTTCTGGGCACAGTTAACATAAGGCTTCCTTTTTGCACAGTAAAGTTTTAACTGGCGTTTGTGGATGTAATTCTGTATTGCAGTGCTTGACAAAGGTTTGCCAAAGTAATCCTGAACTCACGTGGTTATATCAACTACAGATGAATGACAGTTCTTGATGCAGTGCCTTCTGAGGGATTGGAGAACACAAGCTGAGGCTTGCACCCTTGCCCTTTATACACCGAAATTCCTGCATATTCCTTGAATTGTTTAATTTTAATTCTTTAATTTTAATTCTTTGTGATATTTTGCACCATATAGAGGGTGAAATATCCAAATCCCTTCCTATCTCTCTTTGAGGAACATTGTTTTGAAGAATTTCAACAATTTGTCTCACACATTTGTTAACAAACTGGAGCTCCTCAGCCCATCTTTGCTCCTCAAAGACTTGGCCTTTCCTGGATACTGATGTTGTACCAAATTATGCTTATAATCACCTGCTGACATCACCTGTTTCAAATCACATCATGTTATTTAATTGTTTTACCTTATTACTAGCTCTAAACTGCCATGTCCCAACATTTTCGGAATGTATTGCAGAAATGCAAGAATGGATGTATATTAATAAAGGAAATGAAGTTGACCAGAAAAAAAAAAAAAAAAACACGAAATATATTGGGTTTATACTATCTGCAATGAAATACAAGTCAAAGTATATTGAGAAAATAATGCTCTTTTTTATTTGCATTTTCCATACAATCACAACTTTTTCTGATTTGGGGTTGTAGAATCATTAGAATTTGAATTCAGAATAACACTAATGACAACCATAACCATATCTATCTATCTATCTATCTATCTATCTATCTATCTATGATGGCACACGTTGTCGGTTCTGCTTTTTTTGTGGCTGACGATAATAAACTTCTTATAAATTGGTTTATTAGTCTTCTTCGTCTTCTTTCAGCTGTTTCTGTTTGGGGTTGCCACAGCAGATGATGTCCCTCCATCTCCTCCTGTCCTCCGTATTTTTTCTGTCGCACCAACCATCCTCATGTCCTCCTTCACCATATCCATAAATCTTATCTTTGGTCTTCCTCTTTTCCTTCTACCTGGCAACTCCATCTCCAGCATTCTTTTCCCAATATATCCTGGATCTCGCTTCTGAATGTGTCCAAACCATCTCAATCTTGCCTCTCTCACTTTGTCTCCAATCCGTCCTACATGTCCTGTCCCTCTAATATACTCATTTCTAATTCTGTCCAACTTTGTCACTCCCAGTGAAAATCTCAACATTTTAAAAACTCTGTTAGCTTCATTTCAGCCTCCTGTCTTTTGGCCAGTCCCACTGTCTCCAAACCATACAACATAGCTGGTCTTACTACTGTCTTGTACACTTTCCCGTTCACTCTTGCTGGTACCTTCTGTCACAAATCACTCCTGACACTCTCCTCCATCCATTCCAACCTGCTTGCACTCTCCTTCACTTCTCTTCCACACTCACCATTACTTTGTACAGTTGACCCCAGCTATTTGAACTCATCTGCTCTGACCACCTCTATTCCTTGTAGCTGTACCATTCCACTGTCCTCACCCTCATTCAAGCACATGTACTCTGTCTTGCTCCTACTGAGTTATATTCCCCTTCACTCTAGTGCATACCTCCATGTCTCTAAGTTTTCTTCCACTTGCTCCCTGTTCTCACTACAGATTACAATATCATCTACAAACATCATTGTCCATGGAACCTCTTGCCTGGTGTTGTCTGTCAACCTATCCATTACCATTGCAAACAAGAAAGGGTTTAGGGTCCAGCCTTGGTGCAATCAAACATCCACTTTAAATGCCTCCGCCATTCCCACTGCACATCTCACTTCTGTCACACTGTCCTCATACATATCCTGCACCAATCTCACATACTTCTCTGCCACTCCTGATTTCCTCATGCAGTACCACAACTTCTCTCTTGGCATCCTGTCATATGCCTTCTCTAAATTCACAAACACACAATGCAGTTCCTTCTGGCCTTCTCTATAGACCCCTTTGCATGTTTGTAAACAAACCGACCGTTGCCAGGATGCGCGCGCAGCCTGGACCCAGAAACAATGGCGCTGCCCATAGACCGGCATTATGAGCTGTCAGATTATGCCAAACAATTGTCGTTACAAGATCGAGAACGCTACATAAATAAGTTAACTCTAACAAGTGGACATCGCCTACCGGATCCGTATTTAATTAAAGAGTGGACGGACGATGTTAGTAAGTTCCCTGGTATACAATGGCCAGATATATACTCGTACCTTATTGACAAGACTTCAGTGTACACCCACGAAAAACTTCGTGCCTACAAGTCTTTAGACACATATGATTATGTGCGGGCATGTACAACTTGATTAACAATGGGACATTCATATTCATTTTGTTTTAATCAAATTATGCCAGTGATGTGATAGCAATGTGGCTTTAGCTACAACAGCAAATATCAACACTAAACAGCAATTTGCAGGAGGTAATGGCATGAAAGCACCGGCACTTTAAGGGGGGGGCTTCGGGGGGCTCAAGCCCCTGGGCCACAGCCAATCAGGGGCCTTGTAATATTAATAAAATAATAAACTGTCGGAATCGTGGGCCTACATTAATGTACGGATAGAAATAAGGTTAGAAATAAATGAGCGCACAGTAGCCTGCTGTAAGAGACATGGTGGATGTGGTTCGCGAAACGAACACCCACAACTGTACCAGAATAAAATGTAACAAAATGTAATGTCACGCATGAAAGTGCGCCAAAGACTGCAGCCTACTGAGACACAAATTTAGAGGCTTTGAAAGATGAAGCGTTCACATGTTAGCGCGGCGCATAAAAGGAAAAAAAGAGAGATGCAGGTAATGATAGAATCGTTGCCTAAAGTCACAGACTTTTTTAAGGTAAGGATCACCAATCTGTTCAGAATATCAGCTACTTATCAGTTATCAGCCGTACCAGCAGCTAGGCTAGATATGCTATGATCTGTCCAACAGTAAAATAAATCAGTTGTGATTTGAATACGTGTCGTGTGATTTGAGTTATAATCCTGTTAGTATAATAGCATATTTCGATGGGGATAATAAAATGTTTAAAACGGCATCTACTGAAGAAATTGATGAAAAGATTGTAGCCTATAATGTTCACAGTTCGGGCAGCAGACAGAGTAAGCATACTGAGGGGAATAGCAATACAAAGCTAGCGCATATCCACATTTCTCGCTAGCTGTGTTGGGTGTGTTGTTAACCCGTGTGGATTTAAGTGAAATACTTGAGAAGTTCTGTGGTCAAGACAACGTTTTAAGGTAAGGACACTTGATTATTAATGTTTGCCCGCTGTGGCTTGTTGTTGACGAAAGGCCCACATGATTTTGCCTTATGCAGCTACTGCTAGCGTCATGCTTTGAACTAGGTTAAGCTCATTTGCGCTAAAGGATGGGTTTATTGAAGGACTTTGATGTAGCTAGTTTCTTTTTAAAAAATCGTATGCTCAAAACAGTATGCCTGTGTTCATCATGTTTAACTTTTTTCTTGATGGAGTGCGTGAAATATTGTTGCAAGTGGTATTTCGATGCAGTCATGTCAAAAAGGCAGTTGAATGCACGGTCTTATTCAAGGAGAAGGAAGACTTGCATGATGCTTGAACATAGATCGGTAAAATAGACCCTAGTAGGACTCGGTTTCGTGTATTTCGGTCTGTAGAGTTATGAGTTTGGCCGCTGTCCATGGTGTTTACATTTCATGTGGCCGCCGAGCCAAGTACCTTGACTTGCAGTGAATGTTTGTTTTCATGCCGCCGAGCTATTTTTATGTATTTTATTTTTTAAAAGGACTTGTCTGTAGGTGTGTGTGTTTTATGTTTACAACACATAGGTCTACATTATAGCGCACGCGCGCTTGTGTGGTTATCTCTGGCCATGCCCCTGCGTGAAAGTTACGCAGTATCACTGTCCTGTCCGTGGTAATAATCAGAAGCGGCTCTGTAATGATAATGCGCACATTCTTCTCTCCCTCTGTGGTCGGATGTGTTGAGTGATGTGAGCGTGGGCCTTGCGCAGCTACGCTGAGCCAAACGTAACCTATCGTAGGCTTCTAGGCTAATTATGCGCTTACACTGTAAATGCTTGACACGTATTGCAAATAAAATAAGAGTGTTTTCCTGGCCAACGGTAAGGGTAGGGTTGACAGGTAGCCTATGAGGGGCCTAGCCCCTGGGCCACGGGTGTTGATAAAGTGCCCCTGCATGAAAGGAATGATAGTGTAAAGAGTGCAGCTAAGAGAAATCAGAGCTGCGTAAAAAGCGAGAGGCAGAGACCAGAAATGAAACTGAACGGGGCGGGAGCTAGGTTAGAGCAGTCAACGCAAGTTGGCATTTAGAGTGAGGGCACACAATTTTACCTTTCCATCCTTGCTTTAAAATTGTGATTTTCGGCATACACAAATAATGATGGCACAAAATCTGGACTGCTTGAGTCAAGCGAGACCTCTCCTACAAACAAAATTGCATGCAAAGCTAAGTTAACATGCTAACAATATTCATTACATTGTGTAACTATGACCCAGCTAATCAGACAAACGTTACCCAAGTATTTTGCTACATCAATAAACAAAGAATAAAAAAGAAAGATCTAATAAATAGCCTGATCTTACCTGTGACGAAGTGGGCGCTGCAAACCTGCGCATTTTTGATAGTGCTTTCATCCCAGTCTATACGTTTGATGGCTTGTAGCCATAGACGTCGGCAATTTTTTTGGAATGGGTGAGATCCTGCTGGAATTCTGAACATTTTAACCCCATCACTGCTACAATTCTGACACCCGAAAACACAACAACTAGGCATTTCTGAGTCTTTTTTGGGTCCAGGCTGCGCGCGCAATTTCCGCTTACGTATGAATGACGTTTACTGCGAAGGGGTCTATAATTTTCCATTGACATTCTCAAAGCAAATATTGCATCTGTAGTACTCCTTCCTGGCATGAAACCATATTGCTGTTCACATATCTTCACCTCTCCTCTTAGCCTAGCCTCCACTACTCTTTCCCATAACTTCATGCTGTGGCTGGTCAAATTTAAGCCTCTATAGTTACTGCAGCACTGGACATTGCCCTTGTTCTTGAATATTGGTACCAGGATACTAAATTTTGACTTACAATCTTCCTCCTTCAATTTCCACCATCTGATTTTTGGTTTAGTTTTCTTGACTCTCTCTCTCTCTCTCTTTTTTTTAACCTCTGTCATCTTCCCAACCACCATCCAATGCTGCTTAGCTACACTCTCCCCTGCTATCACTTTGCTGTCTTCAATATCCTTCAGATTGCATCTCCGACATAAAACACAGTCCACCTGAGAACAGCTTCCTCCACTCTTATATGTTACTCTGTGCACTTCTTTCTTTTTAAAGTATGTATTCACCACAGCCATTTAGTGCTTCTCTAAATATATGTTTCAGCTATGATTCTCATAGCTGCTCACTGCTACCTGAAAGTAAGAGTTTACCTTTACAGATTGCTGTAGATTGGCAGAATGGCAAAAATAACTGCAAGGGACAGAGAAATAATGCAGGATAATGATAAAAAAAAGTTGTTGCAGAAGAATGCACTGTACATACTAGTCTCTCAGGACACTGAAAGAAAGAATGACCTACGCATTCTGTGGCAGTGTTGAAAAGTTAACTACATAAAACAACTTTGGTAAGACATTCTTTCATATGTTTCACATGTTAAGACCATTTCTGTTAATACTGTAATATATCCATCCATACATCTATCATCCGTAAATGCTTATCCTGTGCAGGGTTGCGGGTAAGCTGGAGCCTATCCCAGCTGATTATGGGCAAGAGGCGGGGTACACCTTGGACAAGTCACTAGATCATCGCAGGGCTGACACATGGAGAGAAACAACCATTCACATTCACTTTCACACCTCCAGTCAATTTAGGGCCACCAATTAGCTTAACCTGCATGTCTTTGGACTGTGAGGGAAACTGGAGCACACCCACACAGACATGGGGAGAAAATGCAAACTCCACACAGAAAGGCCTCATTCAGCCACTGGGCTCGAACCCAGAACCTTCTTGCTGTGAGGCGACAGTGACCACTACACCACCATGCCGCCCTACTGTGATATAGTCCTTTCTAATTTGACGGTAGCTTGAGTCATAGTCTTTTGTTGAAAATACATAATATTATTTTTGTCATTTAGCACAGGTGGAAAATACTTGAATAACTATACTTCATTACTACACCTAAGTATTATTTAGGTGTATTTATACTTTACATGCATTTTATTTAAAAATGAATATTTGCGCTCTTACTTAATTGTATTTCCAAGAAAAAAAAATACTCTTTAATTCTTACATATTTATTTAGACATGAAAAGTGGCAAGAACAAATCACAAATGTCTCCTCTTCTCTCAGCTCTTCTTCTGTGCACTACACATCTACCAAATGGGCTCAATTTTAGCATCCAGTCATTTCAGTTTATCATCCAATCAAGTACCTAAATATAGAAAAAAAAATCTACCCATGATCATGCCAATTTGTAATCTGTGGTGACCTGTTTGTGTTACACAATGTTAAAAGTTATAGCGATCCATGTGCCTTTGAATAAGTTACCACACTGTAGCGTCCACCTTGAGGAAAAGTGTCCTATCTCTACCACATAAAATTTTTCATTATGCTGCAGTAAGTAAGGGTGTGTATAAAATGAGGGGTCAGTGCCGGCTGGTAGTCTTTCAAACAGGGAAGGCTGATCGGTTACGATATTTCCAGATTTTAAAAGAAAAAAGAAAAAACACATCAATTTTGCCCATACTCTTGCCTCTGATCTGGCTGATTGTTGGCAGGGTCACAAACTGTGAAATAACAGGTTCTTTTGGCCCATTAGCCTACTGTCCAATATACATGATGGTGGTGTTGGGGGGGTATATTTTAACATTTTATATTTTAAAATTGTGGCATGTTGTTTAAAAATTGATCATTATTGAAAGCAGCTGTTTGTCAGGAACCTCAGCAGTAACAGCAGAGTGTTCTGGAATAGGCACAAGCACTGACCTTGGGGAGCCAAACATAGAGCTGGGTGCCACATATTTCATTCAATGACACTTTCCCTATATTTTACTTATTTTGACTGAGAAATGTTTTACTGACAATTTTGATAACCCTTCACTTTTAATCCAGGTCTGTAGTGTGAAATGTTCTCGGCTGTGTTTTTGTTTAAAAATGTTTTCCAAATTGTAGCTGTGTTTAATTCATATCCAGAAAAATATATATTCCAATATAATATACTCAGCATAAACATTTTAAATAGATTCTATATTTTTGGTCCATCCATGACATATTAGTAAAGTAGCCTATTTACTGTTGTTGATGTGGGTCACTTGCTATTAGCCAATTCACTTTCTCGTACCAGGAGAGCTGAAAGGAACGAGTATTATTCCCTACCTTTTTCACCAAGTCAATTTTAGGCGTTGGTCTACCCTGCTCTTTAATTTTAATTTTTTCCTCAAAAGGAAGACTGGCAAATGGCTTCGCCAAAATTAAATCAGCAATGCTTGGCATCCGTGCACAGCTTTCTTGCTAGCTGACTAGCCCCCTCAAGTTCATGTTCAGTCACTCAAATAAACGAAATTTCTGGAACTAAGATAGCAAACTTGACAACACTATATTTACACTTTATTTACAATGAAAATATATACAAACTAAAAAAGCTGGTAGAAACCGTATGTAATGAATGAAATCGAAATGTAAGCTGATCTCTTACAATACACCACACCACTTGCGAATCCGCATGGGACTGAACTGAAATTCACCGCTGCCTGTCTATATTTGAAACGAGCTGTCAATCAAAGAAAATATCCGGCTGCTTTCACCAATCACCAGTCTCCTCGCGGAAAGCTTTGCCATGTCCCTCCCATGTGAGGCTCGGAGTCCGTAGGTGGGCATTTTCGCAGTATTTGTCCAATAATCATCTTGCATTTTGAGATTGAAAAGCGCATAGCTCCCAAATGCCATTGAAGTCCACTGAGGCTGGGAGTCCGGTGGGCGGGCGTTTTCGCAGTATTTGTCCAATAATCGTCTTGCATTTTGATATTGAAAAGCGCATTGCTCCCAAATGCCATTGAAGTCCACTGAGGCTGCGCTGCATCGCATTGTCACGAGGGGGAAAAACTCACGCACACATTAGGCGAACTGGGGAAAGCTATAACGGAATGATTTCGCACTGTAGTTGGGTTGAGCACATATATTTCTATGATTCTGGATCTGAAATAGCAATGTTATAAGGTCGGCTATAACATAAGCCTAGCGCAATTCATCCTACACGATGTTCGTCATTTTTAGAGGAGGCTGAGCCTCCCTCGTTGTCTTAGAGCAGGGGTCACCAAACTACGGCCCGCGGGCCAGATCCGGCCCGCCACCCCCCTTTGACTGGCCCCCCAGCCCCTCTGCCCCCCACCACTTGAACCGGCCCTATGAGGCAATCCCCAAAAGTGGTCATGGCCTATTTTTTTAAATTGCTTTTTGGCAAATAATAACATGTCTGCATCTTGTATTTTGTTGATTTTATCAATTAAAATTGATATTTAGTTATAAAATGAACTATTCATATTTTCCGAATTTTGGTCATATGCTCGCGATCAAGCAGTGACAGGCAGCGCACGCGCAGAGAACTGTCAGTGTTCAGGACAGCAAAATGGCGAGCGGTAAGCGAAAAGCTGACGGAGAGTGCAGAGTTTTTAAAGAACAGTGGAACACCGATTATTTTTTCGTTCAGTGTAAGGACCGTGCAGTTTGTCTTGTATGTAAAGAAAGTGTGCCGGTTTTCAAAGAATATAATCTGCGTCGTCACTATGAAACCCGCCACAAAGCAGGGTTCGAATTATACATTTGACCCTATGGGGGTCTCTATTTAAAAAAAAAAAAAAGCAATGCATACTCGCTCTCCTGGACCAGCGCACTTTTGCGCACTGCAGTGCACAGCTTTCACACACAGGCGCGCGCATGCACGCACGCACACACACACACGCGCGGTGTTGCATGCATATATATATATATATATATATATATATATATATATATATATATATATATAGTTAAACAAATTATATATATATTGTATATACTATATATATAATTATATATATTGTTAAACAAAGGAAGATCGTTGTGAGATAGAGGACAAGTCTTCTTCGGACTTAACTTCACATTCGATTTCGCAGGCTGCAAATTTCAGTTTGCGCGCATAGTGGTGTGGTGGTGAAGTACAGCCGTACATGTTGCGGTTTAATAACACGTTCAATACAAAGTTATGGCTGCATGGTGATCGGAAATGAAATGAGTTTTATTTATATTTATATGGTGATATAGGCTATTCAAGCTTATTATGGTGATATATGACGTATTTGAGAGAGTTGCACAGAAAATTAAGTTTGCTTCTTTCATGGGAGCCTGAGGGAATGGGAGCTCAGCTCCCATTGGCTCCCACGTAATTCGAACTATGCCACAAAGAGTATGCTAGTTTGCGAGGGCAAACAAGAGAAGACAGGATTCGGAGGATGAAATGTGGACTGGCTGCACAACAGAATGTATTCCTTCACCAAACCCAGATCAACCAGGCTGCTGTCCGAGCTAGCTATAAGGCAGCTCACCTACTAGCTACCCATGGAAAGCCGTTTACTGATGGGGACTTTGTTAAAGTATGCATGCTTGCTGTGGCCGAGGAGGTGTGTCCCGACAAGAAGGATGCGCTCAACGCGGTGAGTCTCTCCGCACCTACTATGACCAGGCGAACCGAAGATTTGGGGGACAACGTGTCTGACCAGCTGAATGAGAAAGCGTCAGAATTCGAGTTTTTTGCTTTGGCCATGGATGAGAGCAATGACGTGCAGGACACAGCACAACTGCTGTGATCTATTGCTCATATTATTATAATTTCACTGTTTTTTAAAATGTATTTATTTTATAGGCCTGTTTATTTGACCTTTATTAAGTGCTGCATACAATTATTATTAATAATATCAACAGGCTTACCTACAATTTATAATTTTCCACTCACCTTTGCCAGTGTCAATCACCTCAACTAGGCAGATGTTTCTTACCTTGACAGCTTTGATATTATTTTTATTAGAAAATAAATAAATGGAATATCTGTGGTATTTCAAATTAAAACAAAGTGTGAAGACTTGATTACTACTTTTGCAAACCACTAGTAAAGATAAACAAATATGTGCCAGGAATCAAGTGTTGATATAGTAGTATGGATATAGTAGTGGGGATATAGTAGTATGGATATAGTAGTGTGGATGTAGTAGTATGGATATAGTAGTGGGGATATAGTAGTATGGATATAGTAGTGGGGATGGCTGTGCCAGGCTAGTAATCTCTACTACACAATGAGGCCTGCTGGTGGTCATATTTGTCTGGGTTATACAATTCTATGTGATATAGCTGACCCGACCCCGGCCATCACAGTCAGGAACGACAATGTGGCCCCCAGAGAAAAAAGTTTGGTGACCCCTGTCTTAGAGCAATCGCCCGTGTGAGGTGTCTCCTTCCAAAAAGCTAATTTGGAAAAGCATGCTGAAGTAAAAGATTTGCTAATTTGTTAACATTTACTGGCTATATTTAACTAAGTTGGTCTGTTTGCTTTGAGTTCAGTGACTTGTATAATTGGCTATGCAGCAAGTCAAATTGTAGCTAATAGTAAATACTGGTTATTTGCAGGACATTTTATTTCTGATTACCGCATTATCAAACTGCACAGCATTACTCATGACATACAGTGCTCAGCGTAAATGAGTACACCCCCTTTGAAAAGTAATATTTTAAATAATATCTCAATGAACACAATTTCCAGAATGTTGACAAGACAAAGTTTAATACAACATCTGTTTAAATTATAACGTGAAAGTAAGATTAATAATATAACTTAGATTACACATTTTTCAGTTTTACTCAAATTAGGGTGGTGCAAAAATGAGTATACCCCACAACAAAAACTACTACATCTAGTACTTTGTATGGCCTCCATGATTTTTAATGACAGCACCAAGTCTTCTAGGCATGGAATGAACAAGTTGGCGACATTTTGCAACATCAATATTTTTCCCTTCTTCAACAATGACCTCTTTAAGTGACTGGATGCTGGATGGAGAGTGATGCTCAACTTGTCTCTTCAGAATTCCCCATAGGTGTTCGATTGGGTTCAGATCAGGAGACATACTTGGCCACTGAATCACTTTCACCCTGTTCTTCTTCAGAAATCCAACAGTGGCCTTAGATGTGTGTTTAGTCAGGTTGGAAAAGTGCAGTGATGAAGGGCACGGAGTGATGGTAGCATCTTCTCTTTCAGTATGGAGCAATACATCTGTGAATTCATGATGCCATCAGTGAAATGCAACTCCCTGACACCAGCAGCACTCATGCAGCCCCACATAAGGACACTGCCACCACCATGTTTTACTGTAGGCACCATGCATTTTTCTTTGTATTCCTCACCTTTGAGACGCCATACAGTTTTGAAGCCATCAGTTCCAAAAACATTTATCTTGGTCTCATCACTCCAGAGTATAGAGTCCCAGTAGTCTTCATCTTTGTCCGCATGGGCCCTGGCAAACTCTAGGCTGGCTTTTTTGTGCCTGGGCTTTAAGAAAGGCTTCTTCATGGACGGCATCCATGCATGCCATTCCTCTGCAGTGTACGCCGTATTGTGTCACAGGAAATAGTCACCCCAGTTTGGCTTTCTACTTCTTTAGATAACTGCAGTGAACTTGCATGCCGATTTTCTTCAACCCTTCTCATCAGAAGACGCTCCTGTCGAGGTGTTAACTTCCGTGGACAACCTGGACGTCTCTGTGAGATGGTTGCAGTTCCATCTTTCTTAAATTTTTGTACCACTTTTGCTGCAGTATTCTGACTGATAAGTAAAGCTTTGCTGATCATCTTGTAGCCTTCACCTTTGTAGTGTAAAGAAATTATTTTCTTTGGGGAATTCTGAAGAGACAAGTTGAGCATCACTCTCCATCCAGCATCCAGTCACTAAAAGAGGTCATTGTTGAAGAAGGGAAAAATATCAATGTTGCAAAATGTCGCCAACTTGTTCACTACATGCCTAGAAGACTTGGTGCTGTCATTAAAAATCATGGAGGCCATACAAAGTGTAGTAGTTTTTGTTGTGGGGTGTACTCATTTTTGCACCACCCTAATTTGAGTAAAACTGAAAAAATGTGTAATCTGAGTTATATTATTAACCTTACTTTCACATTACAAGTTAAGCAGATGTTATATTAAACTTTGTCTTGTCAACATTTTGGAAATTGTTTGTGTTCATTGAGATATTGTTTAAAATATTACTTTTCAAAGGGGGTGTACTCATTTACGCTGAGCACTGTATGACCATCAAACCTACAGAGACTGAAAGTAGGTTTGAGGCAAATGTCATGTCTGCACCTGCTTGCACTCAAGAGTCCACTTCCCAGAATTCACAACAGCCTTCAAATATGGCTGCCATGGACTACAACACCCATCCTGCACCTCACCACTCACAGTCGCCTGATTTCTAATCACATGCACCTGCTCACAATCACCACCGCTCAGTACTTAAGGACTTCAGTTCATGCAGTGTATTGTGAAGGACATGCTTGGTTCCTTGGTCTGACTTTACCAAGCGGGTTGTTAGTCTGCTGTTGATTTTGCTCTGTGACTTTGGTCTTTTGCCTTTGTGCCTTGCCTGACCATTGCCTATTTTTGACTCTGCCATTTGTCTCACAATTTGGATTTGTCTATCAGTTTGCTGGAATAAACTCCCTTTCAAATTTTATATTTATCGGTCACCTGTGTTCCTGACGGCAAAACAGGATAGTTTCTTTCAAAGCAGCTTTTAGCACCTTTAAATTAATGACATCAGTTAAACATTTAGCTTTTACTTTTTAATATTTGAGTACATTTAAATGTAGCACTTTTTAGTTTTTGATTCATCATCTCTACTTTCACTTAAATGTAATTTCTCAGCACTATTTCTCACCCCTGTGGTTTATTTGTTAATTTAACTTTAGATGTTGATTATCGTAGGTTTAGTTGATAAAAAAAAAAAAACTATAGCCTTGTAATTTTAGCAAATTTATAGGTGGTACAATGGTGTAGTGGCTAGCACTGTCGCCTCACAGCAAGAAGGCATACACAGCAATTCTTGCCATCAAAAATTATCACTTTTGTCAGTAATTAAAAACAAACAAAACCATGTAATGTAAAATGATCAATGATCTGGTTTATTTTTACACCCAAACACTTGACACTCAGGCATCTTTAGAGTTGTTTACAACAATTTAGAAATGAAGTGTCCACGAGCTCCACTAGCCTCTGTATGTTATGTGGGGAGTAGGTGACATCATGATTTATACTCGCGCCACGATATTTGAACCTCAGAGACAAAGATGGCAGTGCCCAGGGGCATTGTTTTTCTTTAAAAAAAAAAAAGTCTGGATACAGGTACAAATATGAACAAGTGAACACTCGAACACGTCTTGTATGGATATTATCGGTCAGTAGACAGAGTTTATCTTTTGGGTTTTGTTTGGCTTTAACAAGGCAGTTTTCCTTGGGCATAAAGCACCCTAGCTTATGAAGCTAATCTAATTGACCATTCATAACATTTGTCACTACATTTTGTGAGAAATTTTGAGTACAATGTTATATTGTTTAATGTTTTCTTATGTAAAAAAATGCTGGGGTGTAAACTTTTTGTACTGACCTTATAGTGCCATATTGCTACATGAACTGTCTTTCAGTCTTCCATTATAAGAAGGTTTCTCTGAGTAAACACTTTCCATTCTTTTCTCATTGTCAGCAATACTGTCTGCGCTAGCTTATGATTAGGTGAAAAAAAACATTGCGGAATTCTTCTGAAGAACATGGCCTCAGAACTGAGCTGATATGCTACATGTATACAAGCACTGAGGTCAAACTCAATCAGTTGTCTACTCAAAATCAGTTTCTCTTGAAAATGAAGAACAACTTTGGGACAGACTGACAGATGCTAACAAAAGGCATTTCACACAATAGGTTCCTGAAGCATTCAACCAGCAATTAAAGTAAAAGAAAAAATGAATTTAAAAAATATATAAAGTTATAACAAGGTTTCTCTTATTTTGTTTCTGGTTCTGATTGGTTCCGAAGTTTATCAAGAAGTAGAGCGGGTAATCGAACTTGATCAGGATAAGTGCTGATTGGTTACAAAGTTTCGCTATTGTTACACTCATTCTTACTGTACATGATGACATAGTGGCTTTGCTACTCGTTTCTGTGTAACTTTGATAACGCAAGAGCAATTGTTCATATCAACTGATCATGATTCACCGTTCTGGTGATTGTAATGCTTATGCGTATGTGCATGTGCAGTGCGCTATTGTTATACTCATTCTTACAACATGATGACGTAGTGACTTCATAAACTATTCTTACAATGTACAATGCAACAATGTGAACTATTCTTATGAACAAAGTCTTAGTGGAGAGAAATAGCACTGGTAGCAAAAACATCAGCAAAAGTTAATGCTGACACCTTTCTGTTTTAGTCAGCGTTAACTTTTTCAGCAGTTTGTGCTACAGTAGCTATTCTGTGGGATTGAACAGTATGGGCTAGCCTTCAAACCCCATGCGAATCAGTGAGCCTTCGACACCCATGACCCTGTCACCGGTTGTCCTTCCTTGGACCACTTGTGGTAGGTACTAACCACTGCATATCAGGAACACCCTACAAGGTGTGCCATTTTGGAGATGCTCTGACCCAGTCACCTAGCCATCACAATTTGGCCCTTGCCAAACTGCTCAAATTCTTACGCTTGTCTGTTTTTCCTGCTTCCAACACATCAATTTCAAGAACTGACTATTTTCTTACTGCCTAATATATCCCACCCCTTGATAGGCGTCACTGTAATAAGATAATGTTATTCACTTCACCTGTCAGTGGTTTTAATGTTATGGCTGATCGGTGTATTGAAAATGTTAGTCTTATATAATAAATCTGTCAAATAACAAATGTTATAATTAGTGCTGTCAAGCGATTAAAATATTTAATCGCGATTAATGTTGCGACTGTCATAGTTAACTCGCGATTAATCGCAATTTAATCGCACATTTTTGTCACATGAAAAACCATTGTAATTCTCTTATCAGCATAAAAAAGTGAATGGGCTTGCTCACCGTTCGAACTACGGGGGTACTCGGGGGATCCAAGATCCCCTGAAACAGACATGAGATCCCTTGAAAACATGACTTGGGAAATGTTGGGGGGTCTCTAAAATATTGGCAAAATGATGTTTATTGACATAGCAATCGTGTGTAACGGGAAGCATTTGCATATCTGAAGTGAGCGCGCGATGGAGAGCCGCGCTCTGAGACAAGCGCAAGCACCCCCCCAAGGGAATAAAGGGACCCCCCGAAAATATCAGCATAGTTCGAACACTGGTTGTACCAATGTTTTTTTTTTTTTTTTATTGCAGAGCATAACACGTCTTGTCACAGCCACTGCAAAGTGGGGCTGGAGCCGCCGATGGGAAAACGAAACCTTAGCCGAGCACCGTGGCTCTTCGGGGGAGGGCAGAGGACTCTGGCTGTGCGGGGCGTGGCATCATGTCACAGAGCGTTAATCTCGTGATTAAAAAAATTATCGCCGTTAAAATTGAGTCAAGTTAACGCGTTAATAACGCGACATTTTTGACAGCACTAGTTATAATGCAAGAATATGGACGTTGAAATGTAAATAAATCATCAAAAGTGAACAGTGGAGCTCTGGCTAGTTCATAAAATTATTTTGATGACCTAGGTTTTTAACCATATCATTCAAAGGACAAATTTAAGATCGTGGTTGTGCTGAGTGCTGTCTTTGTGGACAAAATGTCATAATATACAGTCATGTAAAACACATGTGTACACAAGCATGCATTTGTCCTCACTGCTTTGGGCTTGATGTGAGGCTTGGTATAAAGGTCATATAATGTTCTTGACTTGGCCATCTGTCCAGTTCTGTTCATTAACTCTCTGTAGTGTCACAAACTCATGCCTCATCTCCCATCTGCCACCCTCCAGGGCTATTTTGCTGCCCTGACCTCTGACTCAGTAAATTATGGGTCTGGGCAGGTCAGGAGGTCACAGTAATAAGACCACTTGGTTAGAGTGAGTGAGTCAATGGCTTGGACCATAACCTAGAACTTCATCAATGAAATAGACTTTAATCATATTGCTATAGGGACAGCTGTTACAGTGATACTGTTAATGAAGCTAGTAAATAATAAAAGTTTATTCGTCTTTATGTTCCTTTTGGTTCAAATTGCTGAAGTAGATGAGCTAATATAGATAAATTTAATGAAGACACAATCACAATTTTATTGCAATGAAATCAAAACGCTTAAACTGGGAAAAGGGGATGTCTGCATAGTGATTTGGATTATGCTGTAAAGGAAGCCAGAGGAAAAAATTTATTAAAAGGATACACAGATCTCAGTAAAATGAATGGTACAGATCTCATGCTTGGCAGGAGTGATGGCTAGATGCTGCAACGTGACCTATTTTTAACAGGAGGAGCAGGAGGGTGAATATGTGGGTGTGCAGAGGAGGGAGAGAAGAGAGAGGTTTCTGTAGTAAAGGGGTTGGAGGAAGGAAGATTGTGGAAAGGGGAAGACGCATCTTCTTTTACCCCCGAGGACAAGCCTGAGGAAGTAGCATGTTCAATCAAACAAATCAATCTAAACTGCCCCTTACCCATGCAAAGCTTTGCTTCGCCTAATGTATGAATTAAAAATAAGTGGCAATATAACTGGAACATGCACACACATTCTCCACTCTCATTATATAGCCATGTGATAGTTTCCCTGATGTGGGTGAAGTACAGCAGGCAGCTGATAATGTTCACACACGTTTATTGACAGCTTTTCAGCTTCACTTGGCTCACTCTAGGACACGCACGTACACACACAGTTGTGTTCTGGTCCCAGGCACTCTCCTCTGCTCTGCTACTCATTTTATGCTCCACCCTCACTGCAACACACACACACACACACACACACACACACACACACACACACCCATTAATTGACAACAGGTGTAACAACTTGACCACTCATCTTCCCCAACCCCTCCCTCCATTCACAAACCGATGCTTGGCCACACCCCCTCTGCCACAAGCCACCATCATTCTCTGCAAAGCTTTGAAACAGAAAGAAACCAGTTCAGGGGCGGCACGGTGGTGTAGTGGTTAGCGCTGTCGCCTCACAGCAAGAAGGTCCTGGGTTCGAGCCCCGGGGCCGGCGAGGGCCTTTCTGTGTGGAGTTTGCATGTTCTCCCCGTGTCCGCGTGGGTTTCCTCCGGGTGCTCCGGTTTCCCCCACAGTCCAAAGACATGCAGGTTAGGTTAACTGGTGACTCTAAATTGACCGTAGGTGTGAATGTGAGTATGAATGGTTGTCTGTGTCTGTGTCAGCCCTGTGATGACCTGGCGACTTGTCCAGGGTGTACCCCGCCTTTCGCCCGTAGTCAGCTGGGATAGGCTCCAGCTTGCCTGCGACCCTGTAGAAGGATAAAGCGGCTAGAGATAATGAGATGAGAAACCAGTTCACAAATCAAAACTGTCTTGATGTGTGAACTGTTTTCTTTCTGTTTCAAAGCTTTGCAGAGAATGATAGTTCAAACTGTCCAAACATCAGTGCCAACTTGTCACTTAAAGAAATCTTACCTAGTTTTGGCACAAACTTTAAAAAAAAAAAAAAGGCTAGAATTTTGGTGTCACCTGACACAATTTGGTTAATCACTGAATTGAGACAGATTAGAGTTATCAGGGCTTTAAGTTGCCCAATGCATTGATGCATGATTATAATGAGAGTAATGGGGGAGTGGACTCCATGAGGCAAGGAAATACGATTATGGGTCATTGAGCAAAAACCAACCACAAAAGTGAAGCACCCAACACTCAAATTCAAAATTAATTTTAAAATTTTAGAATTCACTTTCATGCGTTTTGAACTTGTACATGTTTTGTTTATGGAAAGATCAGGTCATCTGCATCTGAATTCTGGAAAGCTGCCAAAAGTATGAAAAATCTGGTTGAACAAAATTATAATTTTCTGTCAATAATATACTTAGACACGGCTATGAAAAAAAAAACATTTTATCAAAATGAGGAGGAAAGGTTTAATCTGAGCTATTTTCTATCCTAACGTTGGCATTTGCCTCCAAACATCATGTTGTATCCAGTGGGGTTTTTTTCCCCCCGTTTTGTTCCCCTCCGCTCACAATTTGATCAAGTTTTGGGATAGTTGCCTGCCTGTTAAAAAAAGAGAAAAAAGAAGAAAAAAACCCACCCACCCCTATGCCTAATCAATTCACTTTGTGTCCAAATACCAGAATGCATAACATCTGTGATGATCCTGCACCATCACACTGTCATTAAAACAGAGAAGAGTGCTTACGCATACTGTACAGATGACCAGGGAAAAAGTTTTAATATGTTTAAACAACTTTATAAAAGACATTATTCACAAAACATTTAGTCAACAGAACTGACTCAATTAGTCAAAGATCATTTCAGAACCAATTTTAGCACAAATCAGTTGAGTGAAGAGAAATAATGAGACATGTCTAAATGCTGTGACTTTTACCTCAGACAGAGACTGATGTGGATGAAGCTGATAATCAAAGTAACAATTAATTTTCCATCGTAAATGTCTATAATTCTTCACAATTTGACAGTAATGTTATTTTTCTAGAAGTAGACTAGGTTATAAATGCAGAGGTTGTAGTCAGAATAGAATGTTGTAATACAATTTCTTACTTTTCACTTTTGGGCATAGCCAGATTTTGAAATGTTTCAATTTTATTGTGATTAAAATGCAAAAGAGAAACATAGTTGAAATTAGTTTGTAGTTTTCAGTTTATAGAGCAGAAACTGTCAAAATTTGTGAAGGGTTTTCCTACGTTGCCACACATACCGGTACAACACCATAATGCTCAGTGTTAAAGCTAACACACACACCCCAAACAAACAAACACACACACACACACACACACACAAATCCTCTCTTTTATACTGACAAATAATATCCACACAAGACATGCTCAATTATTCTTTTTTTCACATTTGTACCTGTATACTGTGTACAGATTTTATTTCAAAACAAAACAAAAACAAGTGATGCCAGGCAAAACAAACCTCGCTCGGCAGCACTTATGATAAATATGATATCGCGAAAAAACGATTTTGACCTTTTTGGTGACCTTGATTTTGACCTTGTGTGTGAACATACTTGGCCAATAAACATGGTTCTGATTCTGATTCATTTGCAGACTGTACTGCTCTCAGCCAATCAGACCACACCATACTGCTCTTAACCAATCAGAACACACCATACTGCTCTCAGCCAATCAGAACACATGAATATGAAGGAAGATATAGTGAAAAAATTATTTTGACTTTTTTTGGTGACCTTGACCGGATGACCCTCAAAATGTTGGAGGTTCTATTTGAAACCAATGCCCATCTATCCTGAAAGTTTCATGAAGATTGGTCCAGCTGTTTTCCCATAGTATCATTAACAAAAAAAAAGAAAGAAAGAAAACAAACAAACCCCAACGAAAACAATATCTTGCCCCCTGGTGGACTCCGTCCTGGGCAAGGTAAAAATGTCCCTGTGAGCTGCCATCTTATTCTCTTTGAGATTCAAATATCATGCTCTGAGTACAAATTACATGAGAGAATCAGTGATTGTGGCATAACTTACTCACCACATGAGTTACCAAGGCTGAGATCTAGTGGATATATTAATAATAATTTACATTTATAGTGCGTAGGCTGCATAAATATGATCTCCTGTGCATCACAAAGATTAACAAAAACCCAGCAATATGTGGGTTAAAATAATATTGCTTCTAAATTGTTGTAAACAACCCTAAAGATGCCCATATGTCAAACATTTTCAAAAAATTTTAATTTTCCTTGTATTTTTATGTGACGTGCTTTTGTTTATTTTTATTCACTGAGAAAAGCAATCTTTTTAGACGACTAGAATGGTGTTGCTATGACAACGGGCGTTGTTCACTAGTATCTGTGTCAGTACTGTGTACGCATTAGATTTACGCTTCATAAAAGTGAAGTCTATTGATTTGCATATTTTATTGCCAGTAAAAATCACATGGTTACAGAAAATCTTTGATTAGATTTTTAGAATTAGAAGCCTTTATTTGTCACATATACATAACAGCACAGTGAAATTCTTTCTCTGCATTTAACCCAATTGAAGCAGTGAGCACAGACACACGAGTAGTGAACACACACGTACCCAGAGCAGTGAGGAACTGCGCTACAACACCCAGAGATTTTTTTTTTAATTAGAAGCCTTCATTTAATGACTCTGTGTTACTAAGGTAAACGGTGTACTACTGTGTCAGCTACATCAAAAGAGTATATCTGATTTCAGTGCAAATGGCTGCGCCCAGGGAAGCCTATTCATAGCAATATTGTAACTTTTAAAATGGATAAATTGCTGTTATAAAGTTTTATTTTTAATTAAGCACATCACAATACTTGCCATGACAGTTTATTTTTGGGGTTTTGTTTGGCTTTAGGCACACATTTTACCCACGTTCCAATAATTATGCTGATTACTCAAAGTTTCACATACAGTATTTACATATGCTGACATATTTTCATCTCACTGAACTGGTGAGCAGGATAAAGCCTTCCAATATCTGTCTATTAGTGGTGCCTCAGACCAATACTGACGTTACTAGGTGACAGATTTTTTTTTTAGTACCATATCCCCTAAACTTTTTGGAATCATATCCCCTATTGACTGTTCTTCGTCTCTGCTTTAAGACTCATCTTAAAATATATTTATTCTTCCAACACTTTCACTCTTCTCCCTCCTAATCTTTTTTTTAATTGTAAAGCAATTTAAAGTGTTAAAAAGGCACCAAATGGAACCGATTCTAATTATAATAATTTTGAATATTATTAATTTACAATATATTATAATATTGGTTTATAAAATATAATATTAGTTGACACTTTCCCTATAATGCTGTACAGTCGCTGTCACTTTCCCTCAAGTTTAAGTTGACTCTATGACTCTCACCCTCACATCACATCAGTTTTCACACACCTATTGAGATGTAAGAAAAAAGAAATTTGCCTACTGCTATGCAAACTTTCGGGCGTGCACATGCACATATTGCTGGGTTTTTGTTAACTGGTGACCTCAAATGACAAAATAGCGAAAGTATGTTTCCATGATTCAACCATAAACAAGCTCTCATTAAAGTTCAATATGCAGAAAAAAAAGTAATAATTTTAACATTAAACGTTAAATGTGCCTACATGAATTACAAAAGTTATTTTAAATTGGTGCGTTTTACATTAAAATGACTCGGCTTCACCTAAAGGCAAATCATTCTACCTCACTTCTTTTATGGATTTTCCTGCTCAAAAGGGCTAAGTTTGGTCTTCTGGTACTTTAGTGCTGACATTCAGCTGGTGGGCAAGGTAGACATGATTAGCCACTTCACTAATTAGCACCTCCATCTCATAATTGCTGACTTTTTCTCTTTCATGGCTTTTGCTTTTGTGTCCTACAAAGAAAGTAAAAATCAGGCATCTAGAGTAATTTGTGTATTCCAAAAAGGAATAGGCTATCTCTGTGTGAAAGCAAAGACAAAGCCAGAGGCTTGTGCACGTGTTCTTAGTTTTATGGTGATAGGGATTTACGTAAGATTTGCATGGGTGGTTTTATAAACCAAATTCTTCCAAAGCTCTGTGCATTTGCCATCTTTTTAGTTAACTATATGCAAAGGTTAATACATGTGACCCATGGACTTGAGTACAATGGTTCATGTATACATTTTTTCCCTTTTTCAAGCAAAGCAATAAAGTGGGCAAGATGTCATTACTAAATCAAACAAACAGTTCTTCCATTTTGTTTAATCTTTTCTCCCTCCTGACTTTTTCTTTCACTCTATTTCCCTTCCCCCAACTGCCTGCTTTCAGAAAGCAAGAACAAAACACAGGCTCATTATCCAAACTGCATCTCACTTCCTGTGAGCTCTCTCATCTCAGACTCCACCCACACCAGTAGTGGCAGACCTGGTCGTTATGGGCCCTTAGCAACAGCATCGGGTCAAAGAGTATTAAATATGTATGTGTGTGTGTGTGTTCAAGGCTAGTTCCTTTGGGTGTGTGACATCAGAGATACACTACATATGCTGGTTTTAATACCGTACCGTATGTGTGATAGGGGAAATGGTGTGGTAGTGTGTAGTTTAAAAAGCCTCTCTGAAAACAAGATATTTGTAAGATTTATTTACATCAGAGCGACTGAGACATGCCTCAATTATAAAGGCAAAGCCCAATAAAAATAATTTGCTAAATGGTTTTTAAAAAAGGATATTTGTTGACGTATTGCAAAACAATGTGTGTGTGTGTGTGTGTATAACACACACTTGCATTTGACATTTATGTGCAAAAATGAGCTAATTAGCAAAAACTAACATATTGCAACTCTGTTTGAACACTAAGCTCCACGCTGTATGTTTTATGGATATAAAAGTCATGAATAGGCCACTTATAAATATTTAATGTGACCTGCTTTCCTTTGGCTGTCTTCTGATCTAAAAGACTATTTTAAATCTAAATATGGAACAAAAGCCGAATTTTTTGAGGACTTGATGAATGTAGTTATCGGTATTCAAAATGGTGATTTAGATAGGGAGCTTTACAGGAATAGCTGCTGGGTCTAATTTGTACAGCACCATCTGCCTGTAGTCAGGGTGGTGATTAGAGATGTTCTGAAGCTCCTGATAGGTTTGACGGCACTGTGCCATCTCCTGGGATTTGTATCCCTGTCTTTCCCCTTTCCCCACCTCTCTTCCACTCCCTCTTTACTCACTCCCCATATATGGAGGATTTGTGAGCAAAGCAAGAGGTGAGAATAAAGTCCCTTGAGACCCTACAGTCTCTGTTCTCAGCAGGGTGTGTGTGTGTGTCGTGACAGAAGGGGAGTGAGACCTGAGCTGATAACAAATCCATTAATTAAACCCTTAGAAATCTATCAGCTGCATAATATCAAGTAAATGAAGCACCTCCTCGAGCAAATTTAAGAGGTGGCAATCTTCTTTCTATTGTGATTCTATTCTCTAAAGTGAATTACAGATTTGGGGTTTAAATTTGAATGATATAACAAGCCCTAGGTTTGACTAAGTGCTCAGTCTTTTTCGGGCAAGACCCTTTTTTCAGTCTTGCCCAGTTATGATCTAGTTGTTACTTTGCATGGTCAGAACAATCAAAACACTATTTGTGAGCATTTTCTTTTTCCAATATTCTCTGCTAAATTGCCAAATAAAGGCCCTTCCAGGAAAATTATAAATTATTATGAGTATCAGAAGAATGGCTGTGAGACATAAATGAACAACTTCATTCAGATGAGTACTGAAGGAGAAATCGCCTGTTTCTCCTCAATGGTCTTTTGATTTGATGCTTTTCTAAGGGCTAATAGGTCACTAGACTAGATCCACTTAGTATATACACCATGCCAGCATTTTGCTGTCAGTTTAGCTACATGTAGTATACTTAAACATTCATCAGCATGAACCATGGATTGCAGCCAGACCCCCCCCCAAAAAAGAGTACAATGTAAATCTATATTATTAAGAACGTTAATGTTACATGGTGTAGTGGTTAGCACTGTTGCCTCACAGCAAGAAGGTTCTGGGTTCAAGCCCAGTGGCCGACGGGGGCCTTTCTGTGTGGAGTTTGCGTGTTCTCCCCATGTCTGTGTGGGTTTCCTCCAGGTGCCTCGGTTTCCCCCACAGTCCAAAGACATATGGTTAGGTTAACATGGGGCAGCCATGGCCTGAGATTGGGCTGAAGTGCTCTTGAGCAAGGCACCTAACCCCCAACTGCTCCCTGGGTGCTGTAGCAGAGCTGCCCACTGCTCTGGGTATGTGTGTGTGCTCATTGTTCACTTGTGTGTGCATGCGCGTGTTCACTGCTTCAGATGGGTTAAATGCAGAGGAGGAATTTCACTGTGCTTAAGTCTGTGCTTGAGTGTATGTGTGATAAATAAAGGCTTCTTGTTACCTCAGGTGCTACTGGACATTAGCATTATTCATCTTTCTGTGATGAACTACTCTTCTGTGACAGTGCAGAATAATACCGAGTCACCAAGTCATGCACTTCAGTTCATTTTGTTCCAACATATTTTAAAACTATTTGGATAATATATGTCAGGTCAGAGTCGTTGACTCTGCTACTGGTAACACTGCAACCCAGTACAACCTGCCGCATGGACGGCATCTAAACCGGCTCCCCCACCAGCTCCTTTCTGGTGAGGAGGGTGGCATGTCACCCAGCAGGACGAAAAACAAAACCTGTCAAAGGTGCAGATGAGCTCCTTGCAAGCCAACAGGCAACATGCAAACACCGTGTGAAGAGGTGGGGCTCTCAAGCCTTGGAAGGCAATCCACCTAGGAAAAGGCCACTCCGAAGTACAACCTGCATCCTTGCGAGTCACTTTTCTCGTGGCAACTTTTGCACCAGACAGCACATGACTCGTATTGGATGAGAGAGTGGGACTGGGAGTCCACACACCTTTCTCACTATAATCCACTCAGGTGCAGGTCATCCTGCGACACTCTGTTGACATTCAAGTTTTTCATCCAAAGGGACGTCATGCCACCATACCCAGCACCTACACTCCAACTATGGCCCACGCTGAAGAAGTGAAAGAAGCTTTCTACGAGGACTTAGACAGGGCTATCAAGGAAACACCTAGGAACGACAAGCTTATTATCCTCAGTGACTTTAATACCAGAGCTGGTTGCGATTTTAACATCTGGAAGAATGTGATAGGTAAACATGGCATGGGAAAGACCAATGCAAATGGGCTTCTCCTCTTAGAGAAATGTAAATCAGCACAGCTTGATAAATCACCAATACTATCTTTCAACAGGCTAATAAATATAAGACTACGTGGATGCACCCCCAATCCAAGCAATGGCACATGTTGGATTATGTCATTGTCAGACAGAGGGATACTTGTGGTGTAAAGCTGACAACAGCAATGCAGGGAGACGAGTGCTGGTCGGATCACAGAATGATCAGGAGTAAAATGTCTCTCCATGTAGCTCCAAAGGTACTGAACAGGAGAGTCAAAACACTGTGTAGACTTAATACTTCAGGACTTAAGGCAGTGGTTCCCAAAGTGGGGGGCACAGAGCCATTGCGGGGGGGGGCACGGGGCGTGGATGGAATGAATGAATGAATCAATAAATTACACTGCTAGGATAACATGGAGAAGTTTTTGGCGGGGGGCACGGGGCTCCCACGTAAACGCAAATCAGAGGATGAAGCATCGCCAAATGTGTTTCCAAAGCAAGTTCATTCCAAGGCACATATCTTGTCTTTGGCTTCACCTGTTCAATGGTGGGTAATGAGGAGAGACCGCAGTGTGTTGTCTGTCTTAAAGTGCTAGCTTGTGACAGCTTGAAGCCGAACAAGCTAAGACGCCACTTGGAGACAAAACATCCAGAGCACAAAGACAAGCCAGTTGAGTTTTTCAGACAAAAACTCGTAAACTGCCGTGCTCAACAGTCCCTATTTACTAAAGCTGCATCCGTGCCGGCAAATGCTCAACTCGCCTCATATAAAGTTGCCTACCGAGTGGCACAGTGCAGAAAGCCGCACACAATAGCGGAGGAATTAGTACTTCCCTGTGCTATGGACATGGTATCAACTATACTTGATGACACTGCAGCCAGCAAACTAAGGGCTATTCCTCTGTCCAACAACACCATCAGCAGGCGCATTTATGACATGTCAAAGGACATAGAGGAGCAGCTTAATGACAAAGTACGTGACAGCCACTTTTCTCTTCAGATGGATGAAGCCACTGACAGTAACAAAGACTGTTTATTAATTACTTACGTCAGATTCATAGATGGAGATGACATGAGGGAGGAATTGCTTTTCTGCAAAAACGTTACTAGCAGAGCCACAGCAGAAGAACTATTTAAAATAATTGACTCTTACTTGAAAGAGGCCAACCTGAAATGGGAGGACTGTGTGGGGATCTGCACTGACTGGGCACAGGCTATGGCTGGGAAACGGGCAGGGCTGCAAGCGCTCATCAAGCGCGTCTCCCCCAATGTGCAGTGGACGCACTGCATGATACACCGCAAAGCACTGGCATCTAAACAGCTGAGTCCCGAGCTGAATGATGTAATGACCGACGTTATTGCCACCGTCAACTACATCAAAACACGACCTGTCAAAGCCCGGATTTTTTTCAGCACTGTGCGAGGAAATGGGCTCCGACCACACAGCTGTTCTGGTTCACAGCGAGTCCCGATGGTCACGTGGGAAGGTGCTGTCCAGGGTCTTTGAACTGTGAGATGAAATCCGCATCTTTTTGAAGGAAGAGGGCAATGATCTTGTCCACAAATTTTACTGTAACAAGTTCCTCATGAAACTTGCATACCTCAGTGACATGTTTCTGAAACTCAGTGAAGTGAATTTGCAGTTGCAGGGCACAAATACACACCTCCCACATCTGGCAGATAAAATCACATCATTCACCAGAAAACTTGAGATGTGGCTGCAGTGAGTGAAGGTTGGAAATGTGGACTCATTTGAGAACCTGAAATCATTCATTGAAGACAACAAACTGCAGAACACAGTGATCCCATGCATGAAAGCACACATCTCTGCCCTTCAGAACCATTTCCAGAAATATTTCCTGATGCAGGATCCCAAAGAATATGACTGGATCCGTGACCCCTTCAGTGCAACACCACCTGCCGACTTCAGCACATCAGAGGAGGAACAGTTCATTGATGTCACCTCTGATTCAACAATGAGGCTGCAGTTTCAGTCAAAGACACTAGCTGCATTTTGGATTGGAGTGGAGAAAGATTACCCACTGCTAGGTAAGAGAGCCCTGGCTATACTTCTTCCTTTTGCCACATCCTACCTATGTGAGAGAGGTTTTTCTGCTGTGGCCTCAATCAAGACAAAATACAGATCAAAGCTGGACATTGAAAATGAACTCAGAGTGGCAATCTCAAAACTGCAACCCAGATTTGAGATGATCTGCAGCATGAAGCAGGCCCACACCAGTCACTGAAAAGATGCGAGGATTAAAGGTGTCATTTTTGCACAACAAATCTTTAGGTTTTTGTTTTTTTCTTCTCAGGGAGTTGGTCATGTTTTAAAACCCATTTTTGCAGAGAGGCAATGTTTGAAAACTGCATTGATAATGTTGAATATTAAAAAAAGAAACCTGTTACACAGTTAAGGTGCTTGAAAACAGTTATACTTAAAATAATTATATTGCAACCTGTAGTTTATGGCAGTTTACTTTTATTTGTTCAAAAAAGGTTGAGGTTTGTATTAATAAACTGCAATGGAGTCTGAAAACAAAATGTGTGTCCTGTTTATTTAAAACAAAGGATCGAAGGAACAGACCTGCCAGACAACATTGATCGCATGGATATTGAAACAGCATAGAAACAGTTCAGAGATGCCATGTATTCTGCCAGTGTTGATGTCCTGGGATTTGTGAAACGTCAACATCAAGACTGGTTCGATGAAAATTATAGAGAGATCTCCGAGTTATAAGAATGTATGCACAGTACTCTCAAAATTTATACTGTGGACAAAACATCTGCTGCAAAGAGGTCGTCATACCTCGATCCAAAACACACTCTCCAGAAAAGGCTACATCAGATGAACGTTTGGTGGGACAGAAAGGCCAGGGAGCTTCAAGAAGCTGCTGATAGGCACATCATCAAGCTGTTCTATGAAGGACTCAAAGTTTTATATGGTCCAAGGTCTAATATTGGCAGTTCTCCCATTTCTTCATCTGACGAGGAGACACTTCTTACTGACAAGGGAGACCTCCTGAACCACTGGGTGGAGCACTTCAACACCTTGCTAAACCATCTATCGTGAATGTCTGAGGAGGCTCTAAACGCGGTCCCTCAGAGGCAATTACTGGAGGGACTAGATCTTCCACCAACGCTGGATGAGGTCACAAAGGCTATCAAGCAGACCTCCTCAAGGAAGTCCCCTGGTCCAGATGGCATTCCTGCCAAGATATACAAGTATGGCGGACCTTACATGAGGAAGAAACTTACCCAACTGTTTGTACGGATTTGGGAGAAGGGAGCAGTACCACAGGAATTCAGAGATGTTTCCATTGTGCACCTCTACAAGCGTAAGGGCAACTGGTTGATATGTGACAATCATAGAGGTATATATCTCTCCTCTCTATTGCAGGAAAGATACTAGCATGTGTCCTCCTAAATAGAATGTTAGAGCAGCTTGTTGAGTCAATATATCCAGAATCACAGTGTTGATTTAGAGCCGGGAGAGGGACCACATGCATGATTTTTGCTCTGAGGCAGATCCAAGAGAAGTGCAAGGAACAAAACATGCACCTCTGCATGGTATTTATCAATCTATCCAAGGCTTTTGATATGGTGAATCGTGATGGCCTTTGGTCAGTTTTACAAAAGCTTGGTTGCCCCGAAAGATTCTTAGAGATCATCAGGTCCTTTCATCAGGGAATGCTGGCTCGGGTTCAGGAATGCAAGGAGTCATCTGATCCATTCCCTGTTACCAATGGAACCAAGCAAGGTTGTGTTCTTGCTCCAACCCTCTTTTCCATTGTGTTTTCTCTGATGCTACTGGATGCTTTTTATGAATTAGACAAGGGGGTGTATATTCAGTTTCATTCAGATGGTGGCTTGTTCAACTTAAGATGCCTGTACAAAGACACGATCAATGCTGATTCGTGACTTGCTCTACACTTATAATCGTGCTTTAGTCGCTTACACCCTTGAGGACATCCAGTTAATAACAACTAAGTTTGCTGGTGCATCAGAGAGGTTTGGTTTGACGATCAGCATTACAAAGACGGAGGTCATGTATCAACCAGCTCCTGACAGAAGTTCCGTAAACCTGGTTGTTACCATCAACAATGTACCACTTAAGTCTACGGAGAAATTCTGCTATCTGAGCAATATCTTGTCAAATTCAACAACCATAGATAAGGAGATTACACAGCGCATAACTAATGCTAGCAGTGCATTCGGAATGCTCAGGTATAGACTGTGGGATGAGCATAGTGTCAGACTGAGTATGAAAATGAACATGTATAAGGCCATGGTTCTTACTATCCTTCTGTGTAGCTGTGAAACTTGGACAACCTACCGTTGTCATATTAAGCTACTGGAGCAGTTTCAACAACACTGTCTAAGATCCATATGTGGCATCAAGTGGCAAGACAAGGTCTCTAAAGTGGAGGTCCTAAAGTGCTGTCATGTCCCAAGTGTAGAAAGTCAAATCATCAAAGCACAGCTTCATTGGGTGGGACATCTCACCAGAATGGAAGATTCCAGGATACCCAAAGCCATTTTCTTTGGCCAACTTAGCAATGGAAAGAGAGCGGTTGGCAGACCCAGACTGCGATACAAAGACACTCTCAAGCAGAACTTCAAGGCGTGTGATATTAGCCTGGATAGCTGGGACAGCAGTGCTGAGGTGTGTGCGACGTGGCATGACGTGTGCCTGAAGGGTATTCAGATGTTTGAGGAGAACAGAACCAGACTTCTAATCGCCAAGAGGGCCAAGAGGAAGGCTAACTCCGCTGCAGAGAACTCCCCATATATTTGTGAAGCTTGTAAATTGCCAAATCACATATAGGCCTCCTGGCACATAAAATAACTCCTCATCATTAACTGTGTCGGTAGATACTCATGCGTTGTCAATGATGTGAGAATCCATCATCATCATCATCATCATCCTCCTCCTTTGGATAATAGATAATAGTCAATAAGAAGAACTGTTATAAAGGTACTGTATAAGACCAAACTTATGTGAACACCTGACCATGACACCCATATGTACTTGCTGAGCATCCTCTTCCAAAGGTATGGCATTAATATTGAGTGTCTACTGGACAGTTATAACAGCCTCCACGCTTCTGGGAAGGCTTTCCAGTAGACTTTGCAATGGTGCTGTGCAGAGTTCTGTCCATTCAGCCACAAGAGCATTGGTGAGATAGGGCACTGATGTCTTCACCTTATCATTTATCACTGACGCCACTTAGGTTCTTCCACACAAAATTTGGCAAACCGTATCTTTATGGAGCTCAATTTGTGGACAACTACATTGTCATGCTGCAACAGGTTTGAATCCATTAGTTCCAGTGAAGGGAAATTGTAATGCTACAGCACAAAAAGACATTCTAGATAATCACATGCCTCCAAATTTGAGGGAAAATTTTGGGGAAGGTCAACATGGGTTATGGGCAAGCGTCCACATACTTTTGGCCAAATAGTGTATAAAATTTAATGCTCAGGTTATGGACGGGGTGAGGGTTTGTAGCTTTTCTGATAAATTTATTCATATGAAATCTAACCACAATACCTGATTTGAATTCATGAAACTCATGAGATATGGTTGGTCCATTTATATATTTCTTTTAAGTGCTCACACTAAAATTTGATCTAGATGGTCAGGGAATAAAGCTTAATATAAAAAGTGCATTCACCAGGTACCATCCTGTAGTAAATTTGTAGCAAACTGTAATTTAATTAAACCGAAGCTAAAGTTATACCCTGAAACACTGCTAGTCTACACCTTAGCTACAGGGGAAATGTAGGCTTTTTACCCCTTTTTGACATATGTATTATCTACAGTGTCTTGCAAAAGTATTCATCCCCCCCCCCTTGGTGTTTGTCCTGTTTTGTCCCATTACAAGTTGGAATTAAAATGGATTTTTGGAAGGTTAGCACCATTTGATTTACACAACATTCCTACCACTTTAAAGGTGCAAATTGTTTTTTATTGTGACACAAACAATAATTAAGATGAAAAAACAGAAATCTGGAGTGTGCAGAGGTATTCACCCCCTTTTGTATGAAACCCCTAAATAAGAGCTGGTCTAACCAATTCACTTCAGAAGTTACATAATTATTTGATTAAGATCCACCTGTGTGCAATCAAAGTGTCACAAGATCTGTCACATGATGTCTGTATAAATCAACCTGTTCTGGAAGGACAGATAGTGGAGCACACCCAGCATGCTCCACTATCTATGGACGGTGCTGCAGTGGAGAGGGTGAGCAGCACCAAGTTTCTGGGTGTGCACATCTCTGAAGACCTGTCCTGGAGCAACAACACCGCATCACTGGCCAAAAAAGCCCAACAGCGTCTGTACTTCCTCCGCAAACTGGGGAGAGCAAGAGCCCCGGCCCCCATCATGCACACTTTCTACAGAGGCACCATCGAGAACATCCTGCATCACCATGTGGTACGGCGCCTGCACCGTGTCCTGCTGCAAGACTCTGCAGCGCATCATGAGAGCAGCTGAGAGGATCATTGGTGAATCTCTCCCTTCTCTAATGGATATTTATAATTCCCGCCTCACCCAAAAAGCCATCAGGATTGCAGGTGACCCCATCCAACCATCTCACAACCTCTTCAGCCTGCTGCCGTCGGGGAGGAGACTGCGGAGTCTCCGGGCCAAAACCAGCAGGTTCAAGAACAGTTTCTTTCACCAGGTGGTCAGGAGGCTCTACTCCCTCCCTGTTCTGCCACTCCTCCCCCCTCTGCCCCCTGCCCCAGATTCTGCTCGCACACCCCCCTGCCCCCCCTTCAGCATCTGACATGTCATCCTCACAGTTCCCCCCCAACACACACACACACACACACATCTCAACGTTCATTAACACACTGAACTCAGGGACCGCACATCTCACTTTACCTCGCTCATTTGCACTATTCCGCACTACCTCACCTTAACAGCTGCTAATTTGTTTATACTGCTTATTTCATGTTTACCTGCTATACCTCAAGTGCCCTTGACTGTTTATTTGCACCAATTTACGTGTGTGTGTGTAGATATATATTATGTATAATATACATTATGTATGTGTATGTATATGAGTGTTTAGTCTATGTCTAGTTCTTATCTAGTGTTTATACTGTTTATATTGTCTGAGTGTTTAGTCTTTGTCTACAGGTAGTTCTTATCTAGAGTGATTATACTGTTTATATTGTTTGTTTGTTTGTTTGTAGGAACACCATTCCTACAGTGAAGTATGGTGGTGGCAGCATCATGCTGTGGGGATGTTTTTCATCTGCAGGAACAAGAGAGCTAGTCAGGACTGAAGAAAAGATGGATGGCACTAAATGCAGGGCAATTTTGGAGAAAAACCTGTTTGTCAGCCAGAGGTTTCAGAATGGGATAAAGGTTCATGGTCCAGCAGGACAATGACCCTAAACATACTGCTAAAGCTACAATGGAGTGGTTTAAAGGGAAACATTTAAAGGTCTTGGAATGGCCTAGTGAAAGCACACACCTCAATCCAATTGAGAATCTGTGGCATAACATGAAGATTGCTGTACACCAACACAACCCATCTAACTTGAAGGAGTTGGAGCAGTTTTGCCTTGAGGAATGGGCAAAAAATCCCAGTGGCTAGACGTGCTAAGCTAATAGAGACAGACCCCAAGAGACTTGCAGCTGTAATTGCAGCAAAAGGCGACTCTACGAAGTATTGACTTTAGGAGATGAATACCTACGCACACTCCAGATTTCTGTTTTTTCATCATAGTTATTTGCAGCAGTGGGGGTGTGGTTGAGCGTCGACTGTGAACAGCAAAGAGGCAGGTTGAACCAACAGGTAACATGTGATGAGGTGCACCTGTGGCAAATTACTGGATGTCTATTAACCGGTGTGTGTGTGTGTGTGTGTGTGTGTGTGTGTGTGTGTGTGTGTCTTTCAGACAGCCAGGAACGAGGGGGGGGGGGGGGGGGGGAGTGCAGTGTCACCCCACGTATGTGCATCTTGAGTTGTCGCTGGAAAGTGGAAAAATAAAAAGAACTGTTCTAAAGCCTGCTTCCCATTCCTCTGTTTCCCACAAGCAACATAACGGTTACACTGGTGCTGAAACCTGGGACTGAGGAACAAACGCCGCCATGGGATCCGAACCAGTCAGAGAGCTCCTCCAAACGCTCGCTGATGACTTCCAGCACCAGCAGCACACCCTCGTCACACTGACGATAGATCAGGCTGGCGCTTCCAGGCTCTGCTGGAAGCCCAGGCAGAGGACCGGTAAATGATACGGAGATGGATCCAGTCTGCGGGTGCTACAGCCGTTGTTCCTGCGGTCAGCGTGCCCATCCAGCTCATGAAGATGGGGCCGCAGGACGACCCCAACACCTTCCTCAAGCTGTTCGAGCATGTTGCGGAGGCAAGCTCATGGCCAACCTCACAGTGGGCGGCTTGCCTACTGCTGCTCCTGTCGGGGGAAGCCCAGCTCACGGCTCGACAGCTCCCGGCCACCAACACGCTGGAGTACCCCCACCTGAAGCAAGCCATCTTACAGCGGCTTGGCCGTGGCCCAGAAGAGCAGCGCCAGCGCTTCTGCTCATTGGCTTACAGCGAAGTGGGCCAGCCATTCATGTTCGCACAACAGCTCTGGGATGTCTGCCGGCAATGGCTGCTGGCCAGCAAGTGTGACGTTGAATCCATCATCAAGCGAGTGACACTGGAGCAGTTCGTTGCCCAGCTGCCAAGTGGGACATAATCGTGGATCCGGTATCACCGACCAACATCGTTGGGGGAGGCGGTCTGACTAGCTGAGGAGCATTGGTGATGTATCCGGAAGCAGGCTGTGCTACATCTTCCTCTCTCTCTTGCTCACTTTCTCCTTCTCCCCTTCCCTCTCCTCACCCCTCCCCTACCCCAGCCCTATGGAAACGGGGGCCAACTCCCCTGAAACCCACTCTCTGCACCCGTGTCTATCCCCATGTTTCTACTCTGCCTTCTCCTTCTGTGTCTGTGCTGCCATTAACCCCCCTCTCTCCACAGATGAACTCATCCATGCCCACCAGAACTACAAGCAAGTCTGGGCAAGTCTGTAGGTGCGGAGGGAAGGCAGGGAATCAGCGCTTCTGCAAGGAGGTGGGGCTACTGATTCGCGTCCCTGATGTACCTCAGGTCTCCCCTGATCGAGCAGGGGCATACAGGATAGTTGTGAGGATGCAAGGGGGTACACATCAGGCTTTGGTGGATTCGGGTTGTAATCAGACCTCCATACATCAAAGCCTGTCTCAATGCGGGGCACATTTCGTGAAGGTTTAGTGTGTGCACGGTGATGGACACAATTATCCACTAATGCCCGTCACTATCCACTTTCGGGGAGAAAATAATATATTTTCTGGCAATTCCCTTGTGGGGACCATCCGAATGTCCCCACAAGGTTGAAATTGTCAGATTTTACTATTCTTGTGGGGACATTTGGTCCTCAGTAATATACTAAAAAAAAAACACACACACACACACACACACACACTGAACAGGGCAATAGCTATTTAAAATTAAATTTACTTTCAGAAACTATGTAAGAAAGAATGTCTTTGTATGCAATAGCATTATGGTTTCCTTTCATTGGAACTACGGGCCCCAAAATCTGTATCATCATGACAATGTCACTGTGCACAACGAGGTCCGTAAAGACATAGTTTGCCAAGGTTGGTTTGGAGGCATTCAAGTGGTCTACACAGAGCTCAACCTCAACCCCACCGAACACCTTTGGGATGAACTGGAACACTGCCTGCACATCAGACCTAACCTCACTAACACTCTTGTAGCTAAATGAGTACAAATCTCCAAGTAACATTCAAGAGCTGGTAGAAAACCTTCCCAGAGGAGTGGACACTGTTATAGCAGCAAAGGGGCAGCCAACTCAATATTAATGGCATGCTTTTGGAATAGGATGTTCAACAACAACATACACTTTGGGCCATATATTTTAATTTGTAACAGATAAAATGCTTTAATAATGACTGAATAATGAGATGCGAGTATAAAATGTGAGGTGTGAGGAGTTAAAAAGGTAATTTTATCCTGAACAAAACCTAAACCATAACATTGCATGACAGTGACTAAATCACTCGTGCTACCATCCTAATTATGTAAAATCTAAAGGGATTAGTCATTAGTGTTTGCTCACAAGTGGGAAGAGGTGAGCTTTGTGCTTAATTTGGTATTACACTTGCAATATAATCCATATGATACAATATAGAATCCACATGATTCATAAATTATGCAAAGGTGTTGTTTGGATTAGGGGCAGAGTTTGGTGTTTATATCTTTGGTTCAGATGAAATCAAAACAGTGACTGAAAAGCCAACCTCACCACCCTTGAGCATTCAAATTTGTTCAAATTATTCATGAGATCCTGTTCTTCAATGGATGTCTTTAACCCCTTAAATTTCCAGAACCAGCATTTCTGACCCTAACTACATACTTTTTTTGTTTAGTTTCATTATACTTTATGTGCTTTAAGACGAATAACTGTTGTTTACTGACAATGACCACAAGGACAGTACATGGAATTAGCTCAGGTGCCTTGCGATGAGGGACATACCGATACAAATGACAGAAATAGACTAGACCATCTAAAAAACAGCAGTGAGCATTGCTTTCTGGGCATTTGATAGTTGTACAGCATTCATCAGCACATTTACAGCATACAGGTAGTCGTCGACTTACGACCTACGCGACTTACGACCGATCGACTTTACAACTGTCTGGTTATGACTGGCAAGTGTTTCCCAGCTGAGCTAGCTGAGCGTACGACAGTTTCCACCCCAGCTCCTGGTTTATGAAACGAGCAAATGCTCCCGCCAGCCCGAGCGCTGCAACAGCTGATGATGACGTAGACGACCCACAGCCAAGCACCAGTGATGCCAGCGGTCACTAAGTTTTGTATTTTGCTATATTTTACATTTGTATTTTGGTATGTTTCAAACTAAAATGTTTTCTATTTTTCACACCTGTATTTCATATTTTTTGTTTTACACATATTAAACGAATTGTACTGTACGCAGTGTAGTATGCAGTGTCTGACTTAAACCAAATAATGAGCCAAGGTAATGAAATAAGAAAATGTTGATAAAATAAGACTTTAAGATGATTACAATATCATTACACATCACAATATACTTACATTCATTTAACATAGGCCGACTTACGACCAGATCGGTTTACGACCGGTCAGTCATAACCAAACGCAGTCGTAAGTCGACGACTACCTGTATTCTATAGTTTATCAAATACTATGCAAATACATGTTGCATTTTAAAACATTTTAGCATTTTTTCTAAGAAAACTAGAAATTCACATAATCTGTCTATTGAAAAATTGAGGCAAGAGTTTTCATTGTTCCAGCATAAATCCACTTTTCTTTTATAAGCTTTTCTCCAGAATCCTTAACCTTTTTTCTAAGACCAGGATTTGTTTTTCAGTCTCTGACACACAATTGCACAATCTTCCCTCTGTTTGCTTCCCAGAACACAATCACACTGTTGTGCAACTCCCATGTCCAGCTGTTTGGCTTATTCACCAGCATTAGTACTACTGCACAACATCATACGGCCACTATTATATAATTATGTTGGTCTGTCAAAAGAATCTACCCAAGGTGCAATCAGTGTTATTTTTAAATGGAATTTGTATTCGTAGAAACTTATAAACACTGGCATGATTGGTATGGCATTCTAGTATTTCTGGTACAACCCCGATTCCAAAAAAGTTGGGACAAAGTACAAATTGTAAACAAAAATGGAATGCAATGATGTGGAAGTTTCAAAATTCCATATTTTATTCAGAATAGAACATAAATGACATATCAAATGTTTAAACTGAGAAAATGTATAATTTAAAGATAAAAATTAGGTGATTTTAAATTTCATGACAACAACACATCTCAAAAAAGTTGGGACAAGGCCATGTTTACCACTGTGAGACATCCCCTTTTCTCTTTACAACAGTCTGTAAACGTCTGGGGACTGAGGAGACAAGTTGCTCAAGTTTAGGGATAGGAATGTTAACCCATTCTTGTCTAATGTAGGATTCTAGTTGCTCAACTGTCTTAGGTCTTTTTTGTCGTATCTTCCGTTTTATGATGCGCCAAATGTTTTCTATGGGTGAAAGATCTGGACTGCAGACTGGCCAGTTCAGTACCCGGACCCTTCTTCTACGCAGCCATGATGCTGTAATTGATGCAGTATGTGGTTTGGCATTGTCACGTTGGAAAATGCAAGGCCTTCCCTGAAAGAGACGTCGTCTGGATGGGAGCATATGTTGCTCTAGAACCTGGATATACCTTTCAGCATTGATGGTGTCTTTCCAGCTGTGTAAGCTACCCATGCCACACACACTAATGCAACCCCATACCATCAGAGATGCAGGCTTCTGAACCGAGTGCTGATAACAACTTGGGTCGTCCTTCTCCTCTTTAGTCCGAATGACACGGCATCCCTGATTTCCATAAAAAACTTCAAATTTTGATTTGTCTGACCACAGAACAGTTTTCCACTTTGCCACAGTCCATTTTAAATGAGCCTTGGGCCCAGAGAAGACGTCTGCGCTTCTGGATCATGTTTAGATACGGCTTCTTCTTTGAACTATAGAGTTTTAGCTGGCAACGGCGGATGGCACGGTGAATTGTGTTCACAGATAATGTTCTCTGGAAATATTCCTGAGCCCATTTTGTGATTTCCAATCCATGCCTGTATGTGATGCAGTGCCGTCTAAGGGCCCGAAGATAACGGGCACCCAGTATGGTTTTCCGGCCTTGACCCTTACGCACAGAGATTCTTCCAGATTCTCTGAATCTTTTGATGATATTATGCACTATGATGAGATGCTCTTTGCAATTTTACACTGTCGAACTCCTTTCTGATATTGCTCTACTATTTGTCGGCGCAGAATTAGGGGGATTGGTGATCCTCTTCCCATCTTTACTTCTGAGAGCCGCTGCCACTCCAAGAAGCTCTTTTTATACCCAGTCACGTTAATGACCTATTGCCAATTGACCTAATGAGTTGCAATTTGGTCCTCCAGCTGTTCCTTTTTTGTACCTTTAACTTTTACAGCCTCTTATTGCCCCTGTCCCAACTTTTTTGAGATGTGTTGCTGTCATAAAATTTCAAATGAGCCAATATTTGGCATGAAATTTCAAAATGTCTCACTTTCGACATTTGATATGTTGTCTATGTTCTATTGTGAATACAATATCAGTTTTTGAGATTTGTAATTTATTGCATTCCGTTTGTTTGTTTATTTTACAATTTGTACTTTGTCCCAACTTTTTTGGAATCGGGGTTGTATACACATCCCTTTTCAGAGTATAAAAAAACAGCATAAGTCAATGGAAGCAAGAGAAGTATGGTATGCATGATAGAGCATGTTAGGATACTACACGCCATCCACATGTGACAGATGTCTTGGGAGTCAACACTACAGATCAGTAGAGCAAGATGCCATTTGATTGCATTTCCTAGGCTGGCAAGAAGGTCTAATAAGAAACTGATCTAGAACCAAACAGTGTTTGCCAAATCCTTACCACAATGTATCAACAGACCAAAGATGAGCTGCTTAGAAGTCTTGATCATAGAGGAATCATGAGAAAGAAACAATATGAAAGATGAAGAATAAGAGAAATGAGAGTAGAAATGGGGGGAAACTTGGTCCTCTTCGTTTTCAGGACTAAATCTTGTGTAATTCTGTGTGTAATCAAATGGTAAGAGCTATTCTAATTAAGCTCTTTTTACAATTTTATGGTGAAAGTAGCTCATTAAATGATTAACTACCTTTTAACAATCAGATCCAATTTTGCTGTTTAACAAAGTCCTTTGTGCACTGTAAAATTAAATGTACAAACAAACTATTTTCCATTTTTGTTTGTACAGGTTTATACAGGAATCTGACATTTCTTTGTCACAATCTGAAAGCTATATACATGAATCTAGACTATTTTCTGAATAAATCTGACAAAAATCTGGTTCAGTTTAAGCTGAAACAAAAGTGGCTCGACGGTCTGACAGAAAAATGACAACTAAGCAATAGATCCAGGCAGACAAATAAAGAATGAAGGGTGGCAGTTGGAAATCATTAAAAACTGATGCTTTGTTAGATTATAAGGCTTATGAAGTGCAATCTACAGATCACCATTGGTTATAAGAGTTCAACAGTTCTACTCATCTCTGTCAGACGAACTCATGAGTAAGTGTTGGAACTGAAAGACTCTATTCAAGACATAGTATTACATGCAATAACCCTTCCTTAATATGATATACATTAGGTGTTTTCTTCTGAGCACAGTAGTGAAAGTGTGCAGCATTAAGGGTGCATCATAGGGATGATGTGCAGACACCATGGCATTAAAAAAAATAATTTGTCACAGGCATACAATTATATAATGACAATTTTTCAGTCAAAGACGCAGATATCATAAGGGAAAAGTCTACCACAAAGGGTCAGAGCTGGAAACCATATCATCTCCAGTTTTGTTAAATGGATCCTCCAGTGGATTTATTCTCAAACTTATTTTAAGTAAAAGTAGTCACAGGTTTCAAAAATCAAATTTTCATTTTCAGGAGACCGAGTAGTGTTTGAGAAAAATACATTTCCTTTAAAATGTCAGATGGGCTTCCTGCAGTGGTGACGTACGTGATGACATCAGGTAATGGTCACTTGGAGCTGTTTATATTCTCTGTTTACATCGTAGTTTTACAAGTATTTTTACTTAATTTTTTAGTGTTTTAAACAAGTCATTGTGTAGCATATAAACGCCACAATTATGCTAAAAAGAAAGCACAAGCTGGAACTAGACTGCATTTCTGCAGAGAAAATGCCAAGTGTGCTTGATCAGCTGGAACAGAGGGTCATTAACAGAAACTGGATCAGACATGAGACTTCGCGCTGCAAAATCTTTTTTTTTCACATGATCTACAGAAAGTGTGTGTGGCAAAGTCTGTGTAGTGTGTGTGTGTGTGTGTGTGTGTGTGTGTGTGTGTGTGTGGCTGCGCGCTCTAAAATCTGTTTTAAACCATGCCACATACTCTCTAGTAATCTACCCAGCACCATGTAGATCATGTAAAAAAAAAAAGATTTTAGAGTGCGAAGTGTCATGTCACGCTGCAAGTTGAGCCATTTTAAGCCAATATTTTAGAGCACGCACACACACACACTATATGTAGATCATGGGGGAAAAAAAGATTTTGCAGCGTGAAGCCTCATGTCTGATCCAGTTTCTGTCAGTGACACTTTGCCACAGCTGACTAAGCACACTTTGCATTTTCTCTGTGGAAATGCAGTCTAGGTCCAGCTTGTGCTTTCTTTTCAGCATCATTGTGCCATTTATATGCTACACAATGAGGCATACTTATTTAACAACTGATAAATTTGGTAAAATACTTGTAAAACTAGCAAAACTATTATGTAAACAGAGAATATAAACAACTGAGTTGCTCCAAGTGACCACTACCTGACATCACTGCATATGTCACCACCGCAGGAAGCCCATCTGGCATCTCATCTCATCTCATTATCTCTAGCCGCTTTATCCTTCTACAGGGTCGCAGGCAAGCTGGAGCCTATCCCAGCTGACTACGGGCGAAAGGCGGGGTACACCCTGGACAAGTCACCAGGTCATCACAGGGCTGACACATAGACACAGACAACCATTCACACTCACATTCACACCTACGGTCAATTTAGAGTCACCAGTTAACCTAACCTGCATGTCTTTGGACTGTGGGGGAAACCGGAGCACCCGGAGGAAACCCACGCGGACACGGGGAGAACATGCAAACTCCGCACAGAAAGGCCCTCGCCAGCCCCGGGGCTCGAACCCAGGACCTTCTTGCTGTGAGGCGACAGCGCTAACCACTACACCACCGTGCTGCCCCCCATCTGGCATTTTAAAGAAAATTTATTTTTCTCGAACACTATTTGGTCTCTGAAAATGAAAGTTTGATTTTTGAAATCTGCGACTACTTTTACTTAAAATAAGTTTGAGAATAAATCAGCTGGATAACCAAAGCAGTCCGACAATTATCCAAATTTCACTGACCCCACAGGATAATCAATACAATGCTCTGAGCACATTGCCTTCTTTCTCTACAAACTAAAGTGACATACCAGGAAATGTAGGCTTACTGGCAACACAAACATTACCTCTCACGTGAGATTTCCTTTCCTAGTTAGACGAAGCTGGCCCACATCTCGAATCTTCAGCAATGGTAAATTCCTTCGTCTCATCCAATGACAATCAGTGCATGATTTATGATGCTAACTCTCTTGGTTTAAATCCAAGTCTGGGTCACTGTGTCTTACTGTGTCCTGAATGAGCAGACTAGTAAAATAGAGCATGCATAAGGATGTGTCTCTGTGTGTCTAAGCGCTCTGCTATTGACGCTGCTTCAGGAAAGCTGCTCTTGGTGCATCCTTACTGTTGTGTATTCAGAGATTTCTCTCTCCTCCTCTCTCTCTCACACATGCACAGCAAACACAGATTCCCATCTGCTGCTGCCCACTTGGCCATCTCCCAGCCCACCTCATGAATAATAAACAGCCCCCTGGGCTTGCACCCACCCCCAAACCCCCATCTTGACAGAAACACAAGTACATGCATTCACAGAGATGCACACACACACACACACACACCTTATCAGATGCATACATATACAAAGAGATTAAAGGTATTTTTTCTTGGAGCTTGACCTCTGCACCTCAACCCACTTTCACACCACTTTTTTCTGCACCCACTCACCTCTACCCTGACAATTAATAATGTGTTAGAAACATGCAAAGCCTCCTTCACACAATAAGATGATCAGTATGCCCAAGGATAGGGAACCATCAGTGTCAGCTACACCATCAGAAGACCAAATCTGATGCCACTCCTTTCATCCAAGAACAGGAATCTGACCAGGATAAAGACCAAGTGACATTTTTCCAATAATATTCAACTGTCCAGTTTAGGTGATTTTCCGAAACTTGTATGAGGGTTCAAGTTGTTGCGTGAAGGTTGACTCAGGCTATACTGACAGCTTCGATATAGTCACGGGAGTAAGACAAGGATGTGTCCTGTTCCCTCTGTTGTTCATCACCACTATAGACTACGTAATGCGCAAAGCCATGGATAACCCTAACTTTGGTTTAGTATGGAAAGAGGGCAGACGCCTCACAGATCTGGACTTTGCAGATGACATTGCTTTAGCAGCTGAGTCGCATCTGATTCTCCAAGAGATGACTACGAGCACTGAGACAAATTCAGCGAAAGTAGGCCTGAGAATTAGCTGCAGCAAAACCAAAGCAATGCAGGTTGGAGAACAGCCTACAAACATACAGTTGCACATTAATGGTGAACCAACAGAGAACGTTACTCAGTTCACATATCTGGGTAGTGTAATTACCGCTGAGGGAGATTCAGACACAGACATCAATTCCCGTATTGGCAAGACAGCGTCAGTCTTTAGGAGAATGAACACAGTTTGGAACAGCAGGACACTATCCAGGAAACTCAAGGTAAAGCTACTCCAATCAGTAGTACTTCCCATTGCTCTCTATGCCAGTGAGACATGGAAAATCACAGCAAAAATGAAAAGAAAGCTTGATGCATTCCAACAACGGTGCCGCCGAAAGATACACAACATAACATACAGAAATAGAATTACAAATGAGCAAATGTATCAAAGGAGCGGGATAAAACCCCTTAGCACCACCATCACAGAGAGGAGAATGAAGTACACAGGACATGTCTTTAGAATGCCGGTGGAGAGGCATGCAAAAACAGCGCTGCACTGGCAACCCAACAAAGGATAAAGGAAGCGGGAAAGACCAAAACTAACCTGGAGACATATGTTACAAAGGGACCTCGACCAACTGGGGGTTAGCCTGAGAGAAGTGGAAACCCTAGCCCAAAACCACCCTGAGTGGAGAAGGCTTGCTGCCCAATGTGTCACTAGACATGGGAGGATCTAAGTAAGTAAGTAAGTAAGTAAGTTTAGGTGAACATGAACCCGCTGCAGACTTTGATTCCTGTTCTCTGGAACCCGGTGTGGTCTTCTGCTGTAGCCCATCCACCTCAAGGTGTGTTGTGAACTCACCACAGGACTGCCACTCACTGAATATTTTTTGTTTTGCCACACTATTCTGTGTAAACTCTCAAGACATTGGAGAAAAATTTCAGGAGATCAGCAGTTTCTGAAAAGATATCAAACCTTCCCTATTCTGATGTTTGATGTGAACAGTCACTGAAGTTCTTGGACCTGTATGTGCATGATTTTATGCATTGCTCTACTGCTAAATGATTGGATAATTGATTAGATAATTGCAGCAATAAGCAGGTGTAAATGTGTTCTTATTAAAGTGGCTAGTAAATGTACATAAACTATGATAAAGACCAATGGTTTAATGTAAATTGCATTAAATATTAAATAGAAGTGCCAAAGTGGGTTCATAAGTCAGTATAAGAGATAAATCATTGTTGAATGTTCTTCGTCAGTGTTGTTTATTCAAATTGAAATAGGCATGGTGGTGTAAGTGGTTAGCATGGTCGCCTCACAGCAAGAAGGTTCTGGGTTCAAGCCCAGCGGCCGGCGGGGGCCTTTCTGTGCAGAGTTTGCATGTTCTCCCCGTGTCTGCGTGGGTTTCCCAGTGCTCCGGTTTCCCCCACAGTTCAAAGATATGCGGTTAGGTTAATATGGGACAGCCTTGGGCTGAGGTGCCCTTGAGTGAGGCACCTAACTCCCAGGTGCTATTAGCATGGCTGCCCACTGCTCTGGGTGTGCATGTGTGTGTTCACTGCTTCAGATGGGTTAAATGCAGAGAGGAATTTCACAAGTGTGTGATGAATAAAGTTGTGCTTTCTTTCTTTCAAAGTCAAGGACACTGCAGAATTACATAACTAGAGGATGAAACTTACGCAAATATATGGACAAACAACTAACTACCCACTTTCTGTCTATTATACAGGAAGTCGTCGACTTACAACCTAGCGACTTTACGACCGTCTGGTTATGACTGGCAAGTGTTTCCCAGCTGAGCTAGCTGAGCATACGACAGTTTCTGCCCCAGCTCCCAGCAGCGCCTCTCGCCACGTACAACAGTTTCCGCCCCAGCTCCAGACACATGCGCAGTCTCTCTTGCGTTCCCTCGCGCACTCCGTCATACAGTTTCAACCCCAGCTCCTGGCTTATGAAACGAGCAAATGCTCCCGCCAGCCCGAGCGCTGCAACAGCTGATGATGACGTAGACGACCCACAGCCAAGCACCAGTGATGCCAGCGGTCACTAAGTTTTGTATTTTGCTATGTTTTACATTTGTATTTTGGTATGTTTCAAACTAAAATGTTTTCTATTTTTCACACCTGTATTTCGTATTTTTTGTTTTGCACATATTAAACGAATTGTACTGTACGCAGTGTAGTATGCAGTGTTTGACTTAAACCAAATAATGAGCCAGGTAATGAAATAAGAAAATGTTGATAAAATAAGACTTTAAGATGATTACAATATCATTACACATCACAATATACTTACATTTATTTAACATAGACCGACTTATGACCAGATCAGTTTACGACCGGTCAGTCATAACCAAATGCAGTCGTAAGTCGACGACTACCTGTACCTATGACCTGAAAAGGACATTCAGTACTCCAACAATTTAAATAAGCTTTTATTAATTAGACACAGATTGATCTTTATACAGTATATTGATTCAATGTCATTACCTCCACCAACTTTGTTGAAGAAGTTTATATGTTTTCGCCTCTGTTTGTTTGCTGTTCCCGACATAACTCAAAAAAAGTAGTGAATGGATTTTGATTAAATTTTGAGGAAAGGTGGGCCATGGGCCAAAGAAGAATTGATTATATTTTGATGCAAATCCAAATATGGATCCAGGATTTGATGCCAATCCAGATATGGATCCAGGATCCAGATATGTATGCAAATCCAGGATTTTTTTTTTTTGTCTGTTCCCAACGGAATTCAAAAAGTAGTGCACAGATTTTGATAAAATTTGGTGAACAGCATTAGTATTATCCTAGGTTCAAGTGGTTTGATTTTGATACGGATATGTGGCTTGGCAGAGGTATGCACTCTATCAAGTGTCCTCCTAGTTTCATTTGAACTCCCTTTGAGCCTTTGAACAACTGAGTGTCTGGTTAACATCACAAGATGCCATGAGATAAATGTTAGTTACACCAGAAGGCTAATACTGAAAGCTTAACCCTGCAACAGGTACAGTGATGTTAGCGTAGCTGATTGCCCAGCAAGAAGGGGGGGGACAACAGGTAAGCAACAGCCAACTTTCTATAATGCCTTATGATATAAAGGTGTCTGTGTCCCCTGGTGAAAAATAAATGTGCTAAGTGTACTAAAATTTAGCATACTTTTGTGTACTTGAAGCCACACTAATCATCAATATACTTCAAGTGTGTTTATGATTAGTTAACTTGAGGCATGCTATTTTGGAACTCAACTCAACCTTATTTATATAGCACTTTAAAACAACCGTAGTTGAAAACAAGGTGCTGTACATAAAGACATAAAACAATTAAAAGCAATGAAATAAATAAAACAGACAGTAGAATAGTTGTTTCATTGTTTTTAAAAGCAATTAGAAACAATAAAACAATAAATAAAAGCAAACCATAAAACACTAAAACAAGAGCAGAACCTCATGTGGAGTTAAAAGCCAAGGAATAAAAATGGGTTTTAAGACTAGTTTTAAAAATGGACAGTGGGGAGGCTTGCCTAATGTGCAATGGTAGCTCGTTCAATAATTTTGGAGCAGCAGTGGCGAAAGCTCTGTCCCCTCTGAGCTTCCGTTTGGACCTCGGTACCTCCAGGAGCAGCAAATCAGCTGACCTGAGGCACAGAGCAGGAGCGTAGGGTTGAAGGAGCTCAACAACTAATTTTGTACTAAATATATTTTAATTGTAATTAAATTGTAGAAAAGTGCAAATTGAAGTGTATTTAGTGTACTTTCATGTGCTAAAGTGGAAGACAAAGTATATTTTGTATACTTTAAGTATATGATTTTATATGTACTAATATATGCTTAATTAGTACTTTGTATTATAAGTACCTTAAAAATTAGTACACTTTAGAAATTACACATAACTTTCACTTAAAGTATATTTTAGTATAATATATTTCTATAAAGCGTAATATAGTCTAATTATTTTAAAGTGTGTTAAAAGTGTTAGCGTGAAAGCGTGATGTTAGTATACTTTTTATATATTTACAAAAAGTACAATTTGTGTAAGTACCTTTTCAATATACTATTGAAAATATGAATATACACTACCGTTCAAAAGTTTGGCGTCACTTTTTCCTTATTTTTGAAAGAAAAGCACTGTTCTTTTCAATGAAGATCACTTTAAACTAATCAGAAATACACTCTATACATTGCTAATGTGGTAAATGACTATTCTAGCTGCAAATGTCTGGTTTTTGGTGCAATATCTCCATAGGTGTATAGAGGCCCATTTCCAGCAACTCTCACTCCAGTGTTCTAATGGTACAATGTGTTTGCTCATTGCCTCAGAAGGCTAATGGATGATTAGAAAACCCTTGTACAATCATGTTAGCACAGCTGAAAACAGTTTAGCTCTTTAGAGAAGCTATAAAACTGACCTTCCTTTGAGCAGATTGAGTTTCTGGAGCATCACATTTGTGGGGTCGATTAAATGCTCAAAATGGCCAGAAAAATGTCTTGACTATATTTTCTATTCATTTTACAACTTATGGTGGTAAATAAAAGTGTGACTTTTCATGGAAAACACAAAATTGTCTGGGTGACCCCAAACTTTTGAACGGTAGTATACTTTAAATACAATAAAGTACTTTTTTTTTCCGCCAGGGTCAAGGGCTCTATTGTGTGACAATTGTACAAAAAAAAAAAGTGCTCATTAAGTCTCATAAACAAATGCTTCATTTTCATGCTGAACTGATTAAACACTGGAGTGACCCATCTTTGTTGTTCCTATCGAGCTCCTGGTCAGAGGAATGTTAAGTACAAACACTACCTGTTGCAAAGGTTTTCTTGTTTTTCTCTCTTACAGTCATACAACTGCAGCTCTTTAGATAGCAGTGTAGGCATCCTTTAGCTGTGGGAGAAGTCTTACATTCCCGCATTGCTGCTGACGTCCATTGTGTGGGCTTCAGTGTTGGTAGATGCAAAACAAAGGCCCAGTGGACTAAATGACCTGGTTGTTTTGACTGTAGATCATTTTCACAGCTCTGTAAAGCATGGATAATGACATGGAGAGACATATGAAGTGGACAGAATTTGGTGCCAAATGGAATTATTAGCGAAGATTCATTTACAGTTGTGGTCAGAAGTTTACATACAATGGCATGAATGTCATCTTGGATATGAATGTCACGGTGATATTTGGGCTTTCTATTATTTCTCTGAACTGTTCTTTTTCTGTGGCAGAATTATTGTACAGCATACGTCTTTTTTTTAAAGTATACATACAGGGTCAAAAGTATACATACAAGGTCAAAAATTTACAAACAGCACAGCTAATATTTGGGTAAAATGTCTCTTCTCAAGATTCACCTTGACCAAACATTTTTTTGTTTACCATGAACAAGCTTCTGGCAGAATTCTGGTTGGGTATTTCACGACTCTTCATGGTAGAATTGGTAGGAGTTCAATTTTTTTTATTTTTTTTCCTTCTTGGCATGGACTCGACTTATATGCATGGTCCATATATTTTCAATAGGGCTGAAGTCAGGGCTTCTTTAAAGCTTAATGTTAGCCTGCTTTATTCTCCATAACCAGCTCTGATGTGTGTTTGGTTTCACTGTCCTATTGTGACTCCCAATCATGTTCAAGTTTCCAATGGTTTGAGGTTATTCTGAGGTAGTCCTCCTTCTTCATTATTCCATCCACTTTGTGCAATGAACCAGTTCCACTGGCAGTAAAACAGCCCTAGAGCATGATGCTGCTACCACCACCACTAACTGGTACAATGTTCTTCTGTACATCGTGGTCATTGTGGCCAAACAACTCAATCTTTGTCTCATATGACCATACAGCTTTCCTCCAGAAGACTTTGTCCATGTGGTCAGCTTCAAACTTTAGTTAAGCTTGAAGGTGTCAATTTTGGAGCAGGGGGTTATTTCTTGGATAGCAATCTCTTAGTCCATGGTAATCTGAACTGTAGACAGTGATCCATCAGCTTCCAGGTCATGGCAGGGCTGTGCTATGGTGGTTCCTGGGTTGTTCCTGACTATCTGAACCAATTTCCTTTCAGTGGCGGGTGACAGCTTGGGTTTTCTTGAAGCAAACTGGCTTAGCAAAGTGACTACACCTCCCAGTAACTTACATACAATTGTTTGAACTGATCTTGGGATCTGCAGTTGTTTAGAAATGGCTCTAAGAGACATTCCTGAGTTGTGTACATCTGCAATCCTCTTTCTCAGATCTGCACTGAGCTCCTTGGACTTTCCCATTTTACTGTGTTGGTCAATCCAAAGAGTGCTGTAAACAAACCCTTTTTATGAAGGCACAGAGAAGCTACCAGCTGTAGTCAATCATAATCACTAACAGGAAGTTAAGAGGCCTTGGTCTTGGCAAGATAAGAGACATTTTGGAAGTCTCAGCATAGCTGAATTAATAATCTAAGTGAGTGGATGTAAATTTTTGACCCTGTATGTACAATAATTTTAACCCTGTGTTGATTTCAGAAAATCCAAAATAAATTAAAACTTCTGCACCAAATTCATGGGCTTTTTTTTCTATTAAATAAATATCTTGTACAATCATTTTGCTACAGAAAACTAACAGTTCAGAGAAATCACTGAAAGTCCAATATTGCCAAGACATTCATATCCAAGATGACGTCACTGTATGCAAAGTTCTGACCACAACTGTAGGTGTTTCTAACACACACACACAGTACCTTGCAAAAGTATTCAGCCCCCCTTGGTGTTTGTCCTGTTTTGTCGCATTATAAGCTGGAATTAAAATGGATTTTTGGGGGGTTAGTGCCATTTGATTTACATAACATCCCTACCATTTTAAAGGTGCACATTGTTGTTTTTTTATTGTGACACAAACAATAATTAAGATGGAAAAACAGAAATCTGGAGTGTGCATAGGTATTCACCCCCTTTCGTATGAAACCCCTAAATAAGAGCTGGTCCAACCAATTCACTTCATAAGTCACATAATTATTTGATTAAGCTCCACCTGTGTGCAATCAAAGTGTCACATGATCTGTCACATGATGTCTGTATAAATCAACCTATTCTGGAAGGACCCTGACTCTGCAACACTACTAAGCAATCAACATGAGAACCAAGGAGCACTCCGAACAAGTCAGAGACAAAATTGTGGAGAAGTATAGATCAGGGTTGGGTGATAAAAAATATCCCAAACTTTGAATATCCCAGGGAGCACCATTAAATCCATTATAGCAAAATGGAAAGAACATGGCACCACTACAAACCTGACAAGAGAAGGCCGCCCACCAAAACTCACAGAGCGGACAAGGAGGGCATTAATCAGAGATCCAACAAAGACACCAAAGATAACACTGAAGGAGCTGCAAAGATCCACAGCGGAGATGGGAGTATCTGTCCATAGTACCACTTTAAGCTGTACACCCCACAGAGTGGGGCTGGAAGAGTGGCCAGAAAAAAGGCATTGCTAAAGAAAACACATTTGGAGTTTGCCCAAAGCATATAGCAAACTCCCCAAACACATGGAAGAAGATTCTCTGGTCAAATGAGACAAAAATGGAACTTTTTGGCCATCATGGGAAATGCCCTGTGTGGCACAAACCCAACACCCTGAGAACACCATCCCTACAACGAAGCATGGTGGTGGCAGCATCATGCTGTAGGGATGTTTTTCATCTGCAGGGACAGGAAAGCTGGTCAGGACTGAAGGAAAGATGGATGGCACTAAATACAGGGCAATTCTGGAGGAAAACCTGTTTGAGTCAGCCAGAGGTTTCAAAATGGGATGAAGGTTCACAGTCCAGCAGGACAATGACCCGAAACATACTGCTAAAGTGACACTGAAGTGGTTTAAAGGGAAACATTTAAATGTCTTGGAATGGCCTAATCAAAGCCCAGACCTCAATCCAACTGAGAATCTGTGACATAACTTGAAGATTGCTGTACACCAACGCAACCCATCTAACTTGAAGGAGCTGGAGCAGTTTTGCCTTGAGGAATGGGCAAAAATCCCAGTGGCTAAATGTGCTAAGCTAATAGAGACATACCCCAAGAGACTTGCAGCTGTAATTGTTGCAAAAGGTGGCTCTACAATGTATTGACTTTGAGGGGGGTGAATACCTATGCACACTCCAGATTTCTGTTTTTTCATCTTAATTATTGTTTGTGTCACAATAAAAAAAATGTGCACCTTTAAAAGTGGTAGGCATGTTGTGTAAATCAAATGGCACTAACCTCCCAAAAATCCATTTTAATACCAGCTTGTAATGCAACAAAACAGGACAAACACTAAGGGGGATGAATACTTTTGCAAGGCACTGTACATACATTTTATATAATATGTTTTGTGTGTGTGTGTGTGTATTTATGTATTACAAGAAGTCTTTTATTACAAGAAGTCTCAACTCATTGTGACCAAGTTTCCAGAGACCGACTGAGTGATTAATTCACTAAATTAATAATTCCTTTTTGAATTGATTTAATAATTGTTTTCACCTACCGGTTAGGGATTGGGCATTTTGTGTACATTTGATTAATTATGTTTATAAATTAAAACATACAACCAAACAAGGTAATACATTATTTATGCCAAAATTATATACCAAACTGATCCTGAGTAAATATTATACAACCCCAACTCAGGAAAAAGTTGGGACGGTATGTTGAAATTGAAATTAAAACTGAAAAAAAAACAACAATAATAATTGTAAGTTATCTTTGACCTGTATTGCATTGAAAACAACACGTTTTACCTCATAAATTTTATTGCTTTTTTATTTGCTTTTTCAAAATAAACATTTAAATTTTGATTCTCATTTCAAAAAAGTTGGGAAGGTAAAGCAGTTTTGTAATATTGCCATTCCTTCTCATAACACATAAAAGTCTAGTGACTGTTTAGGGACTGAACAAACCAAGTGATGAACCATTTCAGGGTCATTGTCGTCATATTTTCTGTAACAAAATTTGCCACATATTCTCTAATGGGGACAGAGGGGTTATGCCTTTGTAATGTGTGCAGAATGTGGTTTTGTATTGTCTTGTTGAAATATCCCTGGAAAAGATGTTGTCTTGAAGGCAGCATATGTTCAGTGCATTTTTTGTGCATTAATGCTGCCATCACAGAAGTACAAGTTACCTTTGCCAAGACACTGACATACTATGACAGTGTCCCCATACAATGGCAGACCCTGGCTTTTGGACTTGTTACTGACAACAGTCTGGATGGTCCTTTTTGTCTTTGGTCTGGAGCACACAGCATCCATTTCTTCCAAAAAAGACCTGGAATACTGACCACAATATAGGTTTCCACTGTGTGATAGTCCATCCCAGATGCCTTGGAGCCCAGAGAAGTCAACAGCACTTCTGTCCACAGTTAGCATAAGGCTTCCTTTTTGCACAGTCGAGTTTTAACTGCCATTTGTGTATGTATGTAACTCCATACTGTAGTGCTTGACAAAGGTTTGCCAAAGTAATCCCGAGCCCATGTGGTTATCTCAGCTATAGATAAATGATGGTTCTTGATGCAGTGCTGTCTGATCAAAGATCACGGGTGTTCAGCTTAGGCTTGCTCCACTGCTCTTTAAGCACCAAAATTCCTCCAGATTCCTTGAATCGTTTAAAGACATTATGCACCACAGAGAGTGAAATATTCAAATCCCTTCCTAAATTTTTGAGGAACATTGTTTTTAAACAGGGGCAGCACGGTGGTGTAGTGGTTAGCGCTGTCGCCTCACAGCAAGAAGGTCCAGGTTCGAGCCCTGTGGCCGGCGAGGGCCTTTCTGTGCAGAGTTTGCATGTTGTCCGCGTGCTCCAGTTTCCCCCACAGTCCAAAAACATGCAGGTTAGGTTAACTGGTGACTCTAAATTGACCATGAGTGTGAATGGTTGTCTGTGTCTATGTGTCAGCCCTGTGATGACCTGGCAACTTGTCCAGGGTGTACCCCGCCTTTCGCCCGTAGTCAGCTGGGATAGGCTCCAGCTTTCCTGCGACCCTGTAGAACAGGATAAAGCGGCTAGAGGAGATGAGATGAGATTGTTTTTAAACATTTCAATATTTTTCACAAACTCGAGATCCTCAGTTTCCCTTTGCTCCTCAAACACTAGGCCTTTCCTGGATACTGATTTGGTACCAAGTCAGGGTTAATTTACCTGTTGACATCACCTGTTTCAAATCACATCATTATTTAATTGTTTTACCTCATTATTAGCCCTACTTCTTTTAGAATGTATTGCATGCCTGAAACACAGGAATGGATGTACATTGGGGTAGTTTTTCGGTAACGGAATTTCATTCACAGCAAAATGTGGTAACTTTTTTAGTTGCAGTACTCAAGATAATGGTATTAGATAAAAAATTTCACATTGTATGGGGTATGTTTTGACCCTAAAAAAGCAAAGAAAAATTGGCTATGTTTAACTCTGAATACAGAATCTTTTATGAGGAAAGAAAAGTCAGTAATAGAATTACGTCAGAAAAAAAATGAACTTTCATTTCTGAAAATTCAAACCAAGATTTCTCTGAAGCGGCATTGCTATAATTGGGGTGATGATTTTTAAATATGGTTTTCAGTGAATTTTGCCTTAGATTCCATACTTTAGTAATACCACCGAGCTGACAAGTTAAGGCAATCTTAATAATTTCATAATTTTGGCCTCTCTGCTGAAGAACTGCCTATTAACAAATGAAATGAAGTTGACCAGAGAAAACATGAAATATCTTTGATTCATACCCCAGGTTCTCGCTGGCACTTGTCATGCTTTTCATTGACGAACATAATCCATCAGTGACAAAGAAAAAATTATTAGCAGTTATCACAGTGACAAATGTATTTGTCATCATTATCACAAGTAATCTTTTACAGAAATCCCTTCACAGGTCCCTCCATTTGCCAAAATCCAACCCCAGTGAAGAGACTTCCCCAGAGTGTAAACAATGAGCATGTGCTTGTGACCAATAAAAATCAACTACACATAACGACCAAATGGGTGCCAAACTTTTGACCAATCGCAATGCATCTTAATCAGCCTGGTGTGGTGGTGTAATTATCTCCATGAACCAAACAATGGCACAGTCTAAGCTGACAAAGTTTTTTGGGTAGGCTTTTTCAAGCACTGAAAATGATTTAAGGGCTGAAACAGCCACAGGGGAGACACACAGAGCCCCTACCGTCCCCGAGCACATCGGACAGCGTCAGTAATACAGGGGTTGGTTTAAAAAAAAAAAACGCCAACGTGAAAGTGCCGTCAGCCATGGTACAGTAAGTGACTGAAGGGAGCTATGTTTCAGGGGGCATGGTGTGTTGAGTCCCTGTGGCGAACATATGATAAAAAAAATGCAGTGTCATTCTGTGTTCGGTCTATAAATCTACGGGAAATTTGAATTCCTTCACTGTTGGTTGTTCCAAGATTCTTCTCGACTCCGTTCAATTGTAAATCAAGTGTTCTGTTGAAGTAAAGGCAAAAGGGAGTCCTAATACCGCTTTTGAATAATTCCATGCAAAAACAACCTTCAGTAAGCTCAAACTAAAGAGGTTTACTTTAGCTTGATGGTGCACAGGGTGCCCAAAATCGAGTCTTTATTAGAGGCTGTAGTGGAGCCTAAATTTGATATTTAATGGAGAGCCCTGTACAAATATTTGAATGGTACCAGTTTAGTTGGCATAAATTTGTATCAAGTCCACTTTGATATGTCCGTAACTAAGAAAAACTACAGACTAAGTGAAGAGAAAATCAGAAAAAGTGAAGAATACTTCTTTGACTTGATTTTTCAAGGAAAAAAGTGGAAAATATTTTTCAGAACCCAGGGGGAACGCTGCATATTGTCTTCAATGAAATACAAGCCAAAGTAAACTTAGAAATCACTACTTTCTTCTTTTATATGCATTTTCCTTATGTCCCAACTTTTTCTGATTTGGGGTTGTTCACATCCATTAACACTGCAGCAAATGTGTGCTACTCTTTCTCATAGCTTAAGTGTATTTATTTATATTACAATAATAATAGGAGACCATTTATGACCTTGGTGAAATAACTAAGTATGTTTTAATTGCTTTGGTAAAAAGTACAGTGGAGAAAGTAAATATTCAACATGTCGACTATTTTTCTCATGAACATGTATTCCAGTGCAGCTATTCTTAACCTGAAATGTTGAGCAAACACTGGTATTAACTCAATAAAACTACAGTGTCATGTCTGTACTCCCTCAAGATGCTAAAACCCAGAGTTCACGGCCTTCAAACATGGCTAACATGGACTACAATCATGAACAAGCACTGCACCACCCTCTCTCTCCAGAATTCTGATCAGCGCAACACCTGTTTCATATTCCAGCCAATCACCAGACACTATGTAAGGACTCTCATTCATTCAGCTCACTGCAAAGTAATGTTGTTGGTTGACTTTACCAAGCCTTCGTTCTCTATATTGATTTCCTGGTTTGATCTCATCTCATTATCTGTAGCCGCTTTATCCTGTTCTATAGGGTCGCAGGCAAGCTAGAGCCTATCCCAGCTGACTACGGGTGAAAGGCGGGGTACACCCTGGACAAGTCACCAGGTCATCACAGGGCTGACAGACACAGACAACCATTCACACTCACATTCACACCTACGGTCAATTTAGAGTCACCAGTTAACCTAACCTGCATGTCTTTGGACTGTGGGGGAAACCGGAGCACCCAGAGGAAACCCACGCGGACACGGGGAGAACATGCAAACTCCGCACAGAAAGGCCCTCGCCGGCCACGGGGCTCAAACCCGGACCTTCTTGCTGTGAGGCGACAGCGCTAACCACTACACCACCATGCCGCCTCTGGTTTGATCTCTTTCACATATTTCTGACTGCCTTTCTGCTCTGCCTCAGATACTCTGTATGTGCCTTGCTCAACCCTTACTTCATCTAGACTTTGCTATTGGATTCCGATTTGGATTCGTGTTCTAGTTTGCTGAATAAACTCTCCCACTTGCTTTTACATCCATCTGCTGCCTGCTCGTCTGACACACAGAAAAATAAATTTTAAGATTTCAATCCATAAAAAAAGTTATGTGCAACAAAGTGGAATGGCACAGGAAAAAGTACTGAACACACTAACTGAAATTTATTTGATTTTTGGTAGAGAGGTTTTTGTTTGCTATGACACCTTAAAGATGCTTACTGTATGAAGAAACTAATCTCTCAGTGTTCAGGTGGGATTTTGACTCATTCTTCTATACAAACAGTCTTTAAATGAAATGCTGATGAGCTTCAGTTCATTTTATAAATGTTCTTTTGGGTTGAAGTATAATGATTGACTAGGCCATTTCAACACCTTTATTTTCTTTGTATGGAACCAATTAAGAGTCTCCTTTATTTTGGATCTTTGTCCTTCTGGAAAGTCCACCCACTTCTCACAGCCTTGTCAATAACTGCCAGCGATGTTACCACGCGGGCTACTTGCAGTGCTTTTTTTTTTTATTTAAATTTTCCTTGTATTTTTATGTGAAATGCTTTATTTGATTTTATTTATTGAAACAAGTGATCGTTTTAGACGGCAAGAACCATGTTTGTGCTATGACAACAAACATTGTTTACTAGTACAGGTAGTTGTCGACTTAGGACTGCGTTTGGTTACGACTGACCGGTCGTAAACCGATCTGGTCGTAAGTCGGCCGATGTTAAATGAAAGTAAGTATATTGTGATGCGTAATGATATTGTAATCATCTTAAAGTCTTATTTTATCAACATTTTCTTGTTTCATTACCTTGGCTCATTATTTGGTTTAAGTCAAACACTGCATACTACACTGCGTACAGTACAATTCGTTTAATATGTGCAAAACAAAAAATACGAAATACAGGTGTGAAAAATAGAAAACATAGCAAAATGCAAAACTTAGTGACCGCTGGCATGACTGGTGCTTGGCTGTGGGTTGTCTACATCAGGTGTTGCAGCAGTCGGGCTGGCTCTTTTCTGTATGACTCGGGATTTGCTCTTTTCATAAACATGGTAAGCCTCGTCTGAATTGTTTGCTTCTTTTTCTCCGTAATTATCATAATTACCAACACAAACGGACGATACCGTAATTACCAACACAAACGGACACGGGAGAAGTTTACTGTACCGGGATACTGCTCACACTGGGAAACACTCGCCAGTCGTAACCAGACGGTCGTAAAGTCGATCAGTCGTAAGTCGACGACTACCTGTATCTCTCAGTACTGCGTATGCTTCTCTCAGTATTGCGTATGCTTAATAGACAAGTAAATAGACAAGTAAAAAGTGCAATGTGTGTTAGCTTTTGTTTAGATTAATAGAATTACATTTGAATGGAAGTTTCAGTAACATATTGGCATTGAGTTTAAAGTGCTGATGACACGTTTTTGACATCTTTGGTGATGTTTTATAACATAAAAAGTAATTCCCGATGATCCATATATTAATTCACGAAGGCGCCTATTTTACAAGTTATGATGATAAACGCGGCTATTTGGGCAAATTTGACGGGGCTGTAGCACCCAGGAGACGAAGGAGGAGGAGGAGCTATATGACGTCAGCGAAAGAACCTTCCTCCTAACTTACCAGTTTGTTGTTGATGCGACAGGTGTTCAGTTTATCATTATTAGTATTTTTATTAGACATTATTATACATTATTATATATATAGTTATTATGCCTTCGCGTTGTGTTGCCGGCTTTTGCTCCAAAACCCACAAGGATGGGGTAAGTTTATTCAAGTTTCCCAGAGATCCCGAGCTGCATGCGAAGTGGGTGAAGCAAGTCAGGCGCACTCGTGACAAGTGGGAGCCCTCACCAACATCCGTCCTGTGCTCTGAACACTTCGATTTGGATTGTTTTGACACCCTTCCCAGCTTAAAAGAATCTCTTGGGTGTTCAGTTCAGCACAAACGTGTGTTACTACACAGTGTTGCCAGATTGGGAGGTTTCCCGCCCAGTTGGGCGGTTTCAAGTGCATTTTGGTGGGTTTTGAACATATTTTGGGCTGGAAAACGTCAGCAGTATCTGTTGCCAGATACTGCTGACGTTTTCCAGCCCAAAATATGTTCAAAACCCACCAAAATGCACTTGAAACCGCCCAACTGGGCGGGAAACCTCCCAATCTGGCAACACTGCCAGTATTCCAGAGGGGGTCTACTAGTAGCTATGCCGGATCCAAAGACAGTCCTCCTGTCAGAACATATGTTGTGAAATGACATAAGATAAAGGTACGTAGAGCTATAGATTCTACATGATAATCATAAATGTAATCATAAAGTCGGCGTGATATCAGTCATGTATTTGCTTGTGAAAGCTTGCGGCTTTCATGTAACTGCCACCTAGCAATGAGAGGCAAAGGGTAAAGAGGGTAGACTATCATAGATTCTATTTGGAAGAGATCAACACAATTCTAGACTCCCAGAAGAGGAAGAGCTAGCACTAGAGAGTTCACTGGCATTTTCATGTGCCATTTCCATAGAGTAGAACAGCCAGTGAACCGCAGCATGTTCTTCCGCTGACGTCACAACATGGCCGCGAGCCATGGACCCAGTTTTCTTGCGCTGTGCAATTAAAAGTTGGATATTTGCGTAACAACAGCTTCTTTTCACGTAATTATAACAGAAATCTAACATGTTTGCCATGTTGTATAGTTTATTTAAGAAATTGCATAGAGTCATGTTCGTGTCATCAGCACTTTAATAGTAGTATAAATCATTAAGAATAATTTACACTGACTCAAGTTTTAACTCAAACTCATTTAAAATATTTTGTCTCTTTAATTCTGATATTTAAAGTTTATTAAATATTTTAGTTTTGCACGGCATGGTGGTGCAGTGGTGAGCACTGTCGCCTCACAGCAAGAAGGTTCGGGGTTCAAATCTCATGGCTGACAGGGGCCTTTTGGTGTGGAGTCTGCATGTCCTCCAGGTACTCCGGTTTCCCCCACAGTTCAAAGACCGGCAGATTAGGTAAACATACCCAGCCACTGAGGTTGCACAAGCCAGTGCAGACTTAGTGCTGGCCCCAAGGACGAATAGATCGGGTAGGGTTGCGTCAGGAAGTGCATCTGAGGTAAAACCTATGCCAAATCAAATACATAGAACAGATCTTCTGTGCCAACCTGTAATGGGAGCAGCCAGAAGAAGATTAAATATTTTAGTTTCACAAGACCTCTATTTTCTTTGTTATTGCTGTTGTTCTAATCTTGAAGCAGCTCTTCTTAGGGTTGCCATTTTCCTATTGAAACCTCAGCCCCTGCAGAATTTTGAAGACTGTCTAGACCTTCACAATAATAATTGAATATTCAAGAATTGCCAAGGTGGCACAGTGGTGTAGTGGTTAGCGCTGTCGCCTCACAGCAAGAAGGTCCGGGTTCGAGCCCTGTGGCCGGCAAGGACCTTTCTGTGCGGAGTTTGCATGTTCTCCCTGTGTCCGCGTGGGTTTCCTCCGGGTGCTCCAGTTTCCCCCACAGTCCAGAGACATGCAGGTTAGGTTAACTGGTGACTCTAAATTGACCGTAGGTGTGAATGTGAGTGTGAATGGTTGTCTGTCTCTATGTGTCAGCCCTGTAATGACCTGGCAACTTGTCCAGGGTGTACCCCGCCTTTCGCCCGTAGTCAGCTGGGATAGGCTCCAGCTTGCCTGCGACCCTGTAGAACAGGATAAAGCGGCTAGAGATAATGAGATGAGAAGAATTGCCAAATTGCCAGGAAATCATTCAAGAGGCTCTACTTTCTTTTTCATTAATTTTATATTTTCACATATCCACCTAAATCCTGAGAGCAAGAACATTTTATTTACTCTTAGATTCAAAATATTGTATTCTGGATCATTTAGAATGCACTATTTTACATCTGTATTTTAACATTTTTCTGGCGGTGTACCCCTGGACCCCCACAACTACCACCTTTTTTTACATCACGGTGGTGGCGTTGCTTTCACATTAGGTCTGCCTACTACTCTTTTCCAAACGCCCCCTACTCCAAAAATTATTGACAGGGCTGTTCTCATCCTCATCACCCTAATTGATGGCAACAGATTCCTATCAAGAATTTTCCAGTACATGACTCCATAGATTTTTGCTTCAATAATTTGGATTCTGCTAGTACCACAAGAAGAGAAACAGCCCCATAGGCTACCATGATGCATCGACCTCTGAACTTTACTGCAGTTATGATATTTTTAGGGTCATATGCAGAAACGGACATGGCACTTTGAAAAGTTTTTTTTTTTTTTAAAGATATTTTTTGGGGCTTTTTTCACCTATATTGGATAGGACAGTGTAGAGACAGGAAATGAGGGGGAGAGAGAGACGGGGAGGGATCGGGAGACGACCTCGGGTCGGAATCGAACCCAGATCCCCGGATTTATGGTATGGCGCCTTATCCACCTGAGCCACGATGCCCCTGGCACTTTGAAAAGTTTGATTTATTTTTGTCTTGTCTGAGCACATTATATTCTATATTCATTATATTCTTGTCTTGACTATTGCAATTTTCTTTTATGGTCTCCCTGCCACACTGCTCAATCACCTGCAGTACATCCAAAACTCAGCAGCTAGAGTCCTCACACTCACCAAGCGCACTGCTCATATTACTCCTGTTTTACAGCAACTGCAAAAGCATTGGTTGCCAGTTATTTCTTGGATCAAATACAAAATTTTGCTTTTAACCTATAAAGCTCTTCATGGTTTCATCCCTTCTTATCTCTGTGAGCTAATTCATTTGTACTGTCCCTCCCACTCCCTCAGATCTTCTGTCTGTGGACTTCTGACTGTTCCACGTTTTAAACTGGCATCTATGGGTGGCAGATCTTTCAGTGTTGCTGCTCCTAAACTTTGGAACTCGTTACCACAATCACTTCATGACTGTTCCACTCTCTCTTCCTTTAAAGCTAACTTGAAAACTTTTCGCTTTACCTCACACTACTCTTCCTAGTGTGGCTTTTTTTTTTTTGGTAACTCCTGTGTAAAGCATCCTTGGGTTTGTGAAAGGTGTTATATAAATTGAAATTATTATTATTATTATATTCTCCCAGTAATCTACAGGCTTCTCCAAACATTCTGTAGCAAACTTCATACAAGCTTCAACAAGCCTTGTCTTCAATAAGGGAGTCTTCTGTGGTGATTGAGAATGGAGACTGTGGCTGTGGAGTGCAGTGCCTATTGTTTTCTCTGTGACAACTGTACCCACTGCTTCCAGAGCTCTTTGCGGGTGGTCCTCAGCTCTTGGGCTACTGTTCTGATTAACATTCTGACCACATAGTTGGAAATCGTGCAAGGAGCACCTGTGCATGGCCAGTTGATGGTTTAGGGATGTTCCTTCCACTTGCAAATGTTTCAGACATGGCTTAAGGCCCTGTCCACACGGCAACGGATTCAGGTGAATCTGATAAAATTGTTTATCGTTTCGGCCTGGCGTCCACACGGCACCGGCGTTTTGGGTGCCCCAAAACAAAATATTTTGAGAACGGGTTCCAGAGTGAAAAAATCTGGCAACAGCGCCATTGCGAAGTCGTCTGGATGAGTAGAACGGATTTGTTTACGATGACATCACAACCACATGACTGTCAGTGCTTCACACCGGGTAGAAGTGTAACGAACTCGATGCGAGTTGTCAACAAATCCTATAACTTGGTTCATGAAACGCGCTTACAAAATATTTTCACTGTGAATATTTATTGTGTAATGGTGCAAAGTGAGAGAGAGAGAGAGAGAGAGAGAGAAAATAGCCCTTAGGGCAGAGTCTTTAGTCCAAACACTGCGGAAGCTGTACCAAACCACACACCGCCTGTGCACTTTCCAAAAACAAAAACAATCCCGCCAGCAAACATAGGGAAAAAAAAAAAAGGAGTGATCTCACCTCTTCAGATGTTGGTTTAAGTCCGACAATACATTCCTCAAAAAGGGCGTAGAAGAACAAAATAATCCATCAACGTGTAGCATTCAATTTATTCCGGACCATTAAAGAATTCTGGAGGATATCAGAATGTTGGCGTACCGGCTTCCATCTACCCCCATTCATTCCTCTTTCCGTGTCTTTCATTTTACGCTACTGATTAATAATCAAAACTTTGTGTGGCTAATGCTACAGAAGAAGGGGTATATGCGCATGTGTCTACTTCTATTGTTCTGGTGTCCCCAATGGGACCATCTTACAGCGCACGTAGTGGTGTGGCATGTGTATTGCATCGTTTTCAGCAAGCGTTGCCATATGGACCTGAAATTTTACTGATCCGTTGCCCATGTGGACGCGATATTTAAAAAAAAATCTTGTTGCCGTTGTCGTGTGGATGTAGCCTGAGTGTTCACACAATGCAAACACAAACAGTCCTCATGAACAAGTTTGGGAAATCAGGTCTGTCGTCACTTAAATAAACTCACATGTTCAAACTTTGGATTAATTTGTTTCATTTATCATTTTAACAAGTCTTTATTTTGTCCATTGTGGGAGACTCAAACAAGGTGCAAATGACAGCAGTGAATCTTGGACATTGATATCTGTCTTACTGCAAAGTGTTAAAATAAGAAATTACTCATTCTCAAAAAATTTTATAGCATTTCTTCCAATGTCAACTAACAATACTGCTGTACTAAAGCCTCTTAATGCCAAGAACATCTTAACGAGGAGAGAGAGTATTCATTGTGCTGCTCTCTCTACCATTTAACGATGATCTTTGTGCAGTGATGCTTTTGGGAAACTCAGGCCAGGTCTTCTAATGCTACTGTCAGCAATCTAATTCTCATATACACCGACTCTGTATTGAGGCACTGCAATTTTAGCTTCCTAAGCAATATCTGCCAGTGTACTGCTCAGCATAAAGTACCTATACTAACAAGGCCAGTGCAAGAGTAAATGGAGTCAAAGAAAATAATAATGTTCATACAAATGTGACGGAAGGTAATTTGAATGCAAATTCTTCTTCTGGAAGACAATATGCACTGTTTAAATATTTAGGAAGCTGCAATGAACCAACAAAAGGCAACAGAGGAATAAAGAAAGTCACTGAGAAAAACAGAAAGAGTATAAGGTCATAAAACACAGGAACAGTTTCTATTATACAGAACTCGTACACTAAACCCAAACAAGAAGGAACATTATCAAAACACAAGGCCTCATAGAGTGGAACATAGCTGTGACAAACAGTATGCTCATTTCTTGTGTGTTTGTGTACAAGTCAAAAGTTTGGACACTCACTCATGCGTAGTAATGAGTAGGTGTAACAAAACTTTTGACTGGTAGTGTGTGTGTGTGTGTGTGTGTGTGTGTATGAGATATTATATATGAGAGAGAGAGAGAGAGAGAGAGAGAGAGAGAGAGAGACTAACAAAAAGCCAGTTTCCGATAGCTATCTCTCTCTCTCTCTCTCTCTCTCTCTCACACACACACACACACACACACACAGTCTTGCAAAAGTATTCATCCCCCTTGGTGTTTGTCCTGTTTTGTCACATTACAAGTTGGAATTAAAATGTATTTTTGGGGGGTTAGCACCATTTGATTTACACCACATGCCTACCACTTTGAAAGGTGTAAATTGTTTTTTACTGTGACACAAACAATATCCCTCCATCTATTATCTGTAGCCGCTTATCATGCACTACAGGGTTGCAGGACACAAACAATAAGATTAAAAAAAAACCCGGACTCAGGAGTGTGCATACAGTAGGTATTCACCCCCTAAAGTCAATACTTTGTAGAGCCACCTCTTGCTGCAATTACAGCTGCAAGTCTCTTGGGGTTTGTCTCTATTAGCTTAGAGCATCTAGCTACTGGGATTTTTGCCCATTCCTCAAGGCAAAACTGCTCCAGCTCCTTCAAGTTGAATGGGTTGTGTTGGTGTATAGCAATCTGCAAGTTATGACACATTCTCCATTGGCTTGAGGCATGTGCTTTGACTAGGCCATTCCAAAACATTGAAATGTTTCTCTTTAAACCACTCCAGTGCAACTTTAGCAGTATGTTTAGGGTCCTTGTCCTGCTGGAATGTGAACCTTTGTCCCAGTCTCAAACCTTTGGCCAACTCAAACAGGTTTTCCTCCAGAATTACCCTGTATTTAGTGCCATCCATCTTCCCTTCAATCCTGACTAGCTTGCCTGTCCCTGCAGATGAAAAATATCCCCACAGTATGATGCTGCCACCACCATGCTTCATTGCAGCAGTGGTGTTCTCAGGGTGATGTGAAGTGTTGGGTTTGTGCCACATACGGCATTTCCCATAATGGCCAAAAAGTTCAATTTCAGTCTCATCTGACCAGAGAATCTTCTTCCATGTGTTTGGCAAACTCCAAATGGGTTTTCTTAGTTTTTTTTTTCCTTTCAGCAATGGCTTTTTTTCTGGACACTCTTCCATAAAGCTCTGTGGAGTGTATGGCTTAAAGTGGTCCTGTGGAATAGATACTCCCATCTCTGCTGAGGATCTCTGCAGCTCCTTCAGTGTTATCTTTGGTGTATTTGTTGCAGCTCTGATTAATGCCCTCCTTGCCCAGTCTGTGAGTTTTGGTGGGCAGCCTCATCTTGTCAGGTTTGTAGTGGTGCCACGTTCTTTCCATCTTGCTATAATGGATTTAATAGTGCTCTGTGAAATATTCAAAGTTTGGGATATATTTTTTTAATAAACTAACCCTGATCTATACTTCTCCACAACTTTGTCCCTGACCTGTTTGGAGGCTCCTTGGTTCTCATGTTGCTTGCTTAGTGGTGTTTCAGAGTCAGGGTCCTTCCAGAACAGGTTGATTTATATAGACATCGTGTGACAGATCATGTGACCCTTTGATTGCACACAGGTGGCTCTTAATCAAATAATTATATGGCTTATGAAGTTAACTGGTTGGACCAGCTCTTATTTAGGGGTTTCATACAAAAGGGGATGAATACTTATGCACACTCCAGATTTCTGTTTATTGTGTCACAATAAAAAACAATTTGCACCTTTAAAGTGGTAGGCATGTTGTGTAAATCAAATGGTGCTAACCCTCCAAAAATCCATTTTAATTCCAACTTGTAATGTGACAAAACAGGACAAACACCAAGGGGAATGAATACTTTTGCAAGACACTGTGTTACACTATATATAAACACAGACGAGTGTTTTACTGGGAAATAAGCCACTCGTATTTTTCATATGAACTATATCCAGGACATGGAAAGCTACAACTGTGACATATTTAAATAATATTGGCTGGCATTGAGTGCTATATCAGATATATTCCATTCAGCAAGCATGATATTGAACGAGTCAAAAACGAGTAGCTGAATGGAATATATTTGATCTACCACAAAAAAAGCCATTATTATTATTATTATTATTATACATACCCACTGGTATGAGCTTTTCCAGTTTTTCGATGTCCATTGGTATGTTTTTCTCTTGTAAACAGAGGGGAACTCTCAGGGCCTTCTCGGCCTTTAGAGAAGACCCAAATGTATCAGCACTTCAGATGTTATATTTCATTTCTTTCATTCTTTAATTGCTTTCATTCTTTCATAATTTCATGATAATTATTCTCTTCTAATTTGGCCTCATTTTCTATTAAATTTGCTTCAGTAATGAAAGGGTTACTGTCCTGAAAACATTAAAATAGAGTTATCCAATTAGATTTTTTTGTTTGTTAAGAAGGCTGAGAAGAGTTTAGAGCTGGCTCACTCACTGGTTAGGACTTCATTGCCCAGACAGAAGGCCATGGCAGTATATTTTTATGTAGAAAGTGACAGATGAATTCACCAATCAGATTTTAATTTATAATTGAAGGGACCAAAAATTTATCGTCCTAGGCCTTCTCGAAAGCCAGCGCGAGCTTAACCGTGAGTCACCACCATCAGCGCAACAGTGAAGTAATCTTCCAGCTGGTGTAGCATTCAGGAACATTACTGATGAATATCAGTAATGTTCGGGAATGCTAATAAAGTAGTCAAGCCAGTGCTACTGAGCGTAAGTAGCACAGGCTATCAACCGAGAAACTAAAATTTCTGTCTCCAGATGCTTCTTCCACACACGCTCACCACAGTATTTTTCACTCAAACTTAAGTTTTAGCCTGCCACTAATCCCTTGCAAAATGCTTTGCCCTGTTGCTTTTTTGGTGTGCCTGGCTAAGTTTTGGCTGAGCTGAAGTCCCAGCTCTAATAGTAATGGTTCGCCACTGCTTGTAAATATGCATGAAGAAAATCTAATGAAGTTTTGGTAGCCTTTCGGATGTTCAACGCGTCTTTCTCTTTCCCGGCAAACAAAGAAATGCTTGTGCGCATGCGCAGCAGAAAACTCTCTCTCATTAAATATTTCCATCAGCTCCAACATGTAATGTCATGTTGTCTTGACAACCAAGCAGTATCGTAAACCTTATTCAACACTCATTCTCCATTGGGTAGAATGACGTAATACCGTACACGTAGGATAAGCGATATGCTAACAATATTGCATGCTATCAAACCAAATGAATGAAACCTGCTAGAAGTGAATATAATACGTTTTTATGCCATCGAAAAAGTGTCCTGTATGTATAATAACTCCTGATATTTCACTCTGATGACATCACTCCCAATGCTTTCCTGCTGACTTGACGCACATTGTCAAAATGGTGAACCGGTTCAAAATTAAAATTCTTTTGATTAACTGTTTGTTTGTTTTTTTGTGGATGCATCCATATAATATAAAAAAACATTACAGGGTTGCGTGAAGATATGAAGTTTATCTTCTCGTGTTGAAAAATATATCACTCGTTCGCCTCGCTCACTCATGATATATACATTCACCACGTGAAGATAAACTTCATATCTTCACACAACCATGTAATATCCTCTACACACACACACACACACACACACACACACACACACACACACACACACACACACAGTGGTCTGCTGCTGTTGGAGCCCATCTGCTTCAGGTGAGTTATGCTGTACATTCTGAGGTGCTTTTCTGCTCACCATGGTTGTAAAGCAGAGTTATTTGAATCGTCATATCCTTCCTGTCAGCTCAAACCAGTCTGTCCATTCTCTTCTGACCTCTCATCAACAAGCTGTTTAACTTTAGAAGTGCTGCCCACTAGATGTTTTAGTTTTTTGCTCCAAACACTATAAATCTGTACGATTTGATGCATTGCACTGCTCTTGCATGATATAAAATAGTAGGGTTCAAATAAGAAGATTGAAATACACTTACTGCTTCTTATCCAAAGTCAGCCGGGATTGGCTCTAGCCAATCTGTGACCCTATTTGATAAGCAGTATGGATAACACTGATCTTCAGCCAAAATGCTTTTGAAATAAATATAGTCAAACTTCACTAATTCTGGGTCGCTGAAAGCAAAAATGAAACTTAAAATTGCTCACTGGCTCTAGTTTTCAGGATTGGCTCTATGAATAAATCTATGATTGGGTTTGGATAGTACTTTTTTGGCAAAACAATGAATGATGCAATCTGAAGCCGGTATTGCATCATAAATGTTATTCCTCGAAGTCACTGATGATGGGATCATAAGTCAATTTGCATCACTCTGCTGAACAAATTGCCCTACATCAGCTCAAAAAATAAATAAATAAATAAATAAAAAATCATACAGTGCTATGCACTCGAGATTAAGTCTTTGACAAGCTTGACAAGAGATGCTCCATTTCATGAATACAAGAGACAAGCTGCCAAAAAGCACTGAGTACACACTGAATAAGGACTAAACCTATTCAGTACTTATACATAATTGTTTTTTGCTATTTGGTTCATAATACATTTTATTTATATCAACTTTTTGCTCATTTTCTAGTGTTACATAAAGAGAACAGGTGAAATATCATGTAAACCAACCATAAACACGAGACCGAGGTTTACAATTTATACTTAAAATGTTACTATCTACACAATGTGCATAAGTATAAAATGTAAAATCTTAAATATCTTGGAAACCATAACCAATCAGCTGTTTTAATTGTCATATTTGAATTCAACACACCATATTTCATAACAAACAGCCAATTTCATCTCTGAAGCAGACAACTTATGAAAAATTGTTGACCAGTGTAATGGATGTTTCCTATGTTTGGAAGTATATTTGGCTCCTCACGATGTTCAAATCTGAAGTGATCAAAATGAAAATCGCTTTTGTTAGCACAGACAAAATACTGTACATTCTCCTATTGTTAGAAAACATGAATCATTGTGTATATAATGCTTGTTTATATGATAAAACTTTACTGATCCCACAAAGGGAAGTTTTGGTGTTACAGCAGCAGTATTTCTAGTCATTTCTAGACTGTCCTTAGAACCTCACAGAATTCTTTGGCAAGTCTCCCTGAGTAGAACCTTTTTTTTTTTTTAAATATATATACGTAGAACAGTATCACTGCGAATCGATACAAAGTTAACCTGACTGATCTTTTCCAGGATGATAATGTCCCCATCCACAAGCTACAAGGGTTGACTGAATGGTTTAATGAGTATGAAAATGATGTAAATCATATGCTATGACCTTCACAGTCACCAGATCGCAACCCAGTAGAACACCTGTGGGAGATTTTGGAGAAATGTGTTAGACAGTGCTCTCAACCATTTTCATGGAAATACTAACTGAGGGAATGGTATTTGGAAAATTGTGTTCATCTTTTCAATATAGTTCCCAAGATTTATAGACTTTCTCCCAAGGAGCACTGACCCTGTTCTGAACTTGTCTGGAGTTTTTTTTTTTGGTGTGCGTGTGTGTGTGTGTGTGTGTGTGTACTAGGGTGACCAGATTTCCCTAGTCTGAAACCGGGACACTTTTGCGTGCGACCATGCTCGTGCACGCACACTTTTTTTTTTTTTTACGTAAACGTGACACTCAGAGAGGTGCTCTTATTTTGTTGAAGCTCACATTTATCAACATCTCATATGAAATAAAACAAACAGGCATTTTATTATCTAGTAGCATAGTGGTGTACAGATCAGTTAAATTATGGTCAGACAACAGATTTTGTAATGGCTGAGAATAGGCCAGGCTATGTCCATAGGCCAAATTTAAACTGATTTATTTCACCTGTTTGTGAGAACACCAAGAAGAATGCATATGCACATGTAGGCTATATCTCTAAAATTGTATGCACTATAGCATGAACTTAAAAAGTAGATATGTGACCTCAACATAGCCTAGGTCAGAATCAACCTTACTAACCATTCCCCACAAATGAATGAATAAAGCAAGATGTGTACAAAAGTGAACACTTTAATGGAAGGTGCAACAAGCTGTTCAACACAGCAATATGGCCAAACTGTCAGAATGGTATGTTAAACAGAAACAAAAAAAAGAGACAAGTGATTTGAGAATATACACTCAAACAAAACAGCAATGAAGGAGGAGAGGGGCAACAGCCCGAGGAAAGCCCCCACAGGAGCGCACAGCATTTGCAACATAGGCTACCCAACTCAGTACAAGAACAAAAGCACAGGAACAAGGCTAATGCCGCTTTTCCACTACCAACGCGGCTGAGTTGGGCTGAGCCGTGCCGTGCTGAGTTGGGCCGAGTCGAGCTGAGTGGGGCTGTTGGAGTTGCATTTCGACTACAACCGCGCTGAACCGTGCTGGCTGGAAGTGGGTGGACACATTGGGTGGAGTTAGTGAAAGTGGGTGGACATCACGTGATGTCGTTAGGCGGCGCAAACAGTGACATCAGTGACCTTTTAAGCGGTAGTCTCACGACCCGGATAGTAAACGATAAACATGGAGTTGTTAGTGTTGCTGGTCTTGGTTCTGTGGCTTGTTGTCACCGACAACGCCAACAGATACTGGCAAGAGTGTATAGATGAGGCGAGGCGCATAAGGCTTCAAAAATTCTCGTAATTCGTAATTATTCTTCTTCCGGGTTTACGGTGTTTACAGATCCCAGCGTGCTTGCGGAGCATGTGAGGACACTCCTCCTCACCAATCAGTGCACAGGGGAGTGACTCCTCACGCCCCTAGCCCCACTCGGCTCGGCTCGCTTCAGCCCCACTCCAAAACCGTGCGAGTTTTGGGTGCTGGGTAGGGCTGAAGTGAGCTGAGTCGTGCTGCTCTGAGGTAGTTGAAACGCGAGCCATGTCGGGCTGAAGTGAGCTGAAGTGAGCTGAAAAAGGGTAGTGGAAAAGGGCCATAAGGCGACTGTCAATCCACCCACCCTAAACAAAATGCATTAGCCTACGTAGATTTACAAGAAGAGTTTTAATGTGATCCTGTATATCGGCGTTACCACCGTGGGTTACGGAGAAGGAACACTTACAGTGTGTGCAGTAGGCTTCATGCACATTGTTCTGCACCTCTCGGAGGAAGGGGTAGGTGCCCTGTAAATCTTTGGAAAAGGTACATTTTCTTTTCGGCATAATTGCTGCGGCATTACTGCTGCTAGCTGCTAGACAAAGAACATTCGCGCCAGTTAATGTTTATTTTATTGTTGCATGGCAACACGTTCTGTTGTCTGGAATAATGTGGCTAAATAAACACCCATGCCACAGGGCCAGTAACCAGAAAAGTTTGCGATTCCTGTCAATTCATCAAAATAGTAAATGCAGACATTTCTCCGCTAATGATTCCCACGCTGCTAGGTCGCAAACGTCGCGAGTGGCGAAAACCGGGACATATCCGTGTCCCGACAGACTTTTGTCGGGACTCAGGACACACAACCCCAAATCGGGACTGTCCCGGTAAAACCGGGACGTCTGGTCACCCTAGTGTATACCATATAGTATACTGCATAACACTGCCTTGATCAAGGACACACGCTGTGTTCTACATACAAAGTACCATCACCAATTCCTTGTGAGCACAGACATTTTAAGAACACTTAAACTAATGTGTGTTCAAAGATTAAAAGCCTTCAGTTAACAAAAGCACAATTTTAATATTATCCTATCTTTTTCTAAACCCACCTGCCTTTTAACATTAATAATGACCATGTTGCTGTATAAACAGCAATTAGATTACATGCTTTTTATATACTGTATGCTGCGTCTGTGTCCTGTGCAATTTCAGGAAAACAATGCGCAGTTCAAACACTACATAATAGTTCAAGCGGTTTGTAATCATATTTGAATAACGCTAACAAGCCTGTTAGAAATGGATCTATGGAGCCAAATTCAACCATGTACATACAAATAGCCATTAAGTCTGAGGATTATGAATATAAAAGGAGCCTTTGGATTTGTGACAGCTGGTGTACTTGCTGTCAGTCCCATACCCTCTATTCCTTCCTCTGTCTCTTGCCCTCTTAAATTGATCTTAGGCCCATGTGCTCTTGTACTGAGGGAGACAGAGAGTGGTCTAAGGGTCAGATTAATGGGAGCAGCTGAGAACAGCTGCTGCCACAGGCAAACTAGACTCAGTTGTATCCGCCTGTCTTCCTCTTCCAGCCTTTTTATTCATCTTTCATTTCCGTTCATTTGTGCTAGAAATTCAAATGTATTAAAAAAAAAAAAAAAAAAAAAAGAGTCAGATATTGGAAGTAAATCAAGCCACGACTGTAAATCAATTAATTCAGTTGGCTTTAAGCCAACAGTTGCATTTGCACAGTAGCATTTTAATAGCTATAGTACAACCCCAATTCCAAAAAAGATGGGACACTGTAACACAAGTAAAAACAGAATGCGCAGTTTTGAAAATCATGGAAACCCCATGTTTCATTGAAAACAGTACAAAGACAACATATCAAATGTTGAAACTGAGAATTATTAAAAAAAAATTATATATATATATATATATATATATATATATATATATATATATATATATATATATATATATATATATGCATGCTCATTTTGAATTTCATGTCAGCCACACATTTCAGAAAAGCTGGGACAAGGCAACAAAAGGCTGAAAAAGTTGTGTAATGTGAAAAAAATAAATCTGGTTAACTGGCAACAGGTCAGTAACACGATTGGGTATAAAAAGAGCATCCCAGAGAGGCGGAGTCTCTCAGAAGTAAAGATGAGGAGGGGTTCACCGCTCTGTGAAAGACTGCATGGACAAACAGTGCAACAATTTAAGAAAAATGTTCCTCAGTATAAAATTGCAAAGAATTTGGGGATCACATCATTTCTGGTATGCAATACCATTAAAATATTCAGAGAATCTGGAGCAATCTCTGTATGCAAGAGACAAGGCTGAAAACTGACATTGGATGCCTGTGATCTTCAGGCCCTCAACACTACATTAAAAGCAGACGTGTCTGTAGTGGAAAATCACTGTATGAGCTCAGGAACATTTCAGAAAACCATCGTCTGTGAAAACAGTTAGTTCATTACTGCATCCACAAATGCAAGTTAAAACCATATATAAACAATATCCAGAAACAATATCCGCCACCTTCTCTGGGCCCGAGCTCTTTTACAATGGACTGAGGTGAAGTGGAAAATTGTCCCGAGGTCTGACGAATCAAAAGTAGAAATTCTTTTTAGAAATCATGGGCCCCACGTCCTCCAGGCTAAAGAGGAGCGGGACCATCCAGCTTGTTGTCAGTGCACAATTCAAAAGCCAGCATTTGTGATGGTATGAGGGTGCATTAGTGCATATGGCATGGGTAGCTTGTACATCTGGGAAGGCATCATTAATGCTGAATGATATATACACGTTTCAGAGCAATATGCTGCCATCCAGACAATATCTTTTTCAGGGAAGGCCTTCCTTCTTTCAGCAAGACAATGCCAAACTTCTTTCTGCACATACAGTATTTCTGCACGGCTCCATAGTAAAAGAGTCTGGGTGCTAAAATGGCCTGCCCACAGTCCAGGCCTGTCTCCCATTTAAAACATTGGGCACATTATGAAGCACAAAAATATGACAAAGGAGACCCCAAACTGTTGAGCAACTGAAACTGTACATCAAGCAAAAATGGGACAACATTTCTCTTTCAAAACTACAGCAATTGGTCTCATCAATTCCCAAACGTTTACAGAGTATTGTTAAAAGTAAAGGTATGCAATACAGTGGTAAACATGCCCCTGTCCCAACTTTTCTGAAATGTGCTGCTGACATCAAATTAAAAATGAACACACATTTTTCAAAAAGCAATACAGTTTCTCAGTTTCAACATTTAATGTGTTGTCTTTATACTATTTTCAATTAAATATAGGGTTTCTATGATTTGCAAATTAACTCATTCTATTTTTATTTACAGTTTACATGGCATCCCAACTTTTTCGGAATTGGGGTTGTAGTTTACTGTGTGGAAGTTCTTTTACTTATTTATTTCTTTTTTAAAGTGTGCACATTTGTGTATTATCCTTACACACCAGCAGCTAGAGTTTAAAGGAGATAAGCAGAGCCTTTATTTTTAAATACATTTCTGAGTGGATAGTATCTCTATCCTTGACTCTTGTATGCTGCATAAATGGGAATAAAAATATATATATTTTTGAGAGTTAAAATCGACCGCAAAGTTGGCATTCGAGCTGCCCCGCTGAGCCAGCCAGCCCTGAGTGTGTGACGTCACAGCAGGAACCGGTTTTAAGGCCGAGGCCTTTTACAGCTATAGAGCAAAGTCATATAAATAAAAATTTATGGTGAAAGTAAAAAATACTGTTACCGACTTGCTCAACTAAGACTGATTTGACTTCACTGATTGTGGGTTGACTCATTAAAACAGGATAGGTGTTATAACTTCTGCAACATACATGTACATGCATGCATTTTCACTGATAAAATGTAAAAGGTAAATTAAATAATCAGATGAACTGAGAATCACATTCTGAAGCAAATTAAATAATCTTATACCGGTAACTTAAACACACAATACAAATTACATGTATTAATCTAAATCCAGGTAAACAATGTGTTTTTGTTGTTTTGTATCCAAATGAGAGTCGGAGCTTACCCGTCTGTGTTCTCACTTCTTGAAGGCCGATCTTATGGCCGATTGTTTTTGAAGCAATCTGACTTTCAGTTGTTTGTTCAGTTCTCCGTTCATTCGCTTCTTCCATGTAAGGGCGAGATGGCAGCAATATCCAGTTTAGAAATAAGAGGGCTGCTCCACTCATTCACTTTTCTTCATACTCCGCCATTACTGCTGGGCTCAAGCGATTACTAAAACCTGGGACGGAACAGAATGTCACTGGTTTTAGCAACAACTGCAGGGAGGTCACTGCCCGAGTGATGTGTCCTGTCCCGTTCCGTTCCATCCCAGGTTTTAGCAACAACCCTCGGCTCACTCCAGGAGGACTGGTGCAACTGAACTCCCTTTCCTTTTAAAATAAATAAATAAATAAATAAATAAATAAATCCTTTTCTTGTAGTTTTCTTTAATTGTTGGTACTGCACCCTCTTTCAATACGGGCTTATAGCCAACGCTCCTCAACAGATCAGAGGTCTCATATGAGTCTTCAGTAAAATGTGCAGAGCAGAAGAGAGACCACTTCGTAGGTGCCCAATGTGCCCATGACCTTCTCACAAAACGCGTCCAAATCTTTGCAGTTTGAACATTCTTGGGCCATGAATGTAACGTAAATCCAGCTTCTGTCGTGTTGCTGCACCGGCCAAAAACACATCTACGTGGTGATAAATTAGCTCAAAATGGAGGATCGGAGTTGCAGTCAGCTCTGTGTTTTAGTATAGCGGAAATGGCGATGAGACCGATAGACTTCCTGCTGTGACGTTACAGACGTCATGGTCATTCACTCAGATCGCTACCTATATAAATCACTTTCATCATAAAAATACTAGATTAGATACTAGAAAAATATTAGATTTATTGTTAACGCTTAAAACTATTTCCGTGCCATTCTTGAGGTCTCAAGGCATTTATAAACGAAAGTGAGGCCATGGCTTTGCGTATATGCTTTAAGTATATAAATGTTATAGAATTGTCAAGTACATAAACAGAACTCATGTCACATAATAATTAAAGTCACCTTTGGGTAATGAATGGGGTCAGAAGTGAAGATCAGGTTATCCATTTACAAGAGCAGATGTCACATACGCTTTAGACAGAAAGACAAAAAGCTGAGACCAATATACACAGCAGAAACCTGAATAGCCAAACATCTTTGCCATATGCCCCAGGCAATCCACTTGAATGTAATATGGGAACATATCAGGTTGGAAATTGAATGAGGATCCAATAAAACGGGGTGCTGGAAAGGTAAAATGTCAGTGTGGCTTGATTACAACATTTCAATTCAATAATTTGTTTTGAACTACAGGTACAGGTTGATTGTAAGTGAACATGACAGAGTTAACAGAGGGCATACAATATAATTAAGGTAGGACAAGAATGAAAACAGGAGATAAGCCCATGACAGGTACAATCTCTGTTTGATAATGCCTATACAGTACCAGTCAAACGTTTGGACACCGCTTCTAATTCAATGTTTTTTCTTTATTTTTATTAATTAAAAGACACTTCATTTATTAAAGTAATGATGGACTGTCATTTTTCTTTATTTAGTTGAGCAGTTCTTGACATTATATGGATTATTACATTTGTGGAATAGGGCTATTTACTGTATTTTTATTATGTGCTATTTATCATTTGATGATCTCTAATTAAGAAGGCAAGAAATTCCACTAGTTAACTTTTGAAAAGGCACAGCTGTTAACTGAAAAGCATTCCAGGTGACCATGCCTCATGAAGCTGGTTAAAATAATGTCAGTAGTGTGCAAAGATGTCATCAAGGTAAACGTTGGCTATTTTCAAGAATCTAAAATATGAAACATTTTTAATACACATTGTGTACCACATAATTCCATATATGTTCCATATGTTATTTCATAGTTTTGATGTCTTCAGTATTGTTCTACAATGTTGAAAATAGTCAAAATACAGTAGCAAAAAGAAAAAACTATGAATGAGTAAGCGTGTCCAAACATTTGACTGGAACTGTAGATTAACGTCTTGCATTTTAATGACAGATCTGCAAACCCTTGTGGTAGTAGTACCCCTCTGCTTTAACATAATCATAATATTAATTATGTGTGCCATACAGACCATGCATTTAAAAAATTGTCATTGTAAGGAAACATTAGTGAATGGAACAGATTAAGATACAGAAGCTGGCCAGTTAGTAATTTGTCAGCCAGTAATTCAACTACTATGTTGATGTCCGACGAGGTCACTCTTCAGACCTATTTTATACTCACGCAAAGTAAATGGTTGAAACTGAGACTGTGTTAACAGTAACAAAAGCACTTCCCTGCATGTCAGTTAGAATGGCTGCCACATGCAGGCCTATTCATTCTCTCCTCTCTAGTGTGTGACTTCAGCCTCCCCATCAACAAGAGGTCATGTTGGTGCTTCAGTTAATTGCTGGCCAGACTCCCATATAGCCTGCAGAAGTCCGGACCATACAGGGGAAGCCTTGGTTTCCTGCCAGTGTGCTCGTGCACCCCCTTCTCTAGCACAAATGTGCACACACACGCAAGACAATGTTTCAGGGGACAATAGAGCAAAGCAGCTGGACAGCAAGACCACAAAGTAGTCCTGCATAAATAATTATGGAACAAAGAAAAGCCATCTGTAGTATAGACCAAACATCTGCTTCAAATCAATAAGAAACCTAGTAAAGAATTGTATACATTTCATTTGTTCTTAATGTCTAAATGCTTGTAATTATTTTTCTGTTCTTTAATTTGTGCAAGTGTAAGATTCATATGCCAGTATCAGCTTTTCAGCTGTATGACAGAGCAATACTTGATGCTGATGTCCCCTCCCTGTAGGATGACACTTATGAAGACTTCTCCTGTATGTAAACATTAATGATCATCTGTTCCCCCAAACATGCCTCGGAGAGTTCTGCTAAAGAGAGTTGGGGGTTGGCTACAGGAAAAAGAAATGGTGAGCCTGCCAAGCACTAAGCCCCTCAAAGTACATGTCAAGACATGCAGAGAAATATTGGCATGATGACACCTATTATTCCCTGAAGAGACATGAAAAAATAATGGTGACAGAGACATTATAGCATACAGTGTGCTTGCTTGAGAAACACTGAATTTCAGAATCCCCTGTGTGAAACACCTGAAGGCCTGCTTATTATTTTGGGGAATGAAACACTTACAGTACGCCAAAACCATGGTTACTATATTTAACGCTTCATTTGGTGGGACAGTCACTGTCAGCAACTGCCATCTATATTGATAATTGTATTTTTTTTAAGGAATCCCTGCTATATGTCAATATCTTTATATATAATCTGACAGATTTATTACAAGGGCGGCGCGGTGGTGTAGTGGTTAGCGCTGTTGCCTCACAGCAAGAAAGTCCGGGTTTGAGCCCCGTGGCCGGTGAGGGCCTTTCTGTGTGGAGTTTGCATGTTCTCCCCGTGTCCGCGTGGGTTTCCTCCGGGTGCTCCGGTTTCCCCCACAGTCCAAAGACATGCAGGTTAGGTTAACTGGTGACTCTAAATTGACCGTAGGTGTGAGTGTGAATGGTTGTCTGTGTCTATGTGTCAGCCCTGTGATGACCTGGCGACTTGTCCACGGTGTACCCCGCCTTTCGCCCGTAGTCAGCTGGGATAGGCTCCAGCTTGCCTGCGACCCTGTAGAACAGGATAAAGCGGCTAGAGATAATGAGATGAGATTTATTACAACATAGGATCCTAAAATTATGAAGCGAGAATAATTTTTTTTTTTTTTTAAATGTAGACATAACCCAACACCCTTCAGTACTACAATACTGCTGCTGGTTTGAACCATTTTTAGCTAATAAATATGGTTCACTGCTGGCTTACAGTTGTTACAGAACAAGTTAATTTTGTGAAATTTACAGTTGGGTCATCGAGCTCCATCATTGCGGGAAATTTGGAGGCAGGTGGTGTTGTGCCAGTCAAAAAGACCTCAGAGAAAGGCTATATTCACATTACAAGCCTCATTGTTCAATTCCAATTTTTTGCTCAGATCAGATTTACCTATCTTGGTGATTCACATTCATAATTACAAGTGACCTGTATCTAACTGCAGTGTGAACACATCTGTCCTTGGAAACGGCACCCATGCACACAGTAATATGTTTGTGCATGAGTCATCTATATCACCACCAACAAAAAATGTCTCATGGTAACCAAACAAATTGATGTGCTAGTAGCTAATGTATACATTATATTTTGCTCTGGAGGACAGCAAACAGTTTGCCAGCTATACACGATCAGTTCGAGAAGGTGAAAAAAAAAGCCAGCTAGCTTTTATTGTTTTTGCAGCTATCCCCCATTGTTGTTTTGCTGTGCTGCTAGTGATGGCTGATGAAGACAGCACTCAATGCATGCATACAGGCATGGCCAGTCTGACCACCTGCATGTTTTTTGAACAGTGCGAGGAAACAGGAGCATCCACAGGAAATCCACATAAACACAGGGAGAACATGCAAGAACACTGCACAGACAGTAAACTGAGCTGAAGCTTAAAGTGGGGAGCTATGAGGTGGCACAGGCGAAGTGGCCAAGTGGTTAGAGCGCTTGACCACTAAGCGAACGGTCCCCGGTTTGAGCCTAGCCTCGGACGGTGATCTGGGGCTCGCCTCCTGTCCACCCAGCAGTGAATGGGGACCTGGTGGAAACACTGGGGAAGTTAAAGGCAGCGAGGAAAGGAACTGGCCACCTTACCTCACCATGCCGACAGCCTAGACAGAGTGTGCTCTCTAACAGGCACTCCCCAACGTACGTATGAAAAAACGTATATGGGACTCTTTGACTTTGACGAGGTGGCAAAACCACCTTCTGCACCACTGTGCCAAAACAGTTTATGTTTATTCATATAAATCAGGAAAGCAGGTTAAAGAATTAAATTCAAATTTCTTTCACAGAAATGCATTCAGCTTTACTTCCAATCAGCACAATATCTTTTCTAAGGAAATCTATTCATCTCTAATGAATACCGAATTGCAGGATTCAGAAAGACTAAAAAGGGCTCTATGAAAACATTTCAATAGAGTAATCAGTGACAATTTGGAGCACACATGGGCAAAACAAGTGGTATACATCATCTTATGCCAAAAATAAATATTTCTTAGAAGCTCCCTTCATCCCATAAGGGTGTCTGCCCATCCCCCTGTATATGCTACACTGAACCCCCTTCATACTACACACTACTTCACATTGAGTTATCGCAACTCTGAATTTAATATCACATTATTTTCTTTGTCAGTACTGCACTCTGACATTTACCACTAACCTACTATGGGTCATTAGGCAATCATTCTGCACTTTTCAAATGGATGTTAACCACTTTGTGTGAATCAATGGACTGATATGAGGTCAAGGAGCATTAATTTCCCTCAGTAACAACCTTCAAAAGAGAGAAGCGCAAACATTGACCTTTAGTTTATGACCTCCAAAAGGGGGGGAAAAAAAAATGTACGGTAGCTCACAACCTCATCAGTGAAAAAGCAATCAGCAACTTTTACAACCAGGGCAATAAGAAACAGATTCAGACTTGAGGTATTCCTTCCGTATGATAAATGCAAAGATAAGGGACAAGAATGAGAATGGCCAAGATTTACACAAGTATCACTTCTTGACCTTTGCTGAGAAAGGACCTTCACTTCCACTGTCTGATTACATGCACCCCTGTCCATTGTAGCTCAATGTAAACGCAGAGCTGTAGCCTATAATGAGTTATAGTAAACACTTTAGTGACACTTTAACAACAAAACTGACCTACTGACTATATTGTCAGCATTTACTAAATTATAAAAGTCTCCAGCTGGACGCTTAATTAATAGAATATCTTAATGAATAGCATAACCTGCATAGCAAGATACTGTTAAATAAATATCTTATGACCAGTGTGTGAATTAGTACAACAAATGGCTTGGGGGGACATGGCTACATATCATTGAGGGGACTGAAAAATATTAACAAGTCAGAGATCATAAATGAACCGACACTATTTTCACTATTACATTTTTATTTTAAAAAATCATTCACTGTTACACAAATAGTACTAGTGTTGTATGTCAGTTTTCATTCTGTCATATTCCACTCTTTTTTCCTATAATGTATTATATGGTCATAACTGTCTATTCTATATAGAATATGGATAGTATTCTGTTGTATTCTATTCTGTATCTTCATAATGCTTTCTATTCTATTGTCATTTTCCCTTTTTTCTTTTAATTTATTCTGTTGTATTGTCATGACTGTCTATTCTATTCTACAAACTAAATAGAATATATATAATATTTTGTCATATTCTTTTCTACATCTTCAAAATGCTTTCTATTCTATTCTGTCATATTCCCTCCTTTTCTCTTATAATGTATTCTATTATATTGTCCTAATTGTCTATCCCTTTTGTCATGTTCTCTTCTGTTCTGTGACCATGCATTCTCTTCTCCATGTTCTATCTTAATGTATACGATCTTGTCATATTGGGGAGTCTCAGGTCCAGGAGGACTTGAGTATTAGGGAAAGTGGAGTTACCCCTTAATCATCGTTGCTCTCAGGTCTGCTCTGACCCAGAGTGGTAGCACCTGCCTGGGTTCCAGTTAAATAGTACATTGCCAATAAGGCACTGGCAGCAGGGTGCTTTTCGGTGCAATGTGGCAGATAAACCCAACAGGGTCAATGGCACACCACCAGATGGCATGTGGAAGAGCCACTCAAATGGCCAATGGATGGCATCACTCAGCAAGTCAGTTGTCACTGTGGGGCAACTTCCAGACCTGTCAGGTCTGTGGCACTTCTGTGTACCACTTGGCATCAGGTCTGGAGGGCCAGAGAGGCAACACGATGGGGGCACGACAGTTTGTCTTACCTTCCCATGCAAGGCACTTTATTAGGCGAGGAGAATAGTATACGGGAACTCATGAGGCATTCCATGGCAGCTTGGCCAGGCCATTTGTGTCACCGCTGTGGGTGGCTCTGTCGAAGGCCTCGCGTCCCACCTGTGTTTCTGTGCATCCTGGTGAGGCAGTCATCGTTGGCGATGGACAGCCGACAACTAGTGTTGTACCAGTCATCAAATTACTCTCATTTGCAATGGATGTTATTCCATTTGTTCTGTACGTTTATAAATCACTAAATACATTTTAAATAATTTTTGGGTAACTTTTTTTTATTGCCATTTTCCACATTGGTATTGGCATATTCTTATAAGACTACATGTTAATTCAAATAATTTTTCCCTTAACCCCTAATTATTCAGTCACTGATCTTTTTTATACAATACTCTTAATAGCAATGTATTCCTTAATTCTTCATTTAGTAGTCTCATTAACCATACTGCAGTCTCTCAAGCTGAATGCTTTGCTCTGAAGACTTCATTTGTCTGACTAATATTCCTTTGTGCAGCTCTGTCTCTTTCAGTCTCATTTATACACACACAACACCACAGGATTTGAAGAGTTCAGCATATGGCATAGAGAAGGGCACATGCAATTTTAACTGGCTTTGGCATAAAAAGTCAACAGCATAGATATTCTGCATAAATCTCTTTTGTGCCATACTTGCATCATGGAGAGGTGCTAAATATCTCTCTTTAGCAGCTGGAATAATAAGTTGACTTACAAAAAAAAAAAAATCAATTGTCAGGTTGATATGCCATTAACAGATGAAAAAGAAGTAGATTACATTGGTATGTTATAAAATAAGAAATGTGCTGAATTTGTAGTTTTATCTTTAAATCACTAGAAAACAACAAAGTTCCTTCTTATCTTCTATGTCGGTAGAATAGCTGTCTTGACTACCCCCACCCCAGCAATATCTCTCACACACACACACACACACACACCCCTACCTTTCTTTCTCTTTCCCATTTGCCAACATAAAGAAATCCCCTTGTGATATATATTGCCTAAAGCAATTCGATTCAACTCAAAACATTCCAGGATGAACAATCTTCTGGGAGCCAAATCTGTCTGTCTAGTCTCGTAATTTACATTCTGCTCACCCCTCAAGAAATTTAACAAGACAGTGAAAATGACTGCTAAGTCTCATTTTCTTGTTCTGTGTATCTTTGCTATCACATCCACCCTTTTTCTGTTAATCTTTTCCCTTTCGTACATCCCTCTCTTTCTTGGCCCAGTTTTGGCTCAACAATGGGTACAATTGAGTGTCTCCCTGAGGGCCAAGCTGGGTGAGTTTAAATATCAAAAAGCTAAAGAGGACATCAGGGCAGACCCCAAGGAGAACTGCTTTAGCCAAGCTACCATTGTCCATCTGCTGGTGTGAGGAGAAAGAGGGGAAATGTTAACCAGCATGGCTTAGAGACAATGACAGAATGTGTTCTGCATGTTATCACTTTCATTTTTCTTCTTATTGTTTTTGAGACAGGCAAGCATGCCTCTGTCAGCTGTCAAGTAATACTGCCTCTCAGAATATCTAATTTTTTTTAGCCTCACTATTTTCCCAATTTGGGCATTTGTCAGTTCCCACCCCTAGTTAATACTTTCCTTTTGTGTGACAGATACCAATCAGGGAGGGTGAAGGTCAGCGATGCATCTGGAGGGCACACTGTAAAAAATTATTTGTTGGTATAACTTTTTTTTTTTAAAGTATGTAACCTGGTTGCCTTGAAATTTTGAGTTAGTTGAAAATAATATAAGTTGGTGTGCCAAATTATTATATTTTCAACTTACTTTAAGTTGTACCAACAAATAATTTTTTTTACAGTGCACCATAACACACGGAGGAAAAGTACTAACTGCCGTCTTCAGGCACATGAGCTCCAAATGTCAAGGATTGGTTAGTGTTGCTCAAAATGACAGAGGAGACAGTAAAGCCATCCCTCCCACCTAGACAGCACAACCAGTTTTGTATCTTGGACTCCAGACCACGGATAGCTATGGCAACTTCAAGGTTCAAACTCACGACTTCCCACTGATAGAGCCAAACCTTTTCTTTTGGGCCACTTGGGAACCTGCCTCACACACACACACACGCCATATACACAACCTTTCCAAGCCATTCCCACTGCTCCTCACAATCCTTGAGATGTTTGTTTGAATTTTGAGTGTTTTTTTTTTTTTTTGCATTGTCTGTATGTGCTAAAGAACCATTGCACTGAGATTACATTGAAGGCATAGCTCACAGTATGAATGTGTCAATGGAACAGAAGAGCTGATTCATTTAAAGTGTCATGTCACAGCTGATCTCGCTGTTCCAGTGACATCCCAAAGTCTCACCATAATACTGGCACCAAACCAGCATTATTTGTCCAGAGACTGACCCTGCTATATGTTACATGTGGGTTGCTATGCCTGATGTGCATCCAGAGATAATAACGTGCTTTCTAAGCCCTTGGCCTTCCACTACAGTGGTCTCCACTCCCTCATCTTGTGACCCCAATGACATCAACACTATTAACACTGCTTGTTACTGTATCTACCACAGACCAGCAGGAATATTCAGATTTTTGTAATGGGGGATGGGGAATAATATATTAAAATAAAAAGCGAGCTCTCAATATTGTATCATTAATGTTGCCATTGTTCTATGAGCAGGTGTTGTGACCAAGTGGGGTTTTATGATCAGAGGCCTGGATCTGGTTACTACACTCCAATACCGCTATAATGAATTCCTTGGGGGATGTCCAAATAGTTCATTATCCTGAAAAGTTCGTAATACCAAAGTGGACCCACCAAACACTCACTCTTGCATAAAACAAGACCAAATGTGTTTCATTTATATTTACGCTTAATTCACTTACATATTTACGAAGTAAAGGAAATAAGTCACTCTTTTCAATGTCAAAAATAATGCAAATATTGTAAACCTTCAGTTAGTAAAAGTACAATGCTAGTGTCCCATCAGTTTTACTTGCCAAAGAAACTTGTAATCCTGGACTGCTTTTTGTTCAGTGTTGCACATTCTATATATGGTTCTTTATGTCTTCTAGGTTGTGATTCTAACCAATGCAAAGCAGTTTCATGTCCTGTAATGGCATCTAAAACGTTAAGCACATTCTCCTTATCGCTAATTTCTCCTTCTGAGTTTCTAACACAGTTCAATGACCGAATTAAAGGATCACGAATGGAGGCAATGATTTACTTCATCTGTTATGGACTGGAGACCAGAGGTTTAAGCTGAGATACATGAAAGGTAGGGTGAACACGTTGCATGGTGAGTGGTAATGCCAGTCTAACAGAACATGGGTTGATTACCTTCTTGATGAGGAAGGGTCCAAGGAACCTGGGCGCTAGCTTGCGAGAGACGGTCCTAAGTGGCAGGTGGCGCGTGGAGAGCATAACTCATTGACCTACTCAGTAGGTAGGTGCCTTGGAGTGATGTTTGTCAGCCTGCCTCTTGGATGCGAGTGCGGAGCGAATGAGTCTTCTCCGGGCCAATCCCTACGTCCTCCTGCAGTGGCGTATAAAAAGCTGGGCTGAGGGTACGCGACCTCCTCCTCTTGGCTGGGGAACAGTGGTGGTTGGTAACCTAGTGAGCACTGGAACAGAGAGAGACCTGTGGCAGAGGAAGGGAGAGTGTTATGGGCATATTCAATCCAGGGTAGGTACTTGTTCCAAGAACTGGCATCCCTGGATGCCATCCACCTGAGTGCAACCTCCAAAGTCTGGTTCGCCCGTTCTGCCTGGCCGTTGGTCTGTGGGTGGAAGCCTGAGGAGAGACTACAGGTGGCCCAGATGAGTTTGCAGAAAGCTCTCCAGAACTGTGCAGTGAACTAAGGACCCCAGTCAGAAACAATGTCGGTAGGCAGAAAACATGGTGGACAAGTAGTTCTGCGGCCTCTTTGGCTGAGAGGAGCTTGGGCAGAGGAATGAAATGGACGGTCTTAGAAAAACGGTCAATAACAGTGAGGATGCATGTGTTGCCACCTGAGTTGGGAAGTCCTGTGACAAAGTCCAGGGTGATGTGGAGTTGGGAAGGGTCTTAGCAAGCCAGCAGGGGGTCGATTGGCTGTCTTGTTCCGGGAGTATGTGTCACAGGCTGCCATGAACTCCTGGACGTCCTCCTTGATAGATGGCCACCAAAAGAACTGCTGGATGAGTGCCAGGGTTCGGGTGGCTCCTGGATGACAGGCCAGCTTGGAGCCATGACCCCACTGCAGCACCTGGGTTTGCACAGAACAGGGAACAAACAGATGTTTAGGAGGAGTGTTGTTGGGGTTACCTTCAGCGGAGTCCCGCTCCAGGGCGTTCTGCACGAGCGTCTCAACCTCTAGAATGGCGGCTCCCACCAGGCAACATGGTGGAAGGACGGTCTCGGGCAACTTGGACTCCTCTTGGTGGGAAGAGAACATCCTGGACAGGGCGTCAGGTTTGCTGTTCTTGGAGCCTGGGTGGTAGGAGAGTGTAAAGTTGAACCAGGAGAAGAAGAGAGACCAACAGGCTTGATGGGAATTAAAGGTGTTTGGCGGAAGGCAGAGTGGAGTTCAGGCAGGAGGCCAGGCAGGAAGGACTCCAGCCTAAGATGGTGTGATCAGTCCAGTTTAAGTGGGGGTTGTGCTGCATCAACCAGGGTAGTCCAAGAATAACGGGAACGTGAGGGTTGTTCATGACGTGAAGTTGTATCATTTCTGAGTGACTGCCTGAAATCCTTAGGGTGAGCGGGGTGGTGAGGTGAGTGATGGTGGTCAAGCCAGTGCCATTGAGTGTCAGGACGGTGAGAGGGACCTCGAGGGCGAGTAACGGGATTCCGAGATCCTTGGCGGTGATGGAGCAGATCAGGTTCCTGTCTGCCCCTGAGTCGACGAGTGCCTGAAGATGGTGATGCTGGTTGTTGTGCGTGATAACGGGGAGCAACAGTTGGTCAGCAGGGGACTGGTTCTGAGCATTACCCACCAGGGCCCCTTAATTAACTGGTGGGCTCATCCTTTTTAGCGGGCAGGCTCGGCAGATGTGTCCTTGCTGACCGCAGTAGAAGCAGGCCCCTGTGTTCCACCAGTGCAGTCGTTCCTCGGCTGACACCCGTCACCGATCTACCTGCATGGGTTCGACGGATGAGACGGGAGGTGGAGAGAAGTTGAAGCGGCTCTTCTCTCTCCTCCATTGTAGGACCCGAGCGTCGATACGATTGGTGAGGTCCAGGAGAGTCGCAAGGTCCGACGGCAGTTCCCGAGATACCATTTCGTCCTTGATGACGTCGGACAAGCCATGTAGGAATGCGTCGACCTGGGCACTCTCGTTCCAGTTGCATGACGCCGCCAATGTCCGGAACTCGACGACATAGTCCGAGGTAGATCGGGGCCCCTGCTGCATCTCCATGAGCTCCTTAGCCGCTTCCCGACCGGACAGAGAGTGGTCAAATGTTCACCTCATTTCCTCGGGGAACTCCTTGAAGCTGGAACAAAAGGATGCATCAGCAGTCAGACCACTGTTCCCCATTCCCTGGCCTTGCCAGTGAGGAGCATGATGACATAAGCTACCTGGGCGCGTTCTGCGGGGAAAGCCATAGGTTGTAGCTCCAAGATCAGCGAACACTGAGACAGAAAATATCTGCAGGTACCTGGTTCCCCACTGTAGGGCTGAGGTGAAGGAAGTCTCGGTTCGTGGCAAGCAGTGGTGGCGGGAGATGAAGGAGGCGGCTGGGCAGGGGTATGCATGGCTTGGGAGTGCTGGAGTTGTGTGGCTAGAAAGTTGAGCGAGTTGGACAGGGTGGCCAGGTTCTGGGTGATCTGCTTGAGTTCCTGTTGGTGGGTCCCAAGGAGGGCTCCTTGCTGCTGCATAGCCGTTCTCAGATGGTTCAGTTCTGCTGGATCTATGTTGGCCAGAACGTACTGTTATGAGAGGTGAGATGTGGTGAGTAGGATCCAAGAGCAGAACACAGACCACTAATTCCAATGATAAAAAATATTTAATAGGAGTAAAAATAAACCAAAATCAATCCAGAAAAAACTAGGGACAAAAAACAAGGCAGGCAAGGACAAAAAACGCTAGCATAAAAAAATAGTCCAGACAAAAAAACTTGACAAAAACGTAGCACAACAAACATGAAAAAAGACAAAAAACATAGTGCAAAAAACTGTGACAAGGAACAGGCAAAACAGAGAGTAAAAATCCAAGAAGCAATAAGGGCGCAGAGACGATGTGAAAAAAACAACAAGACGTTCTGGCAAAGTCCCCTTTTGAGAACGGCCTTTTTAAACACAGCAGAGCAAACCAGCAAGTGAATGCCAGAAAGATGAAAGTCCTGTCCCGGATCCGGATTAGCGCTGAACTGGGAGATAATAAATCTCCGGAGTGGAAGTCCAGGGCGGAGCATAATGGTTCAGTTTGTTTTGTTTTTTTTGAAGACTCCAACTCGTCACTAAAGGCAGGGGACATGAACTTAGTTTGTTATATGCGAAAGTTTGTAGAGTTCGTATTAAAGGAGTTCGTTATAGCAGAGTTCAGTGTATTGAAGTCAAAATACAAAAAAAACTACCAAACAGTAACAACAGTACCAAACTTTTGACTGGTACTGTAATCTCATAATAAAGACCTGGACATGGATTTACGCAAGTGTGTTTTCAGAATTTCTTGCGAACATATATCCATAGGCGGTACGGTGGTGTAGTGGTTAGCGCTGTCGCCTCACAGCAAGAAGGTCCAGGTTCGAGCCTCGTGGCCGGCAAGGGCCTTTCTGTGTGGAGTTTGCATGTTCTCCCCGTGTCCGCGTGGGTTTCCTCCGGGTGCTCCGGTTTCCCCCACAGTCCAAAGACATGCAGGTTAGGTTAACTGGTGACTCTAAATTGACCGTAGGTGTGAATGTGAGTGTGAATGGTTGTCTGTGTCAGCCCTGTGATGACCTGGCGACTTGTCCAGGGTGTACCCCGCCTTTCGCCCGTAGTCAGCTGGGATAGGCTCCAGCTTGCCTGCGACCCTGTAGAACAGGATAAAGCAGCTAGAGATAATGAGATGAGATGAGACATATATCCATATATGCTTTGCCCAAACACCATGTGAGTTTTTTTACAAGGTGCTTTTTAGACATTTGCCCTTTAATGAGCGGTCAAGTGGCCCTAGTTTCAGCTAAGAACAGTTTACACAAAAGGTCAAAACGAGCCCAGGGGTCAGATGCACAGTAACAACAAAGAGAGACAAACTGTTAATGGATTCCCTGCTATCAACTATACAATAAATCAAACAAACGCAAAAAGAAACTACATTAGTTTATTAATTAAAGTGGTAGAATTGTAAGGCCAATTTAAATTATTCCTCACATGAAACTGATCTCAATGAAAGATAGTCATATACAGGCCTAGAAATTCATATATTTTTTCACCAGCCAGCCGGACTAGTTACCTTCCAAAGTAACTAGCCAAACAGAAAATCAACTAGGCAAAATTTGTTCATGTATGAATTTTACTTCTGTCAAAAATAACACAAAAGAGAGTAGTTACCATTGTTCATGACTAATGTGCATTTATTTCAAGACCCGAGTATTTTGATACTGTTGTTAAATACATAAATGAGAACAACACAGAGCACCATAATATAATATCAACAAATAATATACTGGAAAACTTCAACTTGGTGTATGAGTATTGAAAACAAATATACTTACTATCATGACTATAGCACCCAAAATATGTCCAACATGCTTTCTGTATTTAACCATTTATGAGAGAGAAAGCATTAAGAGCTTCATATTGACTAGGAATCAACTTGAAAAAACTTAATTATTCCATAAAAATCATATCGCAGCCAAGGCTTACCCTGGTCCCACGTTTGCTTATAAGTCCTTTGTCGTTTCTCCTTCTCGTACGCTTTATCGGCAGCCTTTTTCCCCTCTTCAGACCGAGGTCACTTTGTCCCCGTCTCTGGCGGTTTCTGTACACCTTTCAGAAAATTCCACATCGCAACGTAACTTTGGCAGATGTAGATGTAAACAACAACAAAAAAAACCACACGTGTTTAAATGGGCGATAATGTGGCCACATCTATTGAATTTGAGAACGTGATGTGGCAGCGGGGGCGTGGCCAAGCGTCGGTCTGTGAATGGAGGGCGAAGTCAGGGAAGGTAAGTGGTGGAATCATTGCACCTGATGGGGATTAACCTGTGTTTGTGTGTCTTCCCCAGTGACCGCGCCCTTTAAAAGGAGAGGAGAGCAGAGAAAGGGAGCTCTCCCCAACCAGAACGTGTGTGCGCGCGCGCGCACGGCTGGGAAGTGATAAAAGGCTGAAAAGCTAGCAATAAATAGTTCATTGAGAACTCAGTTCTGGCCTGCCGTGCTTCTGTGCTCCACCCACCTGGTCCAATACTACACATGATTACCGCAATATTCAACGAGATGCGTTACATGCATGCGTAGTAGTGAAAAAACCGACAGCCTGACTCATACACGATATGATTCGGAATTCTTCGGTAGTTTCCGTCCTGCCGATAAACACATTGATTAACACAGACACGGCACATGCTTAATATGTGGCGGCTTTAGTTGACGGTGTGTCTGAATCTTCGCTTCATATATATTTTTTATTTTCAACTAGCCAGCCGGGCTGGCTAGTGACAGGAATTACCCACCAAATGACAAATTAAGTCGCCTCGGGCGACCGGACCACTGCGAATTTCGAGCCCCGATATATACTGTAAACTGAGCAGCACAGTATCTTCCCCCCCCCCCACACACACACATTCAGAATAACTAACTTTGTCCATACATTAGTTACTTTTATTTAAATGTACCTTGCATTACTTATATCTTAGTAAGCATCATAATTAATAAAATATTGAAATTAGAGTCAGGAACTAAGAACCTGCACAGTTGTAGTTTGATTGACAGCTTAAAAACACGTGACAAATTAAAGAGAAAACTGGTGGCTCTGTTATGAAGTGGGGTCATTTAATTTTAATTCTTATGTCACCTTTATCTTATAATGAAACATTTCTATCCAGATGGGTGTGGTCTCTTACAGGATGACATTGTCCCTATCCAAAGGGCACAAGGGGTTATTGAATGGTTTGATGAGGATGAAAATAATGATAATCATATGCTATGGCTTTCTCAGTCACCAGCTTTCAACCCAAATGAACAACTATGGGAGATTTTGGGTCAAGATTTTGGGTCACCACTACCATCTTAATACCAATTATCTTTTGAAAGAACAGCATTCATTCCTCAAGTACTGTTCCAGAGACTTAGGCGCCATTTACACATACCCGGGTATTTTGAAAAACGCAGACCTTTGCCTTCATTTGTGCCTTTCGTTTATACACAAACGGAGTTTTTTCCTCTGAAAACGATTCTTTCTAAAAACCCCGGCAAAAGTGGAGATTTTTTGAAAACTCCATTTTGCGTTTGTGTGTAAAGAGACCAAAACGGAGTTTTAGGCAATCTTCGCGCCACAAAAGAGCGACCATTGTACATATGACAAGCATGGAAACACTCAGAGTAGCAGCATTTCTGTTATTAAGAGCTATATTCGCCTGTTTGCTTTTGAGAATAAAGCTCATAAAACTCATTGACCAGCAGAGATGCATTAGGGCTTGGAGGGCAGCAATTGCGGAGCTTCTGGTGACCAAAAGAGCCTGACCATACCACCACCAGCGTCGGCGATTTTGGGTTCGACCTGGACGGACTGCTATCTGGTGGGAGAATTTCGAGAATGGCGTTGTCGTCCCGGAGGAATGGCAGGAAAATTTCAGAATGTCGCGATCCTCACTCCTGTCACTCGCAGAGTTGGTACGTCCGTACATACAGGGTGAGTGTACTCACATGCGCACTTCTGTCGATATCGTCAAAAAAGTTGCCTGCACACACTGGCGTAGTTTAACAGCTCGACAGCATATTTATGCGGATCAATATAAACGTAATTTTTAAAAAAAATGCAGCTGTGTGCACGAAGTTATTTTGGAAAACGGAGTTTAGAAAATACGCGTTTTTAAAAATACCCGGGTATGTGTAAACAGCGCCTTATAGAATTGATTCCAAGATGGTTTGAGTCTATTCTTGTGACTCGTGGTGGCCCAAAATTTCTTTATTTTATTAACTATATAGATTACAGTCACAGTAATTAACTATTATTTAATAAACATGAGGTTCACACACTACCAGGTTGTGAATATCTCAAAGAAGAAAGGTAAATGTCAAACTGACAAATTTTATTGACAGTAGTATAAAGCTGAAAGAAGAATATAACTCTTCTAAGGATACATCACAGGTATATGAAACTCCAAAACTAAAGAGTATCTTATGACTCTGAGAAATGGAAGCAATATTCAGTGTTTTGTGGTGTTTTTGGGGTTTTTTTTGTTCCCCCCAATTCCAGACAAGACCTCAGCTGGGATGTCTCGCTACTCAAGCCTGACTTCCGAATGCTTGCAAATTCAGTCTATAAAGCAGCTGTCCGGATATGATGTCTACAAATTGATCATCTCTGGCAGTTTACAGTCCATTTGCAACCATTAAGGATATGTGCTATTGGCTCCAGCTAGTAAAGCGAGTCATGGAGTAGATACATGGCCGAATGAGGGAATGCAAGATTATATTTAGTTGGGAGCATATGTAAGAATGTTCTTACACAAAAATAATTAACCTGATGCAGAAACACATGCAGGACCTTCAGCATCTAATACGTTTGGTCAGGAGGTTTAAATTTGTATTTATTTATTCATTCATTCATTCATTCAATAATGAATCATGAAAAGCTATATACCACACAAACCATGAACAGATAATAGACAGGACAAATGAGAGAATGAATAAAGTAATGCAAAATTCTGTTTATTTGGGAGAATCTACAAGTATGTTTTCACACAAAAATGACAAAGCTGAGGCCAAAAGTTTACATACACCCAGGCTAAAGACATTCAAACTCAATTTTTCATAACTACACACATACGTTATGATGTAGAAGTTATGTAGAAGTCAATTAGGGCAATTTCTAATTGAGGGTTATTTCCATGTCATTTCACAACAATAAGATTTATTTAAGCTTTTGTTTAGTATATCAGATACACTTTGTTAGTAGTTGGTGGAATTGCCTTTTAACTGCATTGCTTAACTTGAATCAAATGTTTAGAATATCCTCCCACAAGCTTCTCATAATATATTGCTGTAAACTTTGCCCATTCATCCTGACAGAACTAGTGTAACTCAACTAGGTTTGTGGGCCTCCTAACTCAGACATGCTTATTTTTAGGTCAGTCAACAAATTTCCTGTGGAATTTAGGTCAGGGCTTTGTGATGGCCACTCTAATCCTTTGACCATGTTATCTTTAAGCAATTTTGTTGCAACATTGGAGGTATGCTTAGGATCACTGTCCAGGTGGAAGACCCAGTTGCAACCAAGTTTTAACTTCTCACTGATGTCTTGAGGTGTTGCTTCAATATTTCTCGATAAACCTTCTTCCTGATGTTATTTTCTGAAGCAGAACACCCCCACAACAGGATGCTGCCATCCCCATGCTTCACAGCTGGTATGGTGTTCTTCAGAATAGTTATTGGTGCTTTTTCTCTTCCATACATAACACTGATCATTATGTCTAAACAGTTTAATTTTTGTTTCCTCGGACCACAGAACATTCCTCATCCTGGTGATCATCTGCAAACTTCAGTCTGGCTTTTTTTTTTAATGCTGGTCTTGGAGTAGGAGCTTCTTCCTTACACAACAGCCATTCAGGCCATGGCTATGTACAACTCTCTTAAGATTGGCTGTATCTTTGGTTTTATCTTGGTGTTCAGTTTAACCTTTCAGACCAAAGTTTGTTCATCTCTGGGAGTTCATTTGTGCCTCCTTCCTGAATGATGCAGTGTCTGTGTGGGCCCAAGTTTTTTATATTTGCAAAGAATTGTTTGTATAGAGGGGCAGCATGGTGGTGTAGTGGTTAGTGGTGTTGCCTCACAGCAAGAAGGTCCGGGTTCGAGCCTCGTGGCCGGCGAGGGCCTTTCTGTGCAGAGTTTGCATGTTGTCCGCGTGGGTTTCCTCCGGGTGCTCCGGTTTCCCCCCACAGTCCAAAGACATGCAGGTTAGGTTAACTGGTAACTCTAAATTGACCATAGGTGTGAATGGTTGTCTATGTGTCAGCCCTGTGATGACCTGGCGACTTGTCCAGGGTGTACCCCGCCTTTTGCCCATAGTCAGCTGGGATAGGCTCCAGCTTGCCTGCGACCCTGTAGAACAGGATAAAGCGGCTAGAGATGATATGAGATGAGATGAGATACGGTATGTTTGTATAGATGCTTGCGGTACCTTCCATTTCTTTTTAGAATCAGAATTACTTTATTTAGAAATTGCTCCTAATGAGTAAGTCCACATTTTTTTCTAAGTCTTGGACTTTTCCATGGTACCAAGGGCAAAAACAAACACTGGTTCAAAAGATAGGCCCTTAAATACAGTGCCACGAAAACCAGCCATGGAATGAAAGGTTGCAAGTGCAGTTTGACAGCTTTTAATAAAAAAGTTCAAAGTTGCAGACAATTCGAAAACAATAGGCAGAAATGTAGTCAATAAGCAGGCATGGGTTGAGCGATTTGCAAACAGGCAAAAACAGGATAATACAATACTCAAAGTCAGTAAACAGGAACAGATCAAAACACAGAATGAGCAGGCATAAACAAATGCCTTGGTAATGAGCAGTGAAAACCAGAACAATACTTTGCAATGAGCTAGCGTAAACAGAGTCCTAAAATACGGTGGCGTAATGAGGCTGTAATGATGAACAAGTGTGCCTTGTCAGTACTCAAGTGATGGACAGCAGTGAGGAGCATGAAAGGAACTGTAAGGCAGGGCGTGTTGTGTGCAGTGAATAAAAGTGCAGGGGACATAGAATGGACAGTGGATGTGACAGAGCCCCCTCAATGAGCTTCCTCTGGGAACGGAACATGTGCAAGGGTGACCTCTGGGACAGGGACCAGGTTTGCTGGGTGTGTGACATGAAACACTCTAGTGAGCATGGAGTTTGAGGATGTTCTTGGCTGAGACCCAACCTTGCTCTTTGGGGCCATGTCCCTCCCAATCTAGGAGATACTTGAGGCCCCCATTCCTCCTGCTTGAATCTAGGAGGGCACAAACAATGTCAGCAGGCTAACCTTCAATTTCAAGGGGCTCTGGGAAAGTGCATGGCTGAGGTATGGGATGCAAGTGGTCCAGGTGTGAGAGTCTTGAGCTGAGAAACATGGAAGGATGGTGAAATATGGCTGTGAAGGGGTAATTGAAGAGGGTAGGTAACTTCATTAATTCTTTTGAGAGCTTTATAGGGTCCAATGTAGTGGGAGTTCAGCTTATGACAGCTGGCCAAGTTCTGGAGGTCCTAAGTAGCCAGCCAGACTCTGTCCCCAGGCTGGTATATGGGGGTTTCTCCCCGATTGCGGTCAGCATTTCTTTTGGGTCTTTGCGTGGTCTGATCAGTACATTGGTGGGCGGCTTCCCACACTTGCTCGCTCCTGTGGAACCAGTTGTCAACTGCTAGCACGTCTGTGGAGCTGTCATTCTCAGGGAACAAAGCAGGCTGGAAGCCTAGCACACACTGGAATGGTGCAAGATGGATAGCAGAGTGCAGCAAGGAATTTTAAGCATATTCAGCCCAAAAGAGCAAACATGACCAATCTTGTTGGTTGTCAGCATGGAATAAATGAAGGAATGTGCCATTTTCCTGATTCAGTCACTCAGCTTGGGGCTGGTACCCTGACGTGAGGCTCACAGCGATGCCCAGTTTTATCCATGAAGACTTTCCAAACTTGAGAGATGAACTAGACACTCTAATAACTTACAATATCTTCTGGGAGACCAAAGTTTCTGAATATGTGGTTAAACAATATTTGGCTGTTCAAAGGCTGTGGGCAGACTGGCTAGCGGTACCAGGCACAACAAGTGAGAAAAGTGGTCACAGATGACCAAAACGGTGTTCTGCCCTTGAGATACTGGGAGGTCAGTCAAGAAGTCCATAGCAATATTGGTCCAGAGATGCTGAGGAGTAGGTCAGGGCATAAGCTTTTCTGCTGGCAGTGGCCTGGGAACTTTGGCTCTAGTACAATCACAGCAAGATGAAACAAATGTATTGATATCAGAGATCATGTTAGGCCATTAGCGCTTGACCTTTTGAGCTGGTATTTATGGTGAATCCCTGAGTGGCCTGTGGCTGAAGAGGTATGAGCCCAGGTGATGAAGTGAGCCCTGAGGCATGGAGGGACAGATGTGAGGTTGGCTGGACACTCAGTGGGAGTGTGATTTGGTAATGTGCAGGCTAATTCATGGTCGATCTCCCAGATCATGGCATTTACAAAACAGGAGGGGGCAGAATAGGTTCAAGTGTAGGTTCAGGTTCATGGGGACCATGTTGATGAGACAGAGAGTCAGCTTTAGTATTGCGGGAGTCAGGACAGTAGAACAGACTGAAGTTAAATCAAGTAAAGAAGAGGGATCACCAGGCTTATCTCGGATTCAATCTCTTGGCAGTACATAGGTACTCTAAGTTTTATGGTCCATCAGAGCTGTGAAAGGATGCTTGGCAGCCTCCAGCCAGTGCCGCCATTCTTCAAGAGTCAGTTTGATGGTTAAAAGTGCTCTATTGCTGACATCATAGTTTTGTTTGGCTGGAGACAATTTCTTTGAGAAGGCAGCCCCTGGGTGCAATTTAATACTGAAACATTGAGACAATGCAACACCAACTCCTGTGTCTGAGACATCCACCTCCACCGTGAATAGTTTTTCAGGCTCTAGGTGCTTGAGAACAGGCACTAGGTGCTTGAGAACAGGCACTGATGTGAATGCTCGCTTAAGAGCTTTGAAACAACATCAGCTGTGGGGTTCCAAGCCAGTTTCTTAGCCCACTTCTTGAGCAGAGATGTCAGGGGTTTAGCGATGCCACTGAAATCCTGTATGAAGCACCAGTAAAAAAGTTGACAAACCCCAGAAAGCATTGCAGATCCTTGACAGTCTGTGAAGTGGGTCAGGCTGTGACAGCTGATACCTTGGAGGGGTCCATGGTGACTCCCTCGGGACTAATGATGTACCCCAGGAAGGAAATGATGAAGGACATGGAACTTACATTTTCCTCCTTTGACATAAAACTAGTCCTTAAGTAGACATGAGAAGAACTGTTTGACATGCAAGATTTGACTAACTTGAAGGGGAGTAGATCAGAAGGTCATCAATATAGCTGATCATGAATTTCCCCAGCAGGTCTATGAGCATGTCATTTATCAAACATTGGAAGACAGAGGGGTGCCAGAGAGCCCATATGGCATGACTGTATACTCAATGTCCACTGCTGGTGTGAAAGGCAGTTTTCCACTCATCCCTTGAGTGGATGCACACTAGGTTGTAAGTGCTCCTGATATCCAGCCCAGTGAAAACTTTTGCTGAGCATAACTGCTTAAAGACTGATCATGTGAGAGGCAGAGGGTAAGGGTATTTCATGGAGACTTGGTTCAATCCCTGATAAAATCAATGCACGGACATCGACCCCCACCTTTCTTTTCTACAAAGAAGAAGCCTGCAGAGGTGGAAGGTTGAATGTACCCCTAGGCAATCGTTTCCTGTACGTTCTCCTCCATAGCCTGTTATTCAGAGAGAGACAAAGGGTAAATGTGAGGTGGAGTAGTACCAGGGAGCAGATCAATGATGCAGTCATATGATCAGTGCAGGGGAAGACCACTGGCTTTCCTTGTGCTGAAAACTTTGAGTATATGGTACTCCATGGGAATTTGCACTTTTTCTGTGGTTTCTGAGCTTTACACTGGGGTTGAAGCAAGGCAGAGGCGTGGGCATAGAAGGCAGTTTTCTAGGCAGTGTGATGATCATTGAAGGATTTCCTACCTGGCTCAAGAGGTAATTGGGTTATGCAGCTCCATCCATAGCATGCTCAGTACAATGGGGTGAGCAGGTGTCTATGTAACAAGTAAGCTCATGGTTTCTTTGTGCAGAATGCTGACATGAAGTACCAGTGTCAGAGTGGAATGTGTAACTGTACCAATGGGTACCAACAGATACCAATGCTAATGGGTCCACCATCAATAGCAAGAATGGGCAGAGGCTTGGACAAAGGAAGTAACAGGATCTGGAGTCATTCTGCCTGTGATGATCAGTGAAGTTGCCTGTGGCTCTGGAGTCCATTAAAGCTGTAAGGGCAGAGAGGGAGTCAGAGTATTCTCTTTGTACTGGCACCATCAAGAATTTGCAAGAGACAGACTGGAAATGACTCACAGGGGCTGGTTGAGAGACCACAGGGTTTTTCTCTCTGCCGCCTCCTTGACAAGAGTCTTTCAGCATTGTGGGCAGTCAGATATGAGGTGCTCTGTACCACCACAGTAGACGCATTGACCCTCTTATCATTGCTTTATGCTTTCGGTGATGCTTAGCTGAGTGCAGGCAATTTGCCTGGGCTCTGGGTTAACAGGTAGAACTTATGAACATACGAGACCTGACACCTTGGATCGGTATGGAATGAGTTGATCCAGACATATAGCAAGATCAATGACAGACTCGAGGATGACCTGGTTGTCATGGCAGAGGAGCTCCCTGACAATATCTGCATTCAGTCCATGGTGGAAGATGGCCTTTAGTACAGGCTTATTACATCAACTTCCTGAAGATAATGTCCAGAACTCGAGTGTGAACTCAGCAGCACATCGTGATCCTTGCCGAATGGCCAGCAAAATTTTGCTGATCTCTACACCTCCAGGTGCATGATCAAACACGTCGGAACATTGAGACAAATTGTTCATAGGTGAGCATGGCTCCATGGTTCTGCTCCCAGACAGCAGGAGCCCATCGGATAGCTTTGCCTGTTAGCAAGTTTATGAACTTAACCACCTTATCCTGATCCAAAGCTCCTTCTTGAGTGGTGAAATACATGGAACATTGCAACAGGAAGTCCTGGCACTGAGTGGCTTCGTTGCAGAACTTATCTGTTCATGCATTCAGAGAACTGGTGGGGACTGAACAGGTCTGCATGAAGCAAGGCATATAGACCTGTGACAATATGTCAGCCAGCTGCATCAGCTTTTCCTTGGTGACATGGAGATGTTGTTTGTCCATAAGCGGGGCCTGGTTGACAAGCGTGCTGCTTAAGTTCTCCCATTCTGCTGCATCCATATTGCAGTGAAGTATTTGGTCAGAAAACCAGGCACAGAAGTAAAGGAGGCAAGTGCAGTTTGACAGCTTTTAATAAAATTTCAAAGTTGCAGACAATTCTAAAAAAGTTGGCAGAAATGTAGTCTACAAGCAGGCATGGGTCGAGCTATTTGCATACAGGCATAAACAAAGTGGATAATGGATAATCCAAGACTCAAAGTCAATAAATAGGAACAGGTCAAATACAGAAAGAGCAGGCATAAACAAACAGCTTGGTAATGAGCAGTGAAAAGCAGAACAATACTTTGCAGTGAGCTAGAATGAACAGAGCCCTAAAATACTGTGGCATAATGAGGCTGTAATGATGAACAGGTGTGCAATGTAAGTACTCATGTGACAGAGACCGGTGAGGAACATGATGTAAATTGTAATGAAGAGTGTGTCGTGCAGTGAATGAAAGTGCAGGAGGAGCCACATATGCAATCCCAATTAACTAATTGTGATGACTAGCCAATCAGAAACTTTGACAATTCATTACCTCATTTTCTGGTATCTTCAAGACTACTTCAATGACAAAGGCGTATGTGCATTCTGTGTGACATACTTCCTGTTTTCCGAGTTGTTTGTTTGCGATGAGTCTTTTTTCCGCAAGTGTTGGAATTAATCACTAATCTTTTTGTGGCACTCACCAGCCACACAGCAGAAGACCTGCAACAGTTCCTTAATAGCTTTACCGCAGCCTGCAATGTGTTCAGCCTCACCATCAGCCTAAAGAAAATGCAGGTGATGGGACAGGATGTAGACGAACTGCCCTCTATCAGCATTACTGACTACGAGCTAGAGGCAGTCCAGGAGTTCATGTACCTGGGTTCTACAATATCCGACACCCTGCCCCTGGAGGCCGAGCTCAACAGATACATTGGAAAGGCTGCAACCACACTATCCAGGCTGACAAAACAAGCCTGGGCAAACAGCAAGCTGACAGAGCACACCAAAGCCCAGGTTTACATGGCATGTATGGTGAGCATGCTCCTTTACAGCAGCAAATCGTGGTCCCTGTGCTCCCACCAGGAAAGAAGACTCAACGCATTTCACGTGTGCTGCCTGAAGACCATCCTGGGCGTCTCATGGAGAGACCATGTACCCAACAGTACAGTGCTTTAGAGAGCAGAGGTTCTGTCTATGTTTACCCTCCTGAAACAGAGACACATGCATTGTTTGAGACACGTCACTTGCATGAAGGATGGCCGTATCCCCAAGGACCTCCTCCATGGAGAGTTGGCAGTAGGGAAAAGGCCAACAGGAAGACCCCAGCTGCGTGTCAAAGACACTTGCAAACAACCTCAAGGCACTTGGCATCAACATCAACACCTGGGAGGCAGTCACTGCAGACAAAGATGCCTGGAAGCACGAAGTGCAAAAGGGACTCATGCAGTTCGAAACGGAGCTGATGTGGCAAGCTGAGGAGAAATGACTCCAGAGAAAGGCCCTGCCACCAGCAGAAAGATCTGCCTCAACCTTCACCTGCGCCCACCGCGGCAGGGACTGTCACTCCCACATCGGACTCCACAGTCACAACAGACACTGTTCCCGGATAGATGCCCAGGGTGCAACTCCATAATCCCTTGGGATTGATGGATGCCTACTCCTACTACAGGCCCCCGGCACCATATTCTAAGTTTCTTTCTGAATTTGTGGCTTTCATCTCAGACCTTGTTATTTCCTTAGACAAAGCTTCAGTTGTCAGAGATTTTAATATTCACTTCGATAACCAAGAAGATCCTCTGAAAAGAGTATTCGTGTCCATTTTAGATTCAGTAGGGGTTAATCAGAGCATCATAGGATCTACCCATAATGGTGGTCACACTCCCGATCTAATACTAACATTTGGTTTAAATATAGAAAATATAGTCACACTTCCACAGTCTGAAGTCACCTCAGACCATTATCTCATCTTATTCAAAATATGTCTGAGCAATAATATACAATAATATATGCACCTCACCACAGTACTGTATTAAACGTACATTCACGTTAACTACTGCACAGAATTTTATAGTCTCCCAGAGTTATCAACTTTGACTGGATCACCGTCACCCCCCACAGAACTTGATCAGGCAACTGAATGCTTAGAGTCAGTGTTCCGAAATACTTTAGATAAATGTAGTTCCACTTAAAAGAAAAATGATTAGAGAGAAAAAATTAGCACCCTGGCATAATGATTACACTCACACTTTAAAACAGACCACTCAAAAATTAGAACATACAGTAAATGGCATCAAACAAAATTGGTAGTGTTCAAATTGGGATGGAAAGAGAGCTTCCCGAAGTCAAGAAAAGCTCTTAGTGCTGCTAGATCAATGTATCTCTCCACCCTAATAGAGGATAACAAAAATAATCTGAGATTGCTATTTAATACTGTAGCAAAATTAATGAGGAAAAAGACCACTAGACACATGCACACCTGCAATATGTAGTAGCAGCAACATCATGAATTTTTTCAATGACAAAATTGAAAATATCCAACAAAAAAAATCAAACTACAAATATTAAGGCCAGACAATTTAAGTAACCCTGTAGCTAACAATATAACTGTATCAGATCAGCAATTAGAATGTTTTACTCCCCTTCAAGAAACCGAACTAATTTCATTTAACTCCACATCAAAATCTTCAGCTTGTGTACTAGATCCCTCACCTACATGACTCTTCAAGCAGATAACACCAGAAGCAATTGAATCTCTTCTAAAAATAATCGATTCTTCACTTAGAATTGGATATGTACCCAAATCCTTTAAACTAGCAGTTATCAAACCCCTGATTAAAAAAAAAAAAACTGACCTCAACCTCTGTCAGCTATCCAATCATAGGCCAATATCAAACCTCCTCTTTATCTCCAAGATCCTAGAAAAGCTGTGGTACAGTAGTTATGCTCATATCTACATAGGAATAACATCCATGAAATGTATCAATCAGGATTTAGACCTCATCATAGCACAGAGACAGCACTGGTTAAAGTAGTATACAACCTACTGTTGGCATCTGGCCAGGGCTGTGTCTCCCTGCTTGTATTGCTTGACCTTAGTGCAGTCTTTGACACCACTGATCATTCCCTTCTCCTGGATAGGCTAGAAAATGTTGTGGAAGTTACGGGAACGGCCCTCTCCTGGCTCAGGTTTTATTTAACTGATCGCCATCAGTTTGTTGATATAAATGGTGATTTTTCTAGACATACTGAGGTAACGTTTGGTGTTCCACAAGATTCTGTCTTAAGCCCACTGCTTTTTCCTTTATACTGTATATGTTACCTCTGGGTGATATTCTTCCTAAATATGGTATTAGTTTCCACAGTTATGCTGATGACACACAGTTGTATGTTTCTCCAAAGCCAGATGAAAGACACCAGCTTAATAAAATTGAGTAATGTGTAAAGGACATTCAACACTGGATGCTTATTAACTTCCTTCTGCTTAACTCTGACAAGACAGAAGTACTTGTACGAAGACCACATGCAGTAGATTTTGGTTTTCTGATTACACAATAACTCTGGATGGCCTTTCTGTTTCTTCATTCTTTTCAGTAAAAGACCTCGGTGTGATCATTGACTCCAGTCTTTCATTTGAAACTCATATCAATAACATTACCCGGATAGCTTTCTTTCACCTCATAAATATTGCTAAGATAAGAAATATAATGTCACTACACGATGCAGAAAAACTAGTTCATGCTTTTGTTACCTCTAGGTTGGATTATTGTAATGCCTTACTGTCTGGATGTTCCAATAAGTACATAAACAAGCTCCAATTAGTTCAAAACATAGCAGCAAGAGTCCTTACTAAAACTAGAAGATATGACCACATCACCCCTGTCTTATCCACACTGCATTGGCTCCCAATCAAATTTCATATTGATTATAAAATACTACTATTGACCTTTAAAGCACTTAAAAGCATTTAAACCATTTAGGTAAATGGTCATACACCACAGTACCTGAGTGAACTTCTGGTCCTTTATGACCCACCACGCCTACGTAGATCAAAAGGTGCAGGCTGTTTGCTGGTACCTCATATAGTGAAGGTCACATCAAGGGGCAGAGCCTTTTCTTACAAAGCCCCACAGTTATAGAATAGCCTTCCAAGTAGTGCTTGGGACTCAAACACAGTCTCAGTATTTAAGTCTAGGCTAAAAACATATCTGTTTAAGTCAAGCTTTTTGTTAATAGTTTTTATTAGGTAAAAGAGTAGATCTGGAGGGTCCTCAGGCATAGAGTGTTTTGGTAAACTGGGATGCATGGATGCTGTCAGTCCCCCACTCTCATTTGGGTTTGTTGACAGTATAGTGGCTGGCTGCTTTATGTCCCAGGGAATCCTCATGTCTGTGTTACCTTCTGGCTCTCCCCTTTTAGTTATGCTGTCATAGTTAGTCTTGCCAGAGTCCCTGCTTGCACTCAGTGCAAAGTGTATCCTGTTTTTACTCTTTAGGTGACACTGGGCATACCTAACAACCTGTGTTTTCTCTCTCTCTTCACAACCCCCCCCCCTCTGAGTTACAGAGTTGTCGATCCTGAGCTGAGACAGCAGTAAGATGCTGACATCTTCTGCTCCTCGGACTCACCTGATCCATCCTGATGCCCTACGTCTGGCTGGAGTCTCATTTCATCGCTCCTGTGGAGGATGGCCCCATATGGACAGTTGAAAGTTGCACTTGGAAGATGGCTCTGGACATTTACAGTAATACACTTATGTCTGAGGACTACAGTTGACTTGCTAACTTTAGGACTGCAGTTGTCATGAACAGTTTTGCACTCAAGTTTCCATCAGTGAACAGTTTATAACTTCAACAAAACAGACTTCATGTTAAAAGTATAATGATTTTCCTAGTTTCACAGTTATACTTTGTGACTATATAGGACACAGTTATAGAAACAAGTTATTTATAATCATGCTATTTATCATCACCCATATGAGGATGGGTTTCCTTTTGAGTCTGGTTCCTCTTCAGGTTTGTTCCTCATGTCATCTGAGGGAGTTTTTCCTTGCCACCATCATCACAGGCTTGCTAACTGGGCATAAATTAGGGATAAAATTAGCTCATGTTTAAAGTCTTTAATTTTCTGTAAAGCTTCATTGTGACAATGTCTGTTGTTAAAAGTGCTATACAAAAACTTGACTTGACAATTTAAATCAATAGTCATCCTGGCATATGTAAACTTTGGCCTACTGGAATTCTGATATGGTGAATTAATGCTGAGATAATCTGTCTCTAATTAAATTGTTTCAAAATGGCCTCTGATGTGAATAAAGCAGATGCCCCAGTTGGCTTGTCAAAGGAAATGTATAGGAACCTTAAATGTGTGGATTTGTGAAAAACTGAATGAATTCCTTTAGCCTCGATGTATGTAAATGTGTGGCTTCAACTGTAACAACAACTTATAGTACCATTACATGTAGGTAGCGTGTGACACTGGATGGTCAAAACATTGCAGCTTGGCCAGATTTTTCTTAAGGTTTCAAACTAGAATAATATTGTAGCTGCTCTACTCTTAAGATCAACAGAATATATCCTGAAGCTATTGGAGCTTATGAGATTTTCCATTAAGGTCCACTCAGGGCTCTGCAGAAAGCAATGGATGTTTCATCAGAATCACCTCTCTGCCCTTCCCTCTGTCTTTTCTTATAAAATGCAGGATGATTTCATCATACAAGTAAGTGTGACATTTCACTGCTGAAAGTCCGGAAATTTAAACTGCTCTTATTTTCATCACTCATCCATCCTTGCTGTTCAACATACTGACAATATCTGCCTTAATATTTAAGCCTAATTGATGAGGTTATCCTATGAAAGCAGGCATTTGGAAGAATATCATTGTGTATTTTTAAGTAAGCCCCAAAAAAGCTGCCAGGTTCAGAGGGTTCGTAGAGTCCCTTGGGGTAGAAAGGCATACTCAAAGACACGGGCAGAAATATGAAAGCAAGGAGACAAGGAAATAATGCATTAGTTGCAGGCCTAAAATTTAAATGTTTGCAGATATAGTATTATAAAACTGATATCATGATATTCATATCCTGCTATTCTTTTCTCTTCATATATGAAAAAGTGTATGGAATCAGATTTCTGCCAAAAGCATCAAACAAATCTTCAAAGTATGTCTATTAGTTATGAAAAAATTCCCTACTGGAGTTCAATCACATTTCATTCATATGACCATTTGTAAAGTAAAGACTTTCCTTCTTTCCTTAATCCATTTCAGTTAAAGAAAAAATCCCTGAATATGGAAATACAAATTTTGATGAAAGGGGAAGGCCCTCTGCAGCCAGTTACTTCACACATCGAGTATGCATTAAAATCTAATTTTGGAGCACTTTTTTTTTTTTTGCCATTGACACTGATATTTTTCAATGTCAAACAATTCAGCAAATTTGCCATTGTGACAGGCTGAAGGTTCAACAGAATAAAGACAGCATGAAGCAACATTCATGTAAATCTGTTAATAATTCCACATAATAGCACAATTACAAGAGCTGAAGATAAAACAACAACAAACACCACAGTCATCAAATTATAAAAACAAATTAAGGAGGTGACTACTACCTGCATACCAATAAAAATGCATTATCAATAAAAAATTATGCATTTCTGCAACACCACCTCCTTAGGTAGACTTTTTTTTTTGTCCTAATTGTAAGGTATTAGTTTGACCTGATGAATACATTTTAAGCAGTGGTGTAGTGGGGATTTTTTTTCCCAAGAGTGAAAGCTGTTTTAATGACATCATGAGGACAATGTGAGGACACACACACACACACACACACACAAAAGCAGACTTAAAATAATCACCACATACAAAAACTACTTAGGCTTTCTTTAGCTACTGTATTACAAAAACTAACATTATCAACAACATTCTTCATGTGTGCAGCTTGCTTAGTTCAACCAGACACAAATCATGGCTATTCATAACAATATAAGACACACAGGATGTGTGAGCCAATTCACACTGAACTCATAGGACTATAGTCGAGTATGTGTAATTACAGGCCAGAGTAGCACAAAGTTAGATGGGGTGTCATATGACTGCCATTGCTTCATATTCAAAATCACTTACATTGCTTACATGTGCTGTAATGTTAGTCATTTCGATTACATGCAGGTGCATCTCAAACTACTGGAATATCATGAAAAAGTTCAATATTTTACATCAGTTATTTAAGAAAGTGAAAACTTAATATATTCTAGACTCATAACACGTAAACTAAGATGTTTCAAGCATTATTCTATTTTAATTTTGATAATTATGGCCTACAGCGCAAAAAAAAAAAACATCTCAAAATATGAGAATATTTCATTTTGAGTTTGAGTAAAATAGTATAAATACCATGTATCTCTTGGTCTAGTTCAATACATGCAGCCACAATCATGGGGAACACTGCTGACTTGTCAGCTGTCCAGAAGACAATAATCAACACCCTACACAAGGAGGGTAAGCCACAGAAGGTCACTGCTGAAAAGGCTGGCTGGAAAAGGCGCACAAGCAACAGGGATGACCACAGCCTTGAGAGGACTGTCAAGAAATGTCAGTTCAAGAACTTGGGAAAGCTTCACAAGGAGTGGACTGAGGCTGGTGTCAGTCCATCAAGAGACACCATGCACAGACGTCTTCAGGAAAAGGGCTAAACTGTCACAATCCTAATATCAAGCCACTCCTGAACCACAGACAATATCAGAAGCATCTTACCTGGGCTAAAAAGAGAAAGAACTGGATGGTTGCTCAGTGGTCCAAAGTCCTCTTATAAGATGAAAGCAAAGTTTGCATTTAATTTGGAAATCAAGGTCCTAGAACCTGGAGGAAGAGTGGAGACGCACAGAATCCTAGGTGCTTGAAGTCCAGTGTGAAGTTTCCACAGTCTGTCATGATTTGGGGTGCCATGTCATCTGCTGGTGTTGCTCCACTGTTTTTACCAAGTCCAAAGTCAATGCAGCATCTACCAGGAGATTTTAGAGCACTTCATGTTTCCATCTGCTGACAGGCTTTACACAGTGCCAAAACTACTACCAAATGGTTTGCTGACCATGATATTATTGTGCTTGCTTGGCCAGCCAACTCGCCTAACCTGAACCCCATAGAGAATCTATGGGGTATTGTCAAGAGGAAGATGAGAAACACCTGACCCAAAAATACAGACGAGCTGAAGGCCACTATCAAAGCAACCTGGGCTTCAATAACACCTCAGCAGTGCCACAGGCTGATCGCCTCCATGCCATGCCGCACTGATGCAGTAATTTGTGGTAAAGGAGCCCCAACCAAATATTGAGTGTATAAATTAACATACTTTTCAGAAGTTGGACATTTCCGTATATCCTTATTTGATTGATCCTAGGAAATATTCTAATAATTTCAGATACTGGATTACTGATTTTCATGAGCTATAAGCCATAATCATCAAAATTAAAACAAATAAATTATTGAAATATTTCACTTTAAGTGTAACAAATATAGAACATATGAAAGTTTACCTTTTTGAATTAAATTATGAAAAAAATAACTTCATGATATTCTGATTGTTTGAGATGCACTTATAATGCAAAGTTTGTTCATAATTCACACCAAGTACTTTATCCAAGGGCATGCCTCCTCTTTTCTGGACCACCTCTCCTCAGTCCATACAGTGAAAAGTGAGCTGCCCACCACCCCGTGCTATTGTAGTGGAGGAGGTTGGGGGAACATTGTTGTTAGTTGTTTGTTGTGATTGACGTTATATTTACAAAAATAAAAATCTATATTTTTCTGGCAACTTGCCATTTTAACCACACTTCTGGGTTAATAAGGAGTGAGAATGAGCTGCAGCAATAGCCTATTTTTTGTTTGTTTTTTAAATTTTCCTGTAAGTATACGCAGGCTAGTAGAGTATCACAGCTTGATGATGATCTTGTAACATCATTTGTTGAGGGGGGAAAGAACTAGGGTTGGGCGGTATCCAAATTTTGATACCTTTAAACCGTCTCTGTGTTTTCCCGGGGTATACGGTATTACCGAGAAAATAATAATATTTTGTTTCGGCCTACTGTGTAATGTGCGCCTATGCCTCAAATGTACTATTTAAAAGCAGCATAGCGAAATGTGTGCATTGTGGTATGGATTAAGCAGCAAAGCGAATTTTGTGCATTGATGGATGGATTAAGAGATATTTCAAAGCATCACGCAACTCTTCCTTCATCTTGAAAATAGCATTCAACTGTCGTTTACACATGTCTGCGTTGAAACGCCATTTGCAGCACTATTTCACCTACTCCATCAAAAAAAAGTACACGATGAGCAGGATCATACCCTTTCAAGCATGGGAAATAAAAAAAAAGAAGAGAAAGAATCAACCAACACCCAAGTCCGTTTAGACTGCGCGATAAACCATATTCTTCAGCGCAAATGAGGCGAACCTAATTCAAATGCGTGATAGCTGCACAAGGCAAAATCATATGGGCCCACGTCATGCCATCGCGGGGAAATTAATAATCAAATGGCCTTACCTTGCTTAAAACGTTGTCTTGATCACATAACTCCTTACAATTATTCCACTTAAATCCATACGGTTTAACACACCCAACAAAGATAGCAAGCGCATTGCTAATTCCCACCAGAAACCTAACAGTTTACGCTACGATGTTTTCTTCCGTTTCTTCAGTAGATGACATTTCAAACATTTATTACCCACATCCCAAATGTCATACGTTATATTATTTTACCTTGTTGTTACTCATGTAACCTACTCAAAACACAACTCATTGGAGAGATCTCGTGGAAGTGGAGTACCCCAGGCTATGGTGTGCCTTAGGGGACATATTAGATTTTTCGTTTGGTTTGAAACCAAAATACTGCCACACTGCCGATGTTGTATTTTTTTTTTGCCACTAACTCGTTATCTTGACTTGCCATCTTTCAACCGCGGTCTCAGTCTCTTTTTTTTTTTTAGATAGGACAGTATAGAGAGACAGGAAATGAGCGGGGGAGAGAGAGACGGGATCGGGAAATAACCTCGGGTCGGAATCGAACCCGGGTTCCCCGGATTTATGGTGCGGTGTCTTAGCCATCTGAGCCATGACACCCCCGATCTCAGTCTCTTGCGAAGCTTTCTGTCAGACTCCAAAATGTCACGCAGGGTTGTCATGGTAACGACATAAACAACCCTGCACGCGATGAAAACTTCTTTAGGAAATTGATAGAATTAGTGAAAATACGATCACACAGTTATTCGGGATGATCTTCAATTTATTATTTTATATTATGACCTCATGTACTCCATATTTATTTAGATATTATATATTTTTTTAAAATGACGGTAATGAGACCGATACCGCTGGTACTTTTGGATACCTCGGGATACCTTCTTACCGTAATACCGCCCAACCCTAGAAAGAACTGAGGTTTTTTTTATGACAAGGAAGACAACATTGGAGAGGTCTGCTTGATGTGTGCACTTATTACCATTGGCAATAATGTTGTTTTAATATTTTTTCCCAATTTTTTAAAATAAATTTGTAAAAATAAATAAATAAATAAATAAAATCATACTTGGAGAAGTGGGAGAAGGGCATTCACCCAAGTCCAATGCCCACTATATCCCTGATTTTTAAGCGACAATGGAATCAAAACATTTATTAAAGTGATACAGATAAAATTAATTTTATAGGAATATAAAATGGGATACTAGTTTTAAAAGAGGGTGACTACTGTCTTTTTTCGTATCCTGAAGACACTAAATGATCTGACATCTCTAAATGACAGAATTGCACAAACGTGCCCTAAAGCTTATTTGACTAACAAAAGTACAACCAAACAGACACATGCTGCTACCCAGCAACACTTGAGCCAGTGAGTTTTTCCATTTATAATCAATGAGTTATTACAAATGACATGCCAATCCAATGTCTGTATACATATCTAATGACATAAGTGCATTATCCTAAATCACAAACAAGGTACATCTATGTTGTATGGAAGCTAATGGTTTAGGGAACAGTACAGGCTTTCTGAATAACTGAAAGGAATTAATGCATATGCTAGAGGCAAAAATGCATTGATTCAAGCCCATACACAGCTGGCAATCTATTCTTGTTTTGCTGTTCCTTTAAATCATAACCAGACAGTGCATTTACTGGGATGAACCCAGACAGAGTGGTCTTTTGGGGTTTTTTGAATCTTCCATTTCAGTTTTGCCATGCTTCTTGTTGTTCCAAAGCCCGGGAGCAATCTAGCAAAACACAAAGTTCTGTTAAAACAAGCAAAATGCGATTGCTGATCTCTTTTAATCATGCCCTCCTTCAGACGCACCCTTCTCCCACTAACTCACCCCTTGTCGGGAGCAAGCTGCTGTTTCAGAGCTAAAAATAGAGCATCGGAAAAACAAAGGCCAACAAACTAAAAGGTGTGCATCTAGTTGCAGTATGAGAAACCTGAGCTTACATGGCATTTGGCTTCAGGGTGGAGGAGAAAAAGACAATTCTATATTAAGATATGGATGTTCTTGGGAGGAGGGAAAGGTGTAGTGCATGCCACATCCTACATTTTAAAAAAGGCCAAAGAAAGCCATTCCCAAAATAAATACACATATGACATTTTAACATTTTGTTACACTATAAATCTTCAATGTAGCCTACATTCAAGCAGCTGCTGTGGAGTGTGCATCCTGTACAATAAAATAAGGTATTGTCTGTCGTATTTGGTTTGGGACATTTATTGTACTATTCCTGGGGGGGGGGATGAGCTGAGCTGGTTCCTCTAATGCTGTTTTAATTGCAAGCATCCAAAACCTGCCACGACCAGCATGGTATGGCAAATGCCACTCTATACAATCTCATGTACATGATTCCAAGTAGGAGGATTACTTAAAATGAATCCACATGGCAGAAAATTACTATAACAGGTGAAACAGATTTGAACTCTCCTCAAGCTCCAGACTATCACTGAACAATATACAAAAACAAGAGCACTATAATGAAATCTGCAGTTTAAAATATTACTTTTGTTATATTCAGATAATTCAGAGCATACCAATATTTACCCAGATATTATTTCTAGTACAACACAAAGTAGTTAAAATGTCACCATCTAATGGCGTCTGACGGTACTGCAGGTGAGAGCAAGCAGGGAAACTGCAAGTCACTATCTGCAAGTTTCTATGCACTAAAATAAATAATAAAATGCGTGATTTTATAAAGACACTGAGTCTAAGCAAATACCTATAATATGGCAATGCTAGCTTGCAGCAAAATCTATTTTTCATACTTTTTGAGGGCTGTCTTTTTGGAGCCAGTTTTCATCCTAATCTGAAAAAGAATATTTCCAAACACTTACTGTGATCCTCTTGTATTTTTATATGGATACATAATATAAGACCTCCTTTAATTAACCTCACACAATAGACCGAATGATTCTCTAATATCTTTTCTTACCCATTCAGGTGAACATATCTCTGTTAACAACCAAGCATTCTGGGATCAGACAACATGGGTCATGTTTCACTTTATGGTGAATTAGGCCTTGGTGGAACAAAATATTCCTGCAATCTGAATAGAAATGATGACATCTCTCGTCATTCACACCAAAAGGGTCCAATTCAGTGGGAGTTGTGGGAGTGGGGCTGTGGCAAGGTCACATGCTTATAGATACAATCTTAAGTGGGCTTCATTGCATATTTAATTCATGGTGGAAAAGTTCTTCAGTCAGTCAAGCAATTCTGGTAAGCTAGAGCTTCCCATGCTCCTGGAAATAATTACAAATGGGAACATTATACCTGTGGAACTTAAGTTATAATAATAGGTGACAAAATGAATGACAAAACATGAACTCTGAAAGCATCCTATTTGCAAAAGAAAGTCTATAAATATGTTGCAAATAGAATTATTCATAATCTAATAAAACCTCAAAAGGAGTATCTGTTTAGTTTTGGTATTGGTTCCCTGGTATTTGGTCCCAAACCTGCTTCTCTAACCTTTAGGCCATAGCTTTCCCATTTACCAGACCAAATCAGAGGAAATGTCTATTTCTATATTGTTTTAATAACTTACGACAGGTAAACAACTGCTTAACAAGTTATAATTAGTATAATTGCATTTTCACTGTTTCTGCAAACACATTCTCATACATAAGTAACAATTCTCGTACATCAATCCATATGAAAAGTTACAAATGTTAACATTTTAGACGACTGTTCCTTCTTGCTTGACGGAGGTGAAATTTCTGATGAAATCAGGTATGCATCATGCAGTTGTACTACAGCATTTACGATCACATTCTGATACTATGAAATACGGAAAACTGTGATACTGTTGTACAATCTCCATTTAGGGAATTCTTCATATCGTCTCATTATCTTATGCACTGTCAAAGATCCTTTAATAAGTTGTGATCTGTATGAGTATCTACAATTTCAGGGGGGAAGAAATGGTACTATACTATACCCTTCCTTGTAGCCTTATCTTTTGTACATTTAATGGTCATCTTTGGGTGGCACAGTGGTGTAGTGGTTAGCACTGTCACCTCACAGCAAGAAGGTCCTGGGTTCGAGCCCAGCGGCCGGTCAGGGCCTTTCTGTGTAGAGTTTGCATGTGTCTGCGTGGGTTTCCCCCACAGTCCAAAGACATACAGGTGGCTCTAAATTGACCGTAGGTGTGAATAGTTGTTTGTCTCTGTGTCACTCCAGGGTGTACCCTGCCTCTCGCCCATAGTCAGCTGGGATAGGCTCCAGCTACAGGGTCGCAGACAAGAACAGGATAAGCGGCTACAGATAATGGATGGATGTTCATCTTTCACCTGGAAATGTGGATATAGCCTAGTGTACAATGTACCTTTAAAAAAAGATTCAAGGTATATAATTGGACCGTAATTACATTTTACAGTAAAGCTTTAAAAGATACGCTACACGCATCATTCTAGGCAAAACATGCATAGCCTACTACGAATGGTACAAAAGGTCGAAGCTTGACAGTAACACCCGTTGGATATTACAGGCCTGCTACAGAGTGTATATTTAACAGAACGTTTTCTGAGTTATTCGGAAGGTATTACATTAAATCAGTTCATGTTTCCGGGTGGCACGGTGGTGTAGTGGTTAGTGCTGTTGCCTCACAGCAAGAAGGTCCGGGTTCGAGCCCCGTGGCCGGCGAGGGCCTTTCTGTGTGGAGTTTGCATGTTCTCCCCGTGTCCGCGTGGGTTTCCTCCGGGTGCTCTGGTAAATTTCCCCCTACAGTCCAAAGACATGCAGGTTAGGTTAACTGGTGACTCTAAATTGACCGTAGGTGTGAATGTGAGTGTGAATGGTTGTCTGTGTCTATGTGTCAGCCCTGTGATGACCTGGCGACTTGTCCAGGGTGTACCCCGCCTTTCGCCCGTAGTCAGCTGGGATAGGCTCCAGCTTGCCTGCGACCCTGTAGAACAGGATAAAGCGGCTAGAGATGATGAGATGTTAGAATGGTTATAACTTCTGCACCTCCATCACTATAGGCCCCTTTTTGGTAGTGACAGAGGGGTGAATCAGTCTCTCTCTCTCTCTCTCTCTCTCTCTCCTCCCAGTCTGAGGCGGCTGCAGTCGGCCTCAAAAGCAACTTGTCACATATTTCATAGCATTTTCACATAGACCATATTTCATTAAAGTGGCTGTTCGGTTCGTGTAGTTAACCCAGGATGTTTTGAAACTCATTCTTACAAACAGCCACGGCGTTTCTCCGAATAGGACAGCTTGTTTATAATTTGCGCAGACAAGCAAAAGATGACACCGCACCACAGAACGATGCGCAATTAAGGCTGAGGGTGAAGAGGAAGAAAAACTGAGGACTATCATATCAGCTCGGTCATCACCATCATACCCAGCGTTTAGTAAAGAAACCGCAGAATCACAGGCTTTGTGTGTTATCTTGTATCTGTGCACCTGCTTTTAGCTTGTGCGGTGAGGCCGCTGCGTCTCTCTCTCTCTCTCACACACACACACACACACACCACGGAATGACCGCAAATTAATACTAACGCTTTGCTTCTTACCTGCAGAGCACGTATTCCTCTGTAGAGATGCACAACGCGACGCTCAGACCTCGGCTTAATGCGGTCCCGTTGAGTGTAACATGGATGTCTTTCCTTTCTTGTCTCCAATACAGTCGTTTCCTCAACGGAGCGCGCACCCGCTCATCCCACGCGCGCGCTCCCGTTTCCCATTCGCACTGAAAATGAATGTAGAGCGGGAGCGCGCATGCCTACTGGACAGGTGTGAACGCCAAGGAGCTGCCTTATTCTCATATCTGGCCCTGATAGAAATTGGCGAATCTCTCGTCCTAATTTTCAGACCAAACAAAATCACTGACCTCATTTGGTAATAATATTTCAGGTCGGCGGCACGGTGGTGTAGTGGTTAACACTGTCGCCTCACAGCAAGAAGGTCCGGGTTCGAGCCCCGTGGCCGGCGAGGGCCTTTCTGTGTGGAGTTTACATGTTCTCCTCGTGTCCGCGTGGGTTTCCTCCGGGTGCTCCGGTAAATTTCCCCCACAGTCCAAAGACATGCAGCTTAGGTTAACTGGTGACTCTAAATTGAGCGTAGGTGTGAATGTGAGTGTGAATGGTTGTCTGTGTCTATGTGTCAGCCCTGTGATGACCTGGCGACTTGTCCAGGGTGTACCCTGCCTTTCGCCCGTAGTCAGCTGGGATAGGCTCCAGCTTGCCTGCGACCCTGTAGAACAGGATAAAGTGGCTACAGATAATGAGATGAGATGAGTGCATTGTATCAGGGTGGCACAGTGGTGGTGTCGCCTCACAACAAGAAGGTCCTGGGTTCGAGCCCAGCGGCTGGTGAGGGCCTTTCTGTGTGGAGTTTACGTGTTCTCCCAGTGTCTGCGTGGGTTTCCTCCAGGTGCTCTGGTTTCCCCCACAGTCTAAAGACATGCAGGTTAGGTTAATTGGTGGCTCTATATTGACCATACGGTGGTGTAGTGGTTAGCACTGTCGCCTCACAGCAATAAGGTCCTGGGTTCGAGCCCAGCGGCTGGTGAGGGCCTTTCTGTGTGGAGTTTGCATGTTCTCCCTGTGTCTGTGTGGGTTTCCTCCGGGTGCTCCGGTTTCCCCCGCAGTCCAAAGACATGCAGATTTAGGTTAATTGGTGGCTCTAAATTGACCATAGGTGTGAATGTGAATGGCTGTTTGTCTCTCTGTGTCAGCCCTGCGATGACCTGGCGACTTGTCCAGGGTGTACCCCACCTCTCGCCCATAGTCAGCTGGGATAGGCTCCAGCTTGCCTGCAACCCTGTAGAACAGGATAAGTGGCTACAAATAATGGATGGAGTGCATTGTATCTTAAAGGAAATATTTCAGTGGAACCCCATACTTAAAGGTGCTGACTGCATAGTTGAATTCTGGGTAAAATGTTCTATTTCTATTGCTGTTGGAGTTTTGAGATGTTTCATTGCTGCACACAATGTGCATCCTATGTGTAAATGTTTTGCCGAGATCAAATGTGTCACGCATTTTACCATTGTGAAGATTGCAAAGCTATTGTGTATTTTTTTTTAAAATAAGAAACAAGCAAAATACAGCTCTTCTCCTTTATTGAAGCACTTTTAACAAAAGCAAGTAGCTACAGCTTTTTGGCTAACTTAAAAAACAGTAATACAGCTTCCAGTAAATCTGGGATTCCATTATTTATTGCTTTTGTTGACTAGAAGGCTGCACATGACTAGATACCATGCGAAGCCCTGATGAACTCTCTTGAAATCAGACTGAAATGCCCTCAAATAGTAGCAACCCTTAGAGCTTTACACACTAGCACAAATGTGTACATCAAAGGTTCCACCAGACTGTTTGATACTCGAGTCGGATATAGACAAGGTGCCCTGGAGTCTCCGACTCTTTTCAATATCTACATGGACTTTGTGGTTAGGATTGCTCATCATGAAGTGGAGAGGTTATATCCAGAAACAGGCTTCAAAATCAAGTACTGCATTCCTAATGAGGTATCACCAAGGGAACTCCAGAAAAACGCAAGAGTGAGAGGGGAGAATAGAATAACGGCGCTTCTATATGCAGATGACCAAGCCATTTTTGCAGAGTCAATTGAGGAACTACAAACCATCCTCCAGATTTATGATAACAAGTATACTCGGTTCGGACTGAAAATGTCATACACCAAAACAGAAACGATGGCCTTTAATATTGATGAAGCCATCAAGAACCAAGACAGCCTTTTCTATGTAAATGGCAATAAAATAAAGAACATAAGAAAATTCCGATACCTAGATTACACCATCACGAACTCCAGCAAGGACACGCAGACCCTTGGCTCAAGAATTGGATCCGCATTTTAAAAAATGGAATGAGCTTACCTTACGGATCAGTGTATACCTTACCTTACGGATCAGCGTATACACCTGTCTACTACAGTAAAGTTCCTCACTGCATGTGTGAGATCCCGACTCTTGTACAGTGTGCAGACATGGCAACTGACTACAAAAGAAGTCACAAAGCTCGAGGTCGTATGGAATGGATTCCTGAGGAAGATGGTGAAGGGTGGATACAGAAGACAGAAGGATGATAGAACTGAAGAAAATGTGAATGATGATAAACAGGATTGGAGATTCAAACTGTCAAATGCACCCTATGCCGCATTACTGAGATTCAAACTCTCCCTACACCGCATTACTGAGACAAAACTAATCAAGTCCTTCTGCTTATACCAGCAATTAAAATACCTGGCGCATGTCTGCAGGATAGATAACAGAAACATAAGGAAACAGATACTTTTTGACAAATGCTCCCCAAGTTGGATGAGGTTGGAGAGACTGTTGGGGATAGATGCCCCACAGATAAGGAGAATGATGATGGATAGGACAAAATTTCAGCATCTATTGGATACAATAGACACACCCTAAGGAGTCAAAATCTCCAGAAAAGGGAACACGATGATGATGAGCTTCAGACATTAACAGAGATCACCTTAACATGCACCCCTGGGTATTTATACAATTTCCAATAACCAATCAGATGCATTTATCTTACAGTGACTAATTGCACAAGCAACCAAGTGGTCCGTCAAGCTGAGCTCCAATAAAATTGAAGAATACTGCTTTTACTGCGTAACTGTACACAACAATCCTCCCCTGAAATCTGTCAACCCCTTTAAATGAAAAGGCTTCTTTTTTTTTTTACAGATTTAACCTGTCAGGTGGTCTTCCGGGGCGGCACGGTGGTGTAGTGGTTAGCGCTGTCGCCTCACAGCAAGAAGGTCCTGGGTTCGAGCCCCGGGGCCGGCGAGGGCCTTTCTGTGCGGAGTTTGCATGTTCTCCCCGTGTCCGCGTGGGTTTCCTCCGGGTGCTCCGGTTTCCCCCACAGTCCAAAGACATGCAGGTTAGGTTAACTGGTGACTCTAAATTGACCGTAGGTGTGAATGTGAGTGTGAATGGTTGTCTGTGTCTATGTGTCAGCCCTGTGATGACCTGGCGACTTGTCCAGGGTGTACCCCGCCTTTCGCCCGTAGTCAGCTGGGATAGGCTCCGGCTTGCCTGCGACCCTGTAGAAGGATAAAGCGGCTAGAGATAATGAGATGAGGTGGTCTTCCATTACGTTTTGGTGTACAGTAAGGCTGTGGCTGCTTCTGTAAGGTCTCTGAAACAGTCACAGTCTCCAGAGTTCCCTGTACACTCCCATCATTTGGTCCATTTGACCCACCATCATCAGAAAAAATAAAATCTGGCAAACCCTCTTCTGTAACTACAGACTGAATTTAAACTTGCAGCATTTGATTTACATGTCTTTTACACACCTTCCCATTGACATCAACTAAGTAAGTGACAGGACCCAGTACCCTGATAATTGTTCTTGGTAACCATTTTTCACCTTCCCCTCCCCTGTAGATTTGAACCAGTACTTTCTGTTGAGGCCTGAAGGTTCTAACCTGCGCCCCTCTAGCAGTTTGGTTGTATTGTGCATCTTGTTTTTCTTGCATTGTCTCTGTAAAATTAGGTTTAATTAGAGACAGCCGTGTTCTCAACTCTCAATTAAGGAATAATTCAGCAGGTGTTTGACTGGTTTGTCATTAGCATCACTTCAGGCCGCTTGGAATAGCTGTCAACACAAAAAAAATTGTGTTTTCCTTTCTCTGCAAATTCAACATGAATTCACTGCCAAGGCCCTTCTGCCCACCTCCATGGATGCACTGGAGCAGTTGCTGGTCTATTTCTGATCAGCTGGCATAACCAACATGTGCTTACTAGATCCTCAATGTCCTTATCAAGGTTAGGTCACCAAAATGGCTACAGGCAGTAGCTTTCATTTTTACCATACCTGGATGATTTTCATGCCATTCAGCCAACATTTGAGGTCTAAGCACAGAAGGTATAACTACCCTGAATCCCTACGTGACAGTCACTTTCCACAGTTAGATCAGTATTTCTCATAACTTGCGCTTGAGCATGGAGAAGGCTTTCTCTGCTTCCTCCCCCCACTTGAACAGGGTCTTAATCGAGGTCAACACTGTGAGAGGTCCGGCCACCATGCTGAAGTCGCAGATGAAGCGCCTGTAGAAATTGGTAAACCCCAGGAAACGCTGGAGCTCTCATCGCAAGGATGGGGTAGGCCAGTCAGCGACTGCCTCAAGCTTGAGGGGATCCATCTGGATCCTAGCCAGGGAGATGATGAACCCCAGAAACGAGACAGAGCTCTGGTGGAATTCACTCTTCTCCGCTTTGACAAACAATTTATTCTCTAGCAGGCACTGGAGGACCTGTTGGACTGTTGGACATGGCCCTGATGTTCCTCCAGGGAGCAAGAGAAGATCAGGATGTCATCCAGGTGCACGAAGACAAAGATGTTAAGAAAGTCCCTTAAGATGTCATTGACGAGTGCCTAGAAGACTGTGGGCATGTTGGTCAGGCCAAAAGGGACCATGAGGTACTTGTAGTGGCCCGTGGTGGCGTTCGAGGCCGTCTTCCACTCGTCCCCCTCCCTGATCCTCACGAGATGGTAGGCATTGCGTAAATCCAACTTAGTAAATATCTTGGCTCCCTGGAGTAGTTCAAAGGTCGTGGTCATGAGCGGTAGTGAGTAGTGGTTCTTGACCATGATTGAGACCTCGATAGTCAATGCAGGGGTGGAGCGACTTGTCCTTCTTTTCCACAAAGAAGAATCCCACCCCTGCTGGGGAGGAGGAAGGGCAGATGATCCCAACTGCCAGAGACTCAGAGATGTACTTCTCCATGGCTTGCTTTTCGACGGGAGAGAGTAGAGTTGCCCTTTGGGTGGTGCCGTCCCAGGCAGGAGGTCGATTCCACAGTCATAGGGTCTGTGAGGAGGGAGGGACACTGCTTGGGTCTTGCTGAACACGAGTCTTAAGTCCAGATATTCCGGAGGCACTTGAGAGAGGTCGGGAAACTCGCTGGCTGAAGGCAGCAGTGGTTTGGTGGGAGGCAGAGTGGAGTTCAGGCAGGAAGCTAGGCAGGAATGGCTCCAGCCTAGGATGGTGTTGTCGGCCCAGTTAAGGTGGGGGTTGTGCTGTGTTAACCAGGGTAATCCTAGGATGATGGGTAGATGGGTATGTGGGGGTCGTTCATGACATGGAGTTGGATGGTTTCTGAGTGGTTACTGGAAATCCTCAGGGTGAGTGGGGCGGTAAGGTGGGTGATGGTGGTCAAGCCGGTGCCATTGAGTGTCAGGACAGTGAGAGGGACGTCGAGGGTGAGTAGTGGGATTCTCAGATGCTTGGCGGTGGCAGAGCAGATCAGGTTCCTGTCCACCCCTGAGTCAATGAGGGCCTGGAGATGGTGATGCTGGTTGTCGTGAATGATGATGACAGGGAGTAACGGACGATCAGCGGGGGGCTGGTTCCGAGCATTGCCCACCAGGGCCCCTCAATTCACTGGTGGGCTCGTCTTTTTAGCGGGCAGGCTCGGCAGATGTGTCCTCGCTGACTGCAGTAGAAGCAGGCCCCTGCGCTCCACCAGCATTGTCGTTCCTCCGCTGACACCCATATCTGGTCTACCTGCATGGGTTCGACGGACAAGGTGGGAGGTGGAGAGGAGGTGAAGCTGGGGTGGGTCTTCTCTCTCCTCCATTGCTGGATCCGGGCATCGATGCGGTTGGTGAGGTCCATGAGGCTGGAGAGGTCTGACGGCAGTTCCCGTGATACCAGCTCATCCTTAATGGCGTTGGCCAAGCCATGCAGGAACGCATCGACCAGAGCGCTCTCGTTCCAACCGCATGATGCAGCCAACGTCCGGAACTCGATGGCGTAGTCCAAGGTAGACCAGGACCCCTGCCACAGCTCCATGAGTTCCCTAGCCACCTCCCGGCCGGACAGAGAGCAGTTGAAAGTTCACCTCATCTCTTCGGAAAAATCTTTGAAACAGGAGCAGAAGGGAGTGTTGGCGTCCCAGACCACTGTCCCCCACTCCCTGGCCTTGCCGGTGAGGATTGTGATGATATATGACACCCGGGAGCATTCTGTGGGGAAGGTCAGAGGTTGCAGCTCCATGAGCAATGAGCATTGAGATAAGAATGATATGCAAGTACCTGGCTCTCCATCATAGGGCTGAAGCGCTGGGAGTCTTGGCTCGCAGAGAAAAGCAGTGGCCAGAGCTGAAGTTGGAAATGGCTGGGCAGGGGTAGGCAGGTCAGGTCAGAGGTCAGAGGTTGCAGCTCCATGAGCTGCAACAAATGGCAAAAATAGCTTGATAGTGCTGCATCTGTGTGGTGAGGAGGTTGAGTGAGTTGGACAGGGTGGCGAGGTTCTGGGTAATCTGTTAGAGGTCTTGCTGGTGGGTCCCGAGGAGAGTCCCTTGTTGCTGGATGGCTGTTCTCAGATGGGTGAGTTCTGCTGGATTCATGTTGGCCAGAACGTACTGTTAGGTGGTGGAGGTGTGGTGAGATAAGGATCCAAAAGCAGAACACAGACAGTAATCCAATAAATAAGGTGATTTAATCCAGGGAAAAAAGGGCATGGCAAAAAGGTAAACAAACTGGACAAAAAACAAATGGCAAAAATAGTCCGGGTAAAAAGAGACAAAAAAACCTTGACAAAAACATGACAGGCAAAGACAAAAACGCTAGTGCAAAAAACAATGAACAAGAAAAAAAAACCCGCTTCGTGCAAAAAAACATGAACCAGAAAAATAGCTAGAGCAAAAAACCATGAGACGCAATAGAGGCACAGAAATGGCTAGAGTAGCAAATGAGAAGTTCTGGCAAAGTCAGAGTCTGAGAATGGCCTTTAAATATGCAGCGGTGAAAACCATGAAGTGAGTTCAGGTGAGCACTTGCTGAACGGGGAAGCAGGCAGGATGGAATTCCCATCCTGGATCCGGATCGGCGCTGACATGGGAGAACCGTAATCTCTGGAGTGGATGTCAAGGGCGGAGCATGACAGTTTACCTCTTGCTAGCTTTGAAAACAAATCCTGTGTTTTGGGTAGTGGATACTGGTCCACGTCCAACCACGGATTGAAAGTTACTTTATAATATCCACAAATGCAAACTGATCCATCCTTCTTTGGTATGCACACTATATGCACAGCCCACTCACTATGTTGAACTGGTGAAAATACCCCTTGCTGCTGTAGTTCATTCAATTTCCTTTCCACAGCTTCTTGTAGGCTTCCCGTAGGGTACAGGAGAAGCCTTACAAAATGTTGCCATTGCTTCCAGGGATACATACAATTTAGCTTTCACTCCCTTAATGTACCCCAAATCCAAGCTGAACACTTCTTTGTACTCAAAACACAATTTTGCGACAGGATCATCTATCCTGTTTACCTTTGACCAATTTAGTTTGATCCTCTGGATCCAGTTATGACCCATTAGAGCCTGGCCTTTATCTCGGGAAACTAATAATGTTAATTGTGGGGGCGTCATAGCTCAGCTGGCTAAGGCGCCATACCATAAATCCAGGGACTCAGGTTCGATTCTGACCTGAGATAATTTCCCGATCCGTCCCCGTCTCTCTCTCTCTCTCCCGCTCATTTCCTGTGTCTACACTGTCCTATCCAATAAAGGTGAAAAAAAGCCCAAAAAATATCTTAAAAAAATAATAATAATGTTAATTGTAGCTGTTGCATTCAACACAGACATACATTTTGCCCATTAACTCTAAAGGCTGGTCTGTGTATGTCTTCAACACAACATTACATGATTTTAACTTTACCTTGCTAAACTTTGAACAACACAGACTCTCAATCACTGATATAGCAACACCAGTATCTACCTCCATGCATATTTTAACCCCATTGCGCCTAACCATCACACAATAGGGTTTTATATACCCATAGTCTGCTTTTACAGAATAAAGTCCCACATCAGTCCTATCCTCCACTGCACTTTTCAGTGAGGGCATCGTACCCTGAAACGACTCCCTTCCATTGTTGATCAAGTTCAGTTCTTTCCTGCTCCTTGAGTGCACAGCCTGGGTTGTTGCTTTGCTGCTACCCCGCTGTCGACTCTCCTGTTGAACACTGGAACTCTTTTTCTGGCATGCTGTCTCCAGGTGTCCTATTTTCTTACAAAAACAGCACTGGAACTCTTTAAATTGACAATCACTTGCCAAATGTCCTCTTCCTTTGCATTGATGACATTCCGCTGAGCTGGGTCCCTTTTCTTGTATCCTCTGGCATTGGTGCGTTGAGCTCACAGTCCTTGAGCTCCCTGCTGGGTTGCTTTCTACAGGCCCACTTGATCAGCTTGTAGCTGCAGCGGTGGCTTGAACCTCTGCATGCTGACCACGGTGCACTCGAAGTTGTTGGTGACCTCAAGCATTTTCACCTAAGTCAGAATTCCCTTACAGGCGGTGTTTAAAAGTTTGCTGTGCAACTCTTTGTCACTAATGCCACATATGAACTGATCACATAGTTCTTCCAGAGTATCGCCAAGATTGTACAGAGTGGCTAATCTGTTCAATGCAGCAATATACTCTGCAAGTGTTTTACCCACTAGCTGTTTCCAGTTCCAAAAGGTGTATCTTTTGGCCAGTACATTCTTTTTTGGAGAATAAAAGTCCCTTAAAGCCTTTAACAAGACTCCCAAGCCTGCCTCACCAGGCTTAACAGGCGCTACCAAGTCTTTTAATAAAGCAAAAATCTTTGGTCTGACCACAGACAGAAAAACAGAGCATTTCTTCTCTTCTCTTCTCCAATGCCATTTGTTTCTAAAAATTCGTGAAACCTTTGCTTGTAGGTTTTGAAGTCTTCTACTGTTTTATCGAAAACTAGGCCTGTTTCACGACTATACAGCACCATTTTCGATTTTGGTCATTAACTTGCTAGCGAATGACTCACTTTCATTAACCACAGGAGCTACCTACAGGTGCTAATTAAATGGAGATCCCATCCTCATCACCAATTTTTGTGTATTCTTAAAAACAGTGGTACAGCTTCCCTAGCTGTCAGACATTAACAGAGAGCATTTTAACATGCTCCCTGGATATTTATACAATTTCCAGTAACCAATCAGGTGCGTTTATCTTACACTGACTAATTGCATAAGCAACCAAATGATTCGCCAAGCTGACCTCCAATAAAATTGCAGAATACTGCTTTTACTGTGTAACTGCACAACATGAAGCAAGTAAGCAGCAATATTACATGATCACCATGGGGCATGTTTGACCCACTTTTACCCAAAACAAGTCAGTATGGACAAACATGGCGGACTCTGCTCTTCCGCCAGCTAAAAACCAGTGGAAACAAAAAGGAAAGCTGCTTAGTGAGTGCAGCTGCAAGATAGAGCAAGGTTAGATGACATGGCATTTTTCTGGACAGATAACTAAATCATTCTAGCTAGTGCTTAGCTATCTTAGTCTTAGAATGCATGGGCTTGACTCCACAGTAGTGAGTATGGAGTTATACACCTAATGTTTTGATCTTACAGAGAAAGAAACGATAACACAAAAGCAGTAACAAAGAAAAGATATATTCATCTTTTGTTTCATTGATCTATTTGTGAATGTCAACCACAAATTACATACCTGCAACTCAAAACTCTCCAAGGTTGATGCAGAGTCATAGTCCTTTCTGCACATTGCCATCTTGATGTGACACCGTTCCACAGTTATGCTAATTAGTTAAAGGTCCTTGCATTTGGATATTTCCGTAGGGCCATACTATTTCCCTCAAGGGGTAGGAAAACAGTCCCAAAATGGAGAAAAGCAACCCTCAGCACAAAAAAATGATCACATCTTGTCTGCATGATATTGTTCTTGCGAACCATAGGAAAATGACATGCACAATTTAAAAAATTGAAAATTTCATATGACTTTGCAATCGGCACCTTTAAGAGAATACATCAACCTGATTTTTGATGGCTTAACCATACCCGTATGAAAGTGTACCATCACAGGGAACCTGATCACAAGTGCAAGGCAATGTATCTCATCAACACTTGATGACTGGACAATGAAATTTGTATCTTATGTAAATAAAAGATAGATGGGGGCGGCACGGTGGTGTAGTGGTTAGCGCTGTCGCCTCACAGCAAGAAGGTCCTGGGTTCGAGCCCCGGGGCCGGCGAGGGCCTTTCTGTGCGGAGTTTGCATGTTCTCCCCGTGTCCGCGTGGGTTTCCTCCGGGTGCTCCGGTTTCCCCCACAGTCCAAAGACATGCAGGTTAGGTTAACTGGTGACTCTAAATTGACCGTAGGTGTGAATGTGAGTGTGAATGGTTGTCTGTGTCTATGTGTCAGCCCTGTGATGACCTGGCGACTTGTCCAGGGTGTACCCCGCCTTTCGCCCATAGTCAGCTGGGATAGGCTCCAGCTTGCCTGCGACCCTGTAGAAGGATAAAGCGGCTAGAGATAATGAGATGAGATGAGATAAAAGATAGATGGGTTTTTATTCAATGCTTATTTTTTATTTGCTTTTAAAAAATAATGTGGGATTATTTACTAACATGTTTTATGAAAAATATTCACAACAGTATCATATAAAACTAGTTAAATCAGTTTTATTAAGCCACTAGCTTGTTGGATGATTAACAGTTTCTGTCATGTAAAGACAATAGATGGATGTAAGTGCAGGAAGAGTTTTATTGAAAGCACAATAGCAAACAAAGGCAGAGTCGAAAAACAAGCAGTGGATGAGTGAGGCACAGACAGGCTATCAGAGGTAATAGCATCCTCAAAGTCCAAAAACACAAACGGTCAAAACTAGGAAATCCAATGCGATCCAAAATACAAGGCTTGATAACATCAGACACAGAGTACAGAGCGTATACGTCGCAAAGTCTGTGTGTTACTGAGATTCCTCAATATGTATGTGCTGTGATTGTGCTCTAATCAGGAACAGGTGCATGATAATTAGTACTAATGGTGCTGCATGCATGCCAAAGCGTGTAGAAGTGACAGATGCAAAGAGACAACTATTTGACATATCAAATTATACTACAACCCCGATTCCAAAAAAGTTGGGACAAAGTACAAATTGTAAATAAAAACGGAATGCAATGATGTGGAAGTTTCAAAATTCCATATTTTATTCAGAATAGAACATAGATGACATATCAAATGTTTAAACTGAGAAAATGTATCATTTAAAGAGAAAAATTAGGTGATTTTAAATTTCATGACAACAACACATCTCAAAAAAGTTGGGACAAGGCCATATTTCCCACTGTGAGACATCCCCTTTTCTCTTTACAACAGTCTGTAAACGTCTGGGGACTGAGGAGACAAGTTGCTCAAGTTTAGGGATAGGAATGTTAACCCATTCTTGTCTAATGTAGGATTCTAGTTGCTCAACTGTCTTAGGTCTTTTTTGTCGTATCTTCCGTTTTATGATGCGCCAAATGTTTTCTATGGGTGAAAGATCTGGACTGCAGGCTGGCCAGTTCAGTACCCGGACCCTTCTTCTACACAGCTATGATGCTGTAATTGATGCAGTATGTGGTTTGGCATTGTCATGTTGGAAAATGCAAGGTCTTCCCTGAAAGAGACGTCGTCTGGATGGGAGCATATGTTGCTCTAGAACCTGGATATACCTTTCAGGATTGATGGTGTCTTTCCAGATGTGTAAGCTGCCCATGCCACACACACTAATGCAACCCCATACCATCAGAGATGCAGGCTTCTGAACTGAGCGCTGATAACAACTCCGGTCGTCCTTCTCCTCTTTAGTCCAAATGACACGGCATCCCTGATTTCCATAAAGAACTTCAAATTTTGATTCGTCTGACCACAGAACAGTTTTCCACTTTGCCACAGTCCATTTTAAATGAGCCTTGGCCCAGAGAAGACGTCTGCGCTTCTGGATCATGTTTAGATACGGCTTCTTCTTTGAACTATAGAGTTTTAGCTGGCAACGGCGGATGGCACGGTGAATTGTGTTCACAGATAATGTTCTCTGGAAATATTCCTGAGCCCATTTTGTGATTTCCAATACAGAAGCATGCCTGTATGTGATGCAGTGCCGTCTAAGGGCCCGAAGATCACGGGCACCCAGTATGGTTTTCCAGCCTTGACCCTTACGCACAGAGATTCTTCCAGATTCTCTGAATCTTTTGATGATATTATGCACTGTAGATGATGATATGTTCAAACTCTTTGCAATTGTACACTGTCGAACTCCTTTCTGATATTGCTCCACTATTTGTCGGCGCAGAATTAGGGGGATTGGTGATCCTCTTCCCATCTTTACTTCTGAGAGCCGCTGCCACTCCAAGATGCTCTTTTTATACCCAGTCATGTTAATGACCTATTGCCAATTGACCTAATGAGTTGCAATTTGGTCCTCCAGCTGTTCCTTTTTTGTACCTTTAACTTTTCCAGCTTCTTATTGCCCCTGTCCCACCTTTTTTGAGATGTGTTGCTGTCATGAAATTTCAAATGAGCCAATATTTGGCATGAAATTTCAAAATGTCTCACTTTCGACATTTGATATGTTTTCTATGTTCTATTGTGAATACAATATCAGTTTTTGGGATTTGTAAATTATTGCATTCCGTTTTTATTTACAATTTGTACTTTGTCCCAACTTTTTTGGAATCGGGGTTGTACATAGACACAAGTATTTTACTAGGAAATATGCCACTCATATTTTTCATATGAACTACATCCAGGACATCGAGAACTACAACCGTTACATATTGTTCAATATCCTCACTCGTCAGGATATCGATGAATTGTTTTGATAAATTTGCATGCTTTTTGTTTGTGTCTATATAATAAAAAGAACATCACACATTGGCTTGAAGATATGAAGTTTATCTTCTTGTGTTGAAAAACTCTGATTTCAAAACTGTATTTCCTGTGACTTGGTGTAGATAAGTGACACGTCTGCGCACATTACTTTTGCATGCCACTTTTGAAGATTGAAAAATAATTTTTTGAATATGATTTTTTTTTAAAACTTTTTGAATCATGACCGGTGTATTTATACGAAAACAATGATCTGTTTCAGGCTCAGTGAATATCAATGAATAAAAACCTCAACTTCGTCTCAGTTATTATTCACCAATTTTCACCACGCCTTTGGCGAATAATTGTTAAACGTGTTCCATATGTTATTTCATAGTTTGGATGTCTCCAGTATTGTTCTACAATGTAGAAAATAGTCAAAATACAGAAAAACCTACAAATGAGTAGGTGTGTCCCAACTTTTGACTGGTAGTGTATGAACCCAGGTCAGGAAAATGAAGGAGCGGAAATCAAACCAGTGCCACAACCAAGATTACAGATGTCTTCATGACATCTTTGCTTATTCGTCTTGTCTCGTCTCGTCTTCTTCCGCTTTATCCGGGGCCGGGTCGCGGAGGCAGCAGTCTAAGCATGGAAGCCCAAACTTCCCTTTCCCCAGACACCTCGGCCAGCTCCTCGGGAAGAACACCAAGGCGTTCCCAGGCCAGCCAAGAGACATAGTCCCTCCAGCGTGTCCTGGGTCTTCCCCGGGGCCTCCTCCCGGGGGGACATGCCTGGAACACCTCCCCAGGGAGGCGTCCAGGAGGCATCCGAAAGAGATGCCCAAGCCACCTCAGCTGATTCCTCTCGATGTGGAGGAGCAGCGGCTCTACTCCGAGGTCCTCCCGAGTGACTGTGCTTCTCACCCTAAGAGAGCGCCCAGCCACCCTGCAAAGGAAACTCATTTCGGCCGCTTGTATCCGCGATCTTGTTCTTTTGGTTATTACCCAAAGCTCATGACCATAGGTGAGAGTCGGAACATAGATCAACCGGTAAATTGAGAGCTTCGCCTTTTGGCTCAGCTCCTTCTTCACCACGACGGACCGGTAAAGCGACTGCATCACTGTGGAGGCTGCACTGATCCACCTGTCGATCTCACGCTCCATCCTTCCCTCACTCGTGAACAAGATCCCGAGATATTTAAACTCCTCCACTTGAGGCAGGACTTCTCCACCAACATGGAGAGGGCAAGCCACCCTTTTCCGGTCGAGAACCATGGCCTCGGACTTGGAGGTGCTGATTCTCATCCCAGCCACTTCACACTCGACTGCAAACCGCCCCAGTGCATGCTGAAGGTCCTGGTTTGAAGAAGCCAATAGGACATCATCCGCAAAAAGCAGAGATGAAATCCTGTGGTTCCCAAACAGGATTCCTTCCGGCCCCTGGCTGCACCTAGAAATTCTGTCTATAAAAATTATTAACAGAACCAGTGATAAAGGGCAGCCCTGCCGGAGTCCAACATGCACTGGGAACAGGTCTGACTTACTGCCGGCAATGTGAACCAGACTCCTGCTCCATTCATACAGGGACCGGACAGCCCTTAGCAAAGAGCCCCGAACCCCATACTCCCGAAGCACCCCCCCACAGAATACCACGGGGGACACAGTCGAATGCCTTCTCCAGATCCACAAAGCACATGTGGACTGGTTGGGCAAACTCCCATGAACCCTCGAGCACCCTATGAAGGGTATAGAGCTGGTCCAGTGTTCCGCGACCAGGACGAAAACCGCATTGTTCCTCCTGGATCCGAGGTTCGATTATTGGTCGAATTCTCCTCTCCAGTACCCTGGAGTAAACCTTCCCTGGGAGGCTGAGAAGTGTGATTCCCCTATAATTGGAGCACACTCTCTGGTCCCCTTTCTTAAAAAGAGGGACCACCACCCCAGTTTGCCACTCCAGAGGCACTGTCCCCGACCGCCACATGATGTTCCAGAGGCGTGTCAACCAAGACAGCCCCACAACATCCAGAGACTTGAGATACTCAAGGCGGATCTCATCCACCCCCGGTGCCTTGCCACCGAGGAGCTTGCAAACCACCTCAGTGACTTCGGCTTGGGTAATGGACGAGTCCACCTCTGAGTCATCAGCCTCAGTCTCCTCAATGGAAGACATGACAGTGGGATTGAGGAGATCCTCAAAGTATTCCTTCCACCGCCCGACAATGTCCCCAGTCAAGGTCAACAGCTCTCCACCCACACTGTAAACAGTGTTGGCAGAGTACTGCTTCCCCCTCCTGAGGCGCCGGACGGTTTGCCAGAATTTCTTCAAGGCTGACTGATAGTCCTTCTCCATGGCCTCCCCGAACTCCTCCCAGTTCCGAGTTTTTGCCTCTGCAACTGCCCGAGCTGCAGCACGCCTGGCCTGCTGATACCTGTCAGCTGCCTCAGGAGTCCTGGAGGTCAACATGGCCCGATAGGACTCCTTCTTCAGCTTGACAGCATCCCTTACTTCTGGTGTCCACCACCGGGTTTGGGGATTGCCGCCACGACAGGCACCGGAGACCTTGCAGCCACAGCTCTGAACAGCTGCGTCCACAATGGAGGTAAAGAACATGGTCCACTCAGACTCAATGTCCCCCGCCTCCCTCGGAAGCTGGGAAAAGCTCTCCCGGAGGTGGGAGTTAAAGACCTCCCCGACAGAGAGCTCGGCCAGACGTTCCCAGCAGACCCTCACCATACGTTTGGGCCTGCCAGGTCTGTCCAGCTTCCTCCTCTGCCAGCGGATCCAACTCACCACCAGGTGGTGATCAGTTGACAGCTCAGCCCCTCTCTTCACCCGAGTGTCCAAGACATAGGGCCAGAGATCAGATGAAATGACAACAAAGTCTATCATCGACCTCCGACCTAAGGTGTCCTGGTGCCACATGCACTTATGGACACCCCTATGCTTGAACATGGTGTTTGTTATGGACAAACCGTGACTAGCACAGAAGTCCAATAACAAAACACCACTCGGGTTCAGATCGGGAAGGCCGTTCCTCCCAACCACGCCCCTCCAGGTGTCACTGTCGTCGCCCACGTGAGCACTGAAGTTCCCCAGTAGCACAATGGAGTCCCCAGTCTGAGCACCCCTCAGTACCTCTCCCAGGGACTCCAAGAAGGCCGGATACTCTATCTTTGCTTATTCCTTCCAGGTATTGTTTGATGAATAACAAAGTAGGTGGCCCCATCTTCTTGTTTCAAATTGCTATGGGCAGTTAATGTGGTTGGTACCATAAAAAAATGAGAGGAGATTCTATGTAAGATGGATGTAACTGCCCTGTTGTCTCTACTTATTTTCCATTACATTGCCATTACAAATTGGGAATGTAACAGTCTACTTTGAAAGGCCCAGTACATCCCGAAGTCACATCAACATATCTTATTTGAAAAACTATGAATTAACAAGAAAAAAGTTTTCCACAACACATCCCCTTTAAGGGTTAAAGGGGCTTTGTGAGGGCAACCAGAAGAAGGAATGAAAAGGACAGGGAAAAATTGAGCAACCTGACTTTACTGCAATCACTTCTTGTGGTAAACCCTCTCTATTTTTCTGGTGAAGTATTCTTGATTGTTGACTTTCACACAGATACCTGTACCTCCTGTAGAGTGTACTTGATCTGGCCAACTGTTGTGAAGAGGTTTTTCCTCACCAGGCAAAGAATTCTTCTGTCATTCACCACAGTTGTTTTCCATAGACTTCTCAGCTTTTTTGTGTTCATGCGCTCACCAAATAGTTGATTAGTTGAATAGATGCCACACCTAATGTTTTTGCCATCTCTCTGATGGTTTGTTTGAATTTTTGATGGCAAGATTCCATGACAGTAGCAGCTCTTTGGACTTCTTTTTGAGAGTTGTCATAGATTCCAAATGCAAATGCAACACTTGAAACTCTAGACCTTTTATCTGCTTATTTGTAAGTGCAAAAAATGAGAGAATAATGCACACTAACAGAAGATTTAAGACTAATATCCAAGGGTCAGGTTTATTTTAAAAATGATATTAATTAATAATATTATAACATGAAAAGTAGACCCACTCAACAATCACAAACACTGGTGGAGCATATACTGGCTTTATCAATGCCCCTCTGTTCTATTCACATTGTTCTTTCCCAGCCTCAATCTACATCATCTCATATGACTCAATAACAGACTGGCACAGATCAGCATTATATGCAGCCAGGCACAAGGAGGCATATATTACACAGTGCTTATATCTATACTGCACAGCTTTAGAACCACACAGGAATAAGTGGATAAATTTGATGCCTCATGGCTCCACTGTCCCAGTACAATCCTGAGTATGGGTTACAATCTGTGTGGAGTGTCCATGTATGCAATAACCTGGGAAATTACTGTTCAAATAGTTCAACAGAGGATACAACTACCACCGCATTGCACTCTGCTTTGACACACCTGGACTCCAACACTGATGTGAAGATGTTGTTTGTTGACTTTAGTTCAGCATTCAACACTGTCTGTCCATTCATGCTGGTCACTCAACTCTGTGAACTTGGTTTTATTTACTCAACATGTAACTAGCTCCTGGACTTCCTAATCGACAGGCCACAGTTGGTCAGACTGAATGATCAAACCTCTGGCATCCTAACTCTAAACAGGGTCCCACAGGACTGTGTCCTCAGCCCCCTTCACCTATGACTACAAAGTAACATACTATATAGTAACGCCATCGTCAAGTTTATAGATAGAACAGGGTGGCAGGCTGAATAACTGATGATGCCAAGCCCACCTACAGGGAGAAGACTGATCACATGGTTTCAATCTCCATAAAGATTGTCAGTAGATGGAAGCATGACATGATCTAAAATCTCCTGGCAGGTGGCTGCATTGAGTTTGAACTTGATAAAACACAGTGGACCAACACCAACAGATGAACTGGTACCCCAAATTATCACAGACATGATCTTCTGAGGCGGCACGGTGGTGTAGTGGTTAGCGCTGTCGCCTCACAGCAAGAAGGTCTGGGTTCGAGCCCCACGGCCGGTGAGGGCCTTTCTGTGCGGAGTTTGCATGTTCTCCCCGTGTCCGCATGGGTTTCCTCCGGGTGCTCCGGTTTCCCCCACAGTCCAAAGACATGCAGGTTAGGTTAACTGGTGACTCTAAATTGACCGTAGGTGTGAATGTGAGTGTGAATAGTTGTCTGTGTCTATGTGTCAGCCCTGTGATGACCTGGCGACTTGTCCAGGGTGTACCCCGCCTTTCGCCCGTAGTCAGCTGGGATAGGCTCCAGCTTGCCTGCGACCCTGTAGAACAGGATAAAGCGGCTAGAGATAATGAGATGAGATGATCTTCTGAAGGCTGCAGACATCCCTGTTGCTTGAGCACCTTTTCCAGCCAGCCTTTTCAGCAATGACCTTCTGCGGCTTACCCTTCTTGTGAAGGGAGTAGCCGATTGTCTTCTAGACAATTGTCAAGTCAGCAGTCTTCCCCATGATTGTGAGTACTGAACTAGACTGAGAAATACATGGCATTTTATACTGTTTTAATCAAAATTGAAATTAAATTTTCTAATAATCTGAGATACTGGATTTCTGATTTTCATGTGCTGTAAGCCATAATAATCAAAATTAAAACAAAAAAGGCTTTAAATATTTAATCCATCCATCCATCCATTATCAGTAACTGCTTATCCTGTGAAGGGTCGTGGGCAAGCTGGAGCCTTCCAGCTGACTATGGGCGAAAGGCGGGGTACACCCTGGACAAATCACCAGATTATCACAGGGCTGACACATAGACAAACAACCATTCACACTCAAATTCACACCTACGGTCAATTTAGAGCCACTAATTAGCCTAACCTGCATGTCTTTGGACTGTGGAGGAAACCGGAGCACCCGGAGGAAACCCACACAGACATGGGGAGAGCATGCAAGCTCCAGTTATTATAATAGAAATAGAAGAAATGAAAAAAAGAATAAAACAATGAACTCCACAAAAGTATATTCATTACAAGTTAGACATCACTTCAGTAAACTTGTGTTATCGTAAGTGCTCATTGCTTTATTATTCCTAGCTCCCCTTTAATCTGTCAGGTCATGATATTTCGACTAAGCTCAATTGTTCCATCTCTTTTTGAACAGGGTCATACTGTTCTGTGCACACCAGATCACCTAGCTTTTGCTTCTGCTGTTGTCTCTGACTATGATCTGAGGAAGACACAGGCACTAAAGTCTCTGTTCCTCAGATTTTGAATCAGGTGCCTCAAACTCTCTGGACATCACACCCCAATAAGTGCAGACATGTATAGGTACTCCCATACACTGCCAGTCTGAAAACATATGTTCCTGTGTATCCACTGTTCAATTGGTTATATCTGTCAGCCCTCTTGTACCAGATATAGTTTCCAATTTTTTTTCTATTTCTAGTCAACATACCCACTTTACTCTCATTGATCTTTGCAGTGCATTTTTCAGTGTCCCGATGAGTGTTGAGACTCAACCCATATTTGTCTTTACTTTTAAGCAGCAACAACGTACACGGACTTGCCTTCCTCAAGGGTTCATTGACTCCTCTGCAGTCTTCCCTACTGTTGTTCAAAACTCACTGAACTCTCTGACTCTCCCTGATGGCTACACATTGCTCCAATATGCAGACGACATTCTGCTCTCAGCTGAAGATGAGTCCAAGTGTGAACAAGGCTCTCTGGCTCCTCTCATGCACATAGCTAGGTGTGGCTTTAAAATGTCATGGTCCAAGCTGCAGTTCTATCAGCCCTTGCAATACCTCAGCTTTGACATCTCTCAAGATGAACATTGTCTCTCATTTGATTGACTCTCTGTGGTACTTGAGGTGGCTCCTCCCTCAAATAAGATTGCCATGCTGTTTTTTTTCTCAGACTCATTAACTATTGTCATCAGTACATTCCAGACTGTTCTCATCATAAGATCCTGAGAAAGTCCTGCCTCAAAGATCAGCCCAATGATCTTGTATGGACATCTAAAATGATGCACTCATGCAATTATCTGAATGATCATCAGCTATCACATCAGCTCCAGCACTGGGTCTACCTGACTCCAGTCTGCTATTCTACCTGTATGTCTTGGAGGATGGAATGACTGTGGCAGGGGTCCTGACCCAAGAGCATGGCAGAGGTTATCGTCCAGTAGCTTATCTATCAAAGACCCTGGACTCAGTGGTCCAGGGCGTGCCTGTGTGTTTACATGCTGTTGCAGCCTCTGCGCTCATGGTGACTGATGCTGAAAAACCAGTACTGTCTCACCCTCTGATTTTACATGCATCACATCATGTCAGGAGTGGCAAGCTGAAGTGAAGCGAGGACCCAAGAGCAGACTCAGAAAACAGGCAATGTAAAGAGAAAACTTCTTTAATGAAGTAGATGGCAGAAAGGCAAAGGTACCATAGGGCTCAGGCAAAAATCAGTAGTCAAAAAAACAGGCCAGGAGGTCAAAAAACACAGAGGGGCAGGTAGACATGATCAGGGACAAAAAACAGGACAGAAAAATCTTCACAAAAACTGATGAACACAGTGACAAGGGAAATCCAGGCAGAGGCAGCAAAAGACACAATTCAAAAGAACAGGCAAGCAAAAACAGGGACAAAAAAACTTGACAGAAAAAACTTAACAAAAAACCAAGGAAAAATTCAGGCAGGGGGAATCAAGAAGACACAATACCAATAAGCTGTAGCAAGGAAAGTCTACAAGAGACAGTCTAGCAAATAGAGTAGCTCCAAACAGTTCTTAAAAAGCCCTGACTGATGGGAGAGGAGTGGTAGCAGGTGTGGGAGTGCCACTTCAGGAAATGGCCTTCAGCAAGGCAGGACTGAATTGTTGTCCTGGATTTGGCATGGAGCTAGCATGGAAGTCCCACAGTCTAAAGCATGGATGGACTGGACCCGACTGTGACAGAGCAAGTATGCTTGATTTTAAACAATATTCAGACACAACATATGACTGCTCAGCAATGTTCTGGTTATGAGTCTGTGTGCCACTCAAAACTTGTCTATCAAGCCTGTCATGTCAGATAATACCCCAGCTCTTCTTTTACACCATATATTGTTGTCCTGCAGGTACAGTCCAGATCCAGCATGGTTGAAACACAACTGTACAGATGAAATTACCTCCACCTCATCACTGAGTATGGTGTGCACGTGTTTGTTGACAGCTCTTGTTCAAAACCTAGTGATTTAGTTCTCCTGCATGGATATTCTATTTATACAGATTCCTGTTATGCCTTCGGGGTAGCTCATGATTTTTTGGAAAATTTGGCACTCATGTGGCTTTAAGGCCACATACGGTAAACGTATATCACATGCCTCTCTTGTTGCAGATCTTTTAGAAGTATGTTCCCTGCCTAAATAATTATCTATCATCAAAACAAAGGTCATGACTCTGGTGACTCAACTGAGGCCAGGGGAAACCACTTAGCAGACTAAGTCGCTAAGCGGGTGGCCAAAGAGGGAAAACCTTTCCCAAATGTTTCTGAATCACCCATTTATTCAATGTTTCCTCATTTTTATTTGTCTTGTGACAGATTAGACATCACTTTTCTACAGACTTAGGCTACTGAGGCTGACTTGACCTTCTACCGTCCATCCCTTGCAAAATTAGAATAATTCCAATTTGAGATCCAAATTGTCTCCTTTTGAGGTAATAATGGGCTGACCATTCCCAACCCCTTGAACCAAAAGTAACCCTGGTGTTTCATGTACATATGATCTGGATATGATTCTTGGTGATTCTTTAAGCTTTGATTGAAAACTTGAACAGTATACTTGATGTCTCTGTCTCTCCCTCTGCCCACAGAAAAGCCTATTCACACATTTCTTCCAGATGATTATTAGTGCACAGCCTGAATGAGAAAAGCTGACGAGAACAGCCGTACTCACTGAGTCCCAGCCACAATGAATACATGCAAGTCATCAAAAGTATCATCCCTTCCTCTTGACATCTCACCTTTGACAGGAGCAATATAGCAATAAAGAAGTCCTTAGGGAACCTCTTCTCATCTCACTTTTTCACATACACATATAGTAATTTTTGTATTAGTTTTCTTATAACACTCCCTTACGACCCATATGCTGACATGACTTGTGAATGCCACTTATATAGCTGTACCATTGCAAGATCTTGAAATTCAGACCAAGGACCATCCAGTGTGAGCAAGCATGCATCAGATCCTTTCAGGATCTAAGAGGGCATTGATGGAGATATTTGTTTTGCATGCTTGAAACTGGTACAGACTGGTCTGATTGCTACTTGTTCTTGAAACTGGAACAAGCAGGCTGTTCTGATTGCAACTTGTTTTGGTTAGTTAAATCCTTGAGATTTATCTTTGCTCACACATTCTGCTCTCTGCGTACTGAAAGTTATGTTGACCAGCAATGTCCTTCTTCTTTTCATAAGACTATGATCCTGATGGGTGATGGAATGGTACATACTGTCTCTTTTCATTCATAAAGTAGTATAGTCTAAACTAGGTGTTATCTAGAGACCCATTGACTTCTAGTATTGGCCCTCAAAAAGACGGGTCAATGGGTCTCTAGATAACACCTAATTTTCTGCAACAACGGGCTTCAAAATTCCCATTTGGGGAGCCTTGGGAGCACATTGCGCGCGTGGGCTTGGGACCCAGTCATGATGGGAGACACCTGATGCTGATTTGAGTGTGATCAGCATGCTGTTTTCACAGAGACTTTGTGAAGTATTCTGTCAGGTATGGGGCAGTAGACGGGTCTAAGTGCAGGAAGAGTGTTTATTACCAGGTGTGATATTTACATAAACAAAACTGAAAGCAGAGTCATAAACATGGCTAGAAACAAATGTGACAGTGATAATGATAATACTTCACAAAGCCTCTGTGTCCTTACAGCACGTGTTGATTGAGCTCAAATCAGTATCAGGTGTTTCTCATAATGACTGGGTCCCAAGCACATGCACAACGCACTCTGAAGGATCCCCAAATGTAAATGTACTTTAAAGCTGTGTCCAAAATCATTCACTACTCCCTACTCACTATCTGGGGAATTCTATATAGAGCAGTGACTTTCAACCACTGGGCTGTGGCCCATTAGTGGGTCGTGAAGTGCGATCTAGTGGGCTGCAATTTTTTTTTTCAAGTTGTAGTTAATTTTTTACTCATAGTAGGGTACAATTGCTGCTTTGCATCTGACATCACATCTGCCTCATTAAGCTATGGTCACACTATAGCTCGCGATGCTTTGTGATGGGTTATCGATGAAAATGAGGCATTTTGATGGCAATATACACGTGAGCTAAAAGTTGTGGTCACATAGTAGGTGAACACTTAACTGTCATGCCTTCACATGCTTGAGTCTGGCACAGCTCAAGCAGCCGTGCACGCTCATGGAGCGCATTGTGCATGCACTTGGGACCTGGTTGTTATGGGAATCACCTGATACTGATTTGAACGTAAATCAGCACGCACAGATACAACAGCTACTGTATTTTCACAGAGGCTTTGTGAAGTATTATCACTGTCATGTTTGTTTCTAGCCATGTTTATAACACTGTTTAAATACTCTGCTTTCTGTTTTGCTTTTGTAAATAAAACACTTGGAAGATGGCTCTGGACACTTACTGTAATAAATTTATGTCTGAGGACTACAGTTGCCTTGCTAACTTTAGGACTGCAGTTGTCATGAACAGTTTTGCACTTAAGTTTCCATCAATGAACAGTTTACAACTTCAACAAAACAGACATCATGTTAAAACTATAATGAATTTCCTGATTACACAGTTATACTTTGTGACTATACAGGACAGAGTTATAGAAGTGCATTATTTATAATCACATTATCTGTCATCACCCAAATGAGTCTGGTTCCTCTCGAGGTTTCTTCCTCATGTTGTCTGAAGGAGTTTTTCCTTGCCACTATCGCCACAGACTTACCCATTGGAGATAAATTAGGGATAAAATTAGCTCATGTTTAAAGTCTTTAATTTTTTGTAAAGCTGCTTTGCAACAATGTCTGTTGTTAAAAGCAATATAAAAATAAACTTGACTTAAATATCACGCCTGCTAATAAATACTCTTCCTGTACTTAGATCTGTCTATTGCCGTCTATCTTGTAGTGTCCTGATGCCCAGATCTTTAACCCAGCCACATACAAAAAGTTGTACACCTCCATGCTCTTCCAAGTTTTCATCTGTTTGTCTGTGTAGAATGATGTCTGCAGCACCAGGTAGTTTGAGATGTCAGGGAACTCAACGGATGGATAATTTTCCAACTCATAGGAAAACTCCTTCTTTGTTAACGTGTAAGGATCTATCCTATTGAGTGGTTTCTAAATCCACTTGTTTGTACTTCTTGGTTTTAATAACTTGCTTGTTTTCTGTACACAAACATGGCAATAAGTTCTTGTGTTAATTGACCAGACTCCACTTTTGGATCATTAATCCCTTTTGACTGAGAATGCCTTGCATGCATGGTTTTATGATGGCTTCTGGCACATCCCATACAGTTTTAAATACAATATGTACTTATCTACCGGAGTGACCTCAGTCGGACATCATTGACCATACTTCTCCATAATTCACAGTCTGCCATTGCTATTGGCAAGTGATACTTCTCAAGATTGGTGTCTTCTACCAGTTGATCAATAAAGGTTCAGGCCGGTTGTCCTCTACTGCATTTTCTGTGGATTGGCTCCCAAATAATCACCTTGTGGATTATCTCCTCCTTACTTCTCCAACAATGGCCAGAAAAATGTAGTCTCCTTTCTGCTATTGTTGTTAAAAGTTTTGAAAGATCTGCATAGAGCTCTTTGTTTGTAATTCAATGTTGCTACAGTACTTCACATTTTGAACTGCTCTGAGCATCCTGGTGTATGCTCCGTTGAGTTTTCTAGTAAGTGCACTAATCAGTGTCCATCAGTTGGACCCATACAATAAGACTGTTTCAACAGTTGCCCTGAAGAACAAATACAATACCTACAATTAATTAATTAATTAATTAATTACAATTAATACACTTTACAATAGATTATTAGATTCTAATAGAATAGATGACCCAAAATAATTGGGGATATTTTTTAATGGGCCCGAGTCATTACAAGTATGAATAAGTGGGCCTCAAAGCAGAAAAGGTTGAGAACACCTGATATAGAGGACTGTATAGTGAGCTCATTGGTAAAATAGAAAAAAAAAGAACACTTTCGGACACTACTCCGCTGTGCTGTTATTTATGTCATTACTGTCGCACAATTAAAACGTGCTAGATCAGTTGGCTGGTCCATTCATCCATCCATTATCTGTAGCCGCCTATCCTGTCCTACAGGGTCGCAGGCAAGCTGGAGCCTATCCCAGCTGACTATGAGCGAGAGGTGGGGTACACCCTGGACAAGTTGCCAGGTCATCGCAGGGCTGACACATAGACACAGACAACCATTCACGCTCACACCTACGGTCAATTTAGAGCCACCAATTAGCCTAGCCTGCATGCCTCTGGACTGTGGGGGAAACTGGAACACCTGGAGGAAACCCACGCAGACAGCATGCAAACTCCACGCAGAAAGGCCCTCGCTGGCCGCTGGGCTCGAACCCAGGACCTTCTTGCTGTGAGGCGACAGTACTAACAACTACACCACCGTGCCGCCCCAGTTGGTTGGTGGGTTTTCAGTAATAATATCTCATCTCATCTCATTATCTCTAGCCGCTTTATCCTGTTCTACAGGGTCGCAGGCAAGCTGGAGCCTATCCCAGCTGACTACGGGCGAAAGGCAGGGTACACCCTGGACAAGTTGCCAGGTCATCGCAGGGCTGACACATAGACACAGACAACCATTCACACTCACACCTACGGTCAATTCAGAGCCACCAATTAGCCTAACCTGCATGCCTTTGGACTGTGGGGGAAACCAGAACACCCGGAGGAAACCCACGCAGACAGCATGCAAACTCCACACAGAAAGGCCCTCGCCGGCTACTGGGCTCGAACCCAGGACCTTCTTGCTGTGAGGCAATAGTACTAACCACTACACCACCGTGCCGCCCCAGTTGGCTGGTGGGTTTTCAATAATATTATATAAAATATAATAAATACATGCATGTATTTTTGTGATAAATACATATTATACTGAGCATATTTCCCACATTAATAAATACAAAGTACTTTGTATCTGCTGCATCTTTCAGTTCTTTTAAATCAAGGATGAATACTTTCTTCTTTGCCGTGGCCTTTTATTAAATCAAATTTGAGGCTTTTGATTAATTCCTTAATCTGCACTGTAACTTTTATTCTGTCGTCTGCCATTTTTCTTTCAGCACAACTGCAATGCATGATAGTATATATTGCTTGGTTAGTGACCATCAGTTGTACACTACTTTTCACAATACATTGTGGGATACTATGAGTCCACTATATAGGGTGTAATAATTCCCACTATACATTTGGACAGCACTACAAAATGGCAAACTCACTATATAGTCCACTATATAGTGAGTAGTGAGTGATTTCAGACACAGGGTAAGTCTCAGTGAAGGTTAGGCTGTGAAAAGTTGCTGTGTTACTCATGTCCACTTCACTGGATAAGAATGAGCACCTTGCTCCAGTTCTGAAATTATCATTATTATTATTATTATTTATGGAATTCTTACCTTGGTGGAAATTAAGTGAGCACCATTGGGTTTTTGACCTCTCCATTCAACACTGAGTCCTGCTGAATGTTTTTTTCTCCCCATTTTCCCCTTCTACATTTAGAAATCTCTCTAATCTAGGGCCCCCAGATGAATTACTTTTGATAAATTAAAAAATCTGATGTCTTTGTTTCATTCAAAACGATTTGCACATCCAAAAAAAGCAGCAAAACCTTCCCATACTGATCAATAACAATTAACTCGGCTGAATGAAGCATGACAAATGTGCCCCCTGGCAGCGTAGTTACCATTGCTATGGGGTCAGGTGATGGTGCAAAGCCTTTATTAGAGAAAATTATGATAAAACAAAAAACAAGCAACGTTAGTTGCACTGGCAGATCAAAATAAACACCAGTGGAATCTGCATCGCACATGCGTGTTTCTCCGGTACAATGTTTGCTCTCTCTTATTTCTGAAGCAGGACATGATTTGCTGCTCAGAACTGATAGTGCACTCCCATTGGCCAGCATGCATCATGGCAACCAACAATAGTCCTTGTTTCATACTACAGCCAGGTTCAGCTGCCAGCTCTGACTGCCCGCCATGTTGTTGCTGAGGATGCAATGGTGATGTACATGTAAAGGTTAGCTTCTGTGGTTGGGACAGCCATTACCAATTTACCACACCATGCTAATCAGGACTGAGCATTGCAAAATTTGGCACAAAGGCTACATGTGCAATAAAATGGCATACAATTAAGAATTTTTTTGAAATGATTTGAGTTGACTGATTCTTTTCCAGAAATTTACTACCTAAAACACCTTATTCTTCTCCCACATGCTTTTTCATGCCAAGGTTGCACCAGAGGGCCCCAAATTTGCTTCAATATTTCTTTTTTATTTGCCCCCGGACCACCCAGCAGTCCTGGACCCCCCTAGCAGGTGCCCCCGCCAACACCCTTCTCTCAATTTCTAGATAATACCCTGAGTATAAACCAGTAATGTAATGCTTCATCACCCATTTATGTTACCCTATCAGACATAGATAATTTAGGTTTGTCAATCACAACATCATCATCCAATCACATAGCTACAGCACACTCTTGAATGTGAATATATACTCATGTTTGTCCTACAATAAACTGAGAAACATCTCTGAGTAGCTGTGTCTGTGTCAGTGACTGTTTGCTCCCGGATCGATCCGTGAAGCAGAATCTCCTGAATATCTGTGAGGCAGAATCTCTTAAGCAGCAGAGGTCTACATTCCTGGATCATCCATCCATCCATTATCTGGAGCTGCTTATCTTGTACAGGGTCGCAGGCAAGCTGGAGCCAGCTGACTATGGGCAAGAGGTGGGGTACACCCTGGACAAGTCACCAGGTCATCACAGGGCTCATTCCTAGATCATACTTTGTCAATTCAACTTCCTTCGGTACAGGCAGATCAAAACCTAACAACCGGCAAATTAAAAATGAACTCTTTTAACCCTATAAAGTTGACTGACACATCATTGAAGCGATTTCCTTGGAATAAATCAGGGCTAGCTACCAGCCTAGAGTCGCTTTTTATATGCGAAATGATGTAATTAATACATCAATTGATGCATCTTGTGGCACACAAGAGGGTGTTACTTCATTACACATCTCATCTCATCTCATTATCTCTAGCCGCTTTATCCTTCTACAGGGTCGCAGGCAAGCTGGAGCCTATCCCAGCTGACTACGGGCGAAAGGCGGGGTACACCCTGGACAAGTCGCCAGGTCATCACAGGGCTTCATTACACATTTGAAGGTTAAATTGCACAAAATATTTAGAATTTGAGCGATATTATTGACACCTAAACCGTCCCTGACAACATGTTAGCAGTACTGTTAATTCATTGATGTCAGGAGGCATTTCGAATGTTTCCTAAAAAACAAACACTTTTAGTTGTCGTGTTGTGTTAATCTGATGATAACACAGGAGATGATGATGAGAGGAACAAGGGCCATTCATCACTGCTTGCAGCTGTATTTAAAAATTGCAATCATTGGAAAATTGTGTTTCTTTTTTTTTATCCTATTTTAGCAGTTGGAATTGTAGTTGCAGTTAAAAGAATTCTGGAACACCCCTAATGCCCACGTCCTTGGATACATCTGATGTCTTTCAGACAGACTCAGACGTCTGGTCTACTGGGGACAATTCACCACTTCACCCCCAGAGGGCAACCTCCACAAATTCTCATGCTTTCCTTCAGTTTTTACTGGGACTTCCTGTTTGTAGTATATAAAGCTTTTCTGATTACCTACAGATTTATCTTAGTGCTATGCTTTGTTATTCCTGATATATACTCCTGCTACACTTCCTGGTTTTCTTGATTTGTTGATTCAGGTTCTGGTAATCCTGTATGATGGCAAAATAAGGCTTTCTGTAGTTTTGAAACTTTTTGAGCCATTTAATTTAAAAATTGGTTTGCTACTTGAAGCTTAATTCGTAGTGTATGTGGGTGACATCTTAGTGAAGAGGATATTGTGCACTTGTAGAAGACACTATTAATGGATCTTTTTTGTGTGATGTCATGCACATGTGCATTAAACAGACTGATTTTCTGAAATTGTCTGTAATGATGATTGTGTATTTCAATTGACAGGTCAGATACTGTAACAGTCAGTGGCGGCTGGTAGTCTTTCAAACAGGGGAGGCTGGTCGGTTACGATATTTCCAGATTTTAAAAGAAAAAAGAAAAAACACATCAATTTTGCCCATACTAATTGCCTCTGATCTGGCTGATTGTTGGCAGGGTCACAAACTGTGAAATAACAGGTTCTTTTGGCCCATTAGCCTACTGTCCAATATACATGATGGTGATGTTGGGGGGGGGGGGGGGGTATATTTTAACATTTTATATTTTAAAATTGTGGCATGTTGTTTAAAAATTGATCATTATTGAAAGCAGCTCTTTGTCAGGAACCTCAGCAGTAACAGCAGAGTGTTCTGGAATAGGCACAAGCACTGACCTTGGGGAGCCAAACATAGAGCTGGGTGCCACACATTTCATTCAATGACACTTTCCCTATATTTTACTTATTTTGACTGAGAAATGTTTTATTGACAATTTTGATAACCCTTCACTTTTAATCCAGGTCTGTAGTGTGAAATGTTCTCGGCTGTGTTTTTGTTTAAAAATGTTTTCAGAATTGTCCAATCCAATCCACTTTATTTATATAGCACAATTTTAACAAACACAGGGTTTCCAAAGTGCTGTACACCACAACAGTAAACATCAGCAATAAGTAAAATAAGTATAAAATAAGTAAAAACAGTAAAATAAGTATAAGTAAAAACTCATAACCCACCCAACACTTCTACATCACATCAACACACCATCCAGTATCCAAAGGCCAAATAAAAAAGGTGGGTTTTTATCATAGTTTTAAAAAGAGACAAAGATGGGGCTTGTCTAATGTGGAGTGGCAAAGCATTCCACAATTTTGGGGCTGCTACAGCAAAGGCACGTTCTCCTCTGTTTTTTAACCTGGTTCGGGGTACAGCCAAAAGCAACTGGTCAGCTGACCTAAGAGAACGGCTGGGAATTGTAGCTGTGTTTAATTCATATCCAGAGAAATATATATTCCAATATAATATACTCAGCATAAAACATTTTAAATAGATTCTATATTCTTGGTCCATCCATGACATATTACTAAAGTAGCCTATTTACTGTTGTTGATGTGGGTCACTTGCTGTTAGCCAATTCACTTTCTCGTACCAGGAGAGCTGAAAGGAACGAGTATTATTCCCTACCTTTTTCACCAAGTCAATTTTAGGCGTTGGTCTACCCTGCTCTTTAATTTTAATTTTTTCCTCGAAAGGAAGACTGGCAAACGGCTTCGCCAAAATTAAATCAACAATGCTTGGCATCCGTGCGCAGCTTTCTTGCTAGCTGACTAGCCCCCTCAAGTTCAAGTTCAGTCACTCAAATAAACGAAATTTCTGGAACTATATAGCAAACTTGAGAACACTATATTTACACTTTATTTACAATGAAAATATATACAAACTAAAAAAGCTGGTAGAAACTGTATGTAATGAATGAAATCGAAATGTAAGCTGATCTCTTACAATACACCACAGCACTTGCGAATCCGCATGGGACTGAACTGAAATTCACCGCTGCCTGTCTATAGTTGAAACGAGCTGTCAATCAAAGAAAATATCCGTCCGCTTTCACCAATCACCAGTCCCCTCGCGGAAACTGCCATGTCCCTCCCACTGTGAGGCTCGGAGTCCGTGGGCGGGCATTTTCGCAGTATTTGTCCAATAACCGTCTTGCATTTTGAGATTGAAAAGCGCATAGCTCCCAAATGCCATTGAAGTCCATTGAGGCTGGGAGTCCGTGAGACTCCGTGGGCGGGCGTTTTCGCAGTATTTGTCCAATAACCGTCTTGCATTTTGAGATTGACAAGCGCATAGCTCCCAAATGCCATTGAAGTGCACTGAGGCTGGGCTGCATCGCGCTGTCACGAGGGGGAAAAACTCACACACACATTAGGCGAACTGGGGAAAGCTATAACGGAATGATTTCGCACTGTAGTTGGGTTGAGCACATATATTTCTATGATTCTGGATCTGAAATAGCAATGTTATAAGGTCGGCTATAACATAAGCCTAGCGCAATTCATCCTACACGATGTTCGTCATTTTTAGAGGAGGCTGAGCCTCCCTCGTTGTCTTAGAGCAATCGCCCGTGTTGAATAGAGCAATTTACTGTATGTTTATTATTTACTGTTTGATTGTCTCAAACACATTTAGAGGAATTTCGTTCCTTTTTATTAACTTTTGACAAGGCACACCTGTTTAACTGAAAAGCATTTCAGGTGACTACCTCATGAAGCTGTTTAAGATAATGCCAATAGTGTGCAATGCTGTCATCAAGGTAAACGTTGGCTACTTTGAAGAATCTAAAATATGAAACATATTTTGTCTTTAACATGTTTTTGATTACCACATAATTCCATATGTTATTTCATAGTTTTGATGTCTTCAGTATTGTTCTGCAATGTTGAAAATAGTCAAAATATAGAAAAACCTATAAATGAGTAGGTGTGTCCCAACATTTGATTGGTAGTGTATATTTCCACTCTTTCTATGAAGTGTGCTACTCCTATTCAAGTCTTCCATGAATAAAATCCTGGCTGAATAAGAACACTATTAATCCCAGAGGGAAATTCAAAAATTCACTTGTCATAAGGTATGGAAAAATATGTTTAAGAGTGTGTGCTTGGGATACAGTAGAAAAGATGTGCTTGTGTTACTTTGTGATGTGAAATTTCAAGAAGTTGTATTAAGAAATTAAATTTTTTCAGCTGTGTAAGGCTTTGTAATGCCTGAAGGTATTACACACCCTAGCAATTGCAATCTTCATTTTGCAGTAGGGGAGAGCGGGGTAAGATGAGCCAGGGGGTAAGATGAGCCACCCCCTGTTTCTAAGAAACAGTAAACAAATGTGACCGTGTGACCACATTCAAAGGGGGGCGGGACCATTTACTTACACTTGTGGAGAGGAGCACCACATGTCAAACTAGGTGAGGGAGATATTTATAAAAATGTGTTTTTGTGCTTTCTAAGTCAATTCCATGTTTGTCCACAGTGAAGATGATTTAGAGAAGACAAAAGTAGAATAATATTTAGACACATTAGGGTTAAGTTAGTGGCTTTCTAAGCTATGATATGAATGCTAATAAAAATAATTTTGATTAGCCTAATCCCCTTTATTAGCATTTTTCTACAAAATGGTGGCCACGGGGTAAGACGAGCCATTAGATGTGGGGCAAGTTGAGCCACTGGCTCAACTTACCCCATTGGTGGCTGAGCTTACCCAATATGGATGACACTTAAGTTTTCACATTTACTGGTCATATATGACAACAACAACAACAACAAATAAACAAATAAATAATATGTTAATATAAATAATGTGTTTAAAAGGTTTTTAATAAATAAAATAATGCCCTCTGTTATTACAGGTGTGCATGATGCCACACTCATACAAAAGAAAAACAGACAGGGCCGCACAATCCCGTGCAGTTTTGGAGAGAGCCGCAGAGGAAGTCAGGAAAGGCAGGCCTATTCGGGCTGTGGCGAGGGATATGCATTTGGACAGGATGACTCTGACTAGGTTCATTGAAAAGATAAAGAATGGAGAGGTAGAGACCAAGTTGGTGAAAGTGCATTACTTCATTGGCCAGATAATCAAATTGGATGTCTTCGAAATAGAGGCAAGATTTCTCAAAAGAAGCCGGTCATGCCATGGCTCTGCAAGAAAGCCAACCTTTGTCTTCAAAGAGAAAGATAAGGCTGTCCTGTCAAGACAGGATATTGTGAAAAAATTGCCCCGCCCCTTTACTGTTGGTGGGACAGCACGGAGGGAGAGGCAAATGGTGTTCCCTTGCAATTTGAATGCTTGGAACATTGAATAATGATGAAATGATTGAATGATTGATGGAATGATTGCTGCATGTTTTAGCAATGTTTTAACCTACTGAAAGAAATACGATTTTTTGGCACTGCTCTACTGTTTTAGTCATTTCTATAATATAGTATATCTCTCATTCCCTCTCTAACCATCCCTCTTTCTATCTATCTATGCATATCTCTCTCTGTCCATCTATCTATCCCTCCCTATCCCATCTCGTTCTATCACCTCTCTCTTCATCTCCCCTTCTCTATGCAACGGCCCTATCCCCCACTTGATTGACTTGACTTGATTCATTGATTGCACTTCAAATAATAAAAGTTGTTTACTTTGTTAACCTAACATGTTTTGTGTTGGCTCAATTTACCCCACACAGTGGTTCATCTTACCCCGTGCATGGGGTAAGTTGAGCCACTTGACATTTTTTTTTCAAGAGGTAATATCACTCTAACCATAAGAGCTTATCAATTATTTTTTGCTCAGATAGTAACAGTACACTTTGAAATTTGGTATGGTGTGTAGACTGGAAGCAAAAATGGCTTTAAAATGTAGTTATGATGAAAAATGTAAAAAGTGGCTCATCTTACCCCGCTCTCCCCTAAATATTTATGGTGATATATTTTTGAATGACTCCATCAATAAGTTGTAATGCTGCTTTACACAAGACCACCAGACACCTCCTACAACACAACCCATTACTAATGTGTGGTTTCAGGTCCTTTTAAAACACTGATTCCTGACATATTTCAAAGTTTCACCTCAAAAACCCAACCAGTGAGGTGATTCCAACTGCAGCACAGCCATTCAGGATTACCAGAATCAGACTGAAGTACCCAAGTGGTTCAAACACCATAAGTCATGTGGCTTTTCCCAGACTGACACAAGCCACAGTACACATACACAACGTTGTCCTGTTTGTGTCTGAGTATAATCCTGTTTGTGTCTGGGTATACCCAGACACAAACAGGACAACGTAGTGCACGGGCGATTGCTCTAAGACAACGAGGGAGGCTCAGCCTCCTCTAAAAATGACGAACATCGTGTAGGATGAATTGCGCTAGGCTTATGTTACAGCCGACCTTATAACATTGCTATTTCAGATCCAGAATCATAGAAATATATGTGCTCAACCCAACTACAGTGCGAAATCATTCTGTTATAACTTTCCCCAGTTCGCCTAATGTGTGCGTGAGTTTTTCCCCCTTGTGACAGTGTGATGCAGCCCAGCCTCAGTGCACTTCAATGGCATTTGGGAGCTATGCGCTTTTCAATCTCAAAATGCAAGACGATTATTGGACAAATACTGCGAAAACGCCCGCCCACCGGACTCCCAGCCTCAGTGGACTTCAATGGCATTTGGGAGCTATGCACTTTTCAATCTCAAAATGCAAGACAGTTATTGGACAAATACTGCGAAAACGCCTGCCCACAGACTCCCAGCCTCACAGTGGGAGGGACATGGCAAAGCTTTCCGCGAGGAGACTGGTGATTGGTGAAAGTGGCCGGATATTTTCTTTGACTGACAGCTCGTGGGGCGGCACGGCGGTGTAGTGGTTAGCGCTGTCGCCTCACAGCAAGAAGGTCCGGGTTCGAGCCCATGGCCGGCAAGGGCCTTTCTGTGTGGAGTTTGCATGTTCTCCCCGTGTCCGCGTGGGTTTCCTCCGGGTGCTCCGGTTTCCCCCACAGTCCAAAGACATGCAGGTTAGGTTAACTGGTGACTCTAAATTGACCATACCTGTAGGTGTGAATGTGAGTGTGCATGGTTGTCTGTGTCTATGTGTCAGCCCTGTGATGACCTGGCGACTTGTCCAGGGTGTACCCCGCCTTTCGCCCATAGTCAGCTGGAATAGGCTCCAGCTTGCCTGCGACCCTGTAGAAGGATAAAGCGGCTAGAGATAATGAGATGAGATGACAGCTCGTTTCAAATATAGACAGGCAGCGGTGAATCTCAGTTCAGTCCCATGCGGATTCGCAAGTGGTGTGGTGTATTGTAAGAGATCAGCTTACATTTCGATTTCATTCATTACATACGGTTTCTACCAGCTTTTTTAGTTTGTATATATTTTCATTGTAAATAAAGTGTAAATATAGTGTTGTCAAGTTTGCTATCTTAGTTCCAGAAATTTCGTTTATTTGAGTGACTGAACTTGAACTTGAGGGGGCTAGTCAGCTAGCAAGAAAGCTGCGCACGGATGCCAAGCATTGCTGATTTAATTTTGGCGAAGCCATTTGCCAGTCTTCCTTTTGAGGAAAAAATTAAAATTAAAGAGCAGGGTAGACCAACGCCTCAAATTGACTTGGTGAAAAAGGTAGGGAATAATACTCGTTCCTTTCAGCTCTCCTGGTACGAGAAAGTGAATTGGCTAACAGCAAGTGACCCACATCAACAACAGTAAATAGGCTACTTTAGTAATATGTCATGGATGGACCAAAAATATAGAATCTATTTAAAATGTTTATGCTGAGTATATTATATTGGAATATATATTTTTCTGGATATGAATTAAACACAGCTACAATTTGGAAAACATTTTTAAACAAAAACACAGCCGAGAACATTTCACACTACAGACCTGGATTAAAAGTGATGGGTTATCAAAATTGTCAATAAAACATTTCTCAGTCAAAATAAGTAAAATATAGGGAAAGTGTCATTGAATGAAATGTGTGGCACCCAGCTCTATGTTTGGCTCCCCAAGGTCAGTGCTTGTGCCTATTCCAGAACACTCTGCTGTTACTGCTGAGGTTCCTGACAAAGAGCTGCTTTCAATAATGATCAATTTTTAAACAACATGCCAGAATTTTAAAATATAAAATGTTAAAATATACCCCCCCCCAACATCACCATCATGTATATTGGACAGTAGGCTGATGGGCCAAAAGAACCTGTTATTTCACAGTTTGTGACCCTGCCAACAATCAGCCAGATCAGAGGCAAGAGTATGGGCAAAATTTATGTGTTTTTTCTTTTTAAATCTGGAAATATCATAACCGACCAGCCTCCCCTGTTTGAAGGACTACCAGCCGCCACTGACGTAGTGTATGCCATTCAGTGCAGTGAGGAATGCACGAACTCCTATATTGGGGAGACAAAACAACCGCTTCACAGGCGCATGGCTCAACACAGGAGAGCCAGTTCCTCAGGCCAGGACTCTGCTGTCTACCTTCATCTTAACAACAAAGGACACTCATGTTAGGATTGCAACGTATGCATTTTAGCCAGAGAGGATCGTTGGTATGAGCGAGGAGTTAAAGAATCCATTTTTGTCAACCTGGAACGGCCATCACTGAACAGAGGTGGGGGTCTAAAACATCATTTATCAGCCACTTACAATGTAGTCCTTGGCACACTTCCCAGACAACTGAATGCACACCAAAACCCAGCTGTTTTCAGTGACTCACAGGAGGACAGAGAGAATCAGCATTCCATTGATCACCCTAATGGGCAATCCATTGATCATCCTAACGACTCTCGAGGCCGTTCACAACCAGCCCCCAGTGACCCACACCAACAGGATGACTCAATGACACCTTAGATGAGCTTTTCATCCATGAGAGGATAAATACCTGATGCTCCCTACCAGTCAGACAGAACTGAAGAAGCCTTTCGGATGAGAGGTGAAACGTCTTCAAGAATCTTCAAGCAAGTCCAGTTACTCTCTTTTACCACCCACAGTTCCGCACAGAAAAGCCCTCGCCGGCCACGGGGCTCGAACCCGGACCTTCTTGCTGTGAGGCGACAGTGCTAACCACTACACCACCGTGCCGCCCCTGTCATCAATTTAGTACATGAATTGGTATTCTCCCTCTTCCAAATTACGTCTTCTCCATATACCTTTCACCATACTTCTCAAACACTGAAACCAACACACTTCCATCTTCCTTATCTACCCTTCTTTTGGAAGCCAAACTTGTACTCCATATACCAAGCAAGATCTAACATCTAAGGTCTAAGATCTAGATTTGTCTTTTGTATCGCTGTTCTGGTTTTGACCCCGTTTGTGTTTTTGGACTGTGAGTATTGCATTACCTCTGATATCCTGTCTATGCCTTGCTTGACCACTGCCTCTTTTTTGACTCTGCCTTTGTCTATGTTTTGAATCTGTTTGAATACTCTAGAGCAGGGGTTCCCAACCTTTTCTGCTTTGAGGCCCACCTATTCATACTTGTAACGAATTTGGGCCCATTATAAAAGATCCCCAATTATTTTGGCTTTTCTATTCTATTAGAATCTAATAATCTATTGTAACATATATTAATGGGATGCAACATACCTCCCTGTTACAGATGGGAGCCCAGGAATTAAATAAGTGCAATAAAAACAAACTGTTTTTAATTGTAGGTTTTCTATTTAAAACTGTATGGATGTGCCAGGAGCCAACATAAAACCATGCATGCAGGGCATTCTCAGTCAAAAGGGATTAATGATCCAAAAGTGGAGTCTGGCTGATTAACACAGTAATGCATTGCCATGTTTGTGTACAGCAAACAAGCAAGTTATTAAAACCAAGAAGTACACTCAAAAGAAGTGGATATAGAAACCACTTAATGGGATCGATCCTTACATGTTAACAAGGAAGGATTTTTCCTATGAAAGAAAAATTTACTAGCTAAATTTGACGTTAGTAAAATAAAGTTTGATCCTATTGTAGCCATAACTAAATACAAAGACAATAGTAATGCATACTATTAATTAACTTAATGTGAAGATAATTATCAAATAATCTACAGATTTAAGTGTTTTTTTTAATTGTGTATATTTTTAGTCTTTTGTATAAGTAATTATTTGTATCTGTACTTGCACGACCCCACCAGCTCTGCTGATCAATGTCAGTACTGCACGTGCTCCAAGCGTACGCTCACATGCGCCACTGTTAATGATACACACCTGTGTGTGATTAAGACGCTTTGGGGATTGTCAATGCACACTCGGTGCGAAGTATTGAGTACATTATGTTACATTACCGAGCCTTATTCTCCATGTATGATTTCCTGGTTTTCTGATCCTTGTTCCTGTTCCTTGTTTCCATTTTTCTCTGTGCCCGTGATATTCTGTTTGTGCCTCACCCGACCCTTTGCTTGTCTCCAGTTTATGATCTTGCCTGCTGATTTGGATTGTTTGCTTGATTGTCACACTGTTCTTAATAAACACTTCTGCCCTTGCATCACTCTCCTACCAATCCCTGACAATTAACTTATCATGTTCAAATAAGGTTATTCGTTCATTCATTATGAGTTGGAAAATTATCCATCTGTTGAGTTCACCAACATCTCAAACTGCCTGGTGCTGTAGACATCGTTCTACACGGACACACAGATGAAAACCTGGAAGAGCATGGAGGTGTACAACTTTTTATATGTGGCTGGGTTAAAGATCTGGGAATCAAGACACTACAAGATAAATCCTGTATCGTTTTTGCCTGGGTAAGGAGGAATTTTTGGCTTTTTGAAAGTGTCTTTGCGATGGTTGCTAGGATGCTACAAGCTTTAGTATCGGGTGTAAACAAACCACAGCCACTCGATTCCCAATCCTCCCTGCTCTTCTCTTCCAGCAGGCATCACAGATCCATATAATTTACCCACAAACATATTTATTCAGCCCGCTGCTGTGTGTGTCTGTGTGTATGCACGTGCATGGGTTAAATGTGACAAAATAAAGGCTTGCTCTTCTTAATTTACCCACAACTGTATTTATTTAACTTGACAAGCGCTTGGCAAATCAGCTACTGGATTTGGGACACTACAACATCTCATCTCATCTCATTATCTCTAGCCGCTTTATCCTGTTCTACAGGGTCGCAGGCAAGCTGGAGCCTATCCCAGCTGACTACGGGCGAAAGGCAGGGTACACCCTGGACAAGTCGCCAGGTCCACTACAACATCCTGTACTATTTAGTATTTGGCTTAAAACTTGAAAAATTTTCACGCCCCACTAGATGGTGCTTCGCAGCCCACAAATGGGCAGTGGCGCAGTGGTTGAGAAACACTGCTCGAGAGTATGCTGTTCTCATGGGCCCTGTATAACATTCCTTCACTGCATCACTGATTTTTACAACACCCTCATGTTGAAATTAGAGGTTTCAGAACTCACCAAAAAAAAAAAAACCCTATGGAGAAAAAATCCAGGACCGTGACGTCGCCCGGTAGGACGCAGCCGGGGCCCCACCCTGGAGCCAGGCCCGGGGTTGGGGCTCGTATGCGAGCGCTTGGTGGCCGGGCCTTTGCCCATGGGGCCCGGCCGGGCTCAGCCCGAAGAGGTGACGTGGGCCCGACCTCCTGTGGGTTCACCACCCACAGAGGTAGCAGTAGGGGTTTGGTGCAGTGTGGATTGGGTGGCAGTCGAAGGCAGGGGCCTCGACGACCTGATCCCCGGACACAGCGGCTGGCTGTTGGGACATGGAATGTCACTTCGCTGGGGGGGAAGGAGCCTGAGCTTGTGCGGGAGGTTGAGAGGTACCGGCTAGAGATAGTCGGGCTCACCTCCACGCACAGCTTGGGCTCTGGAACCCAGCTCCTCGAGAGGGGCTGGACTTTCCACTTCTCTGGAGTCGCCCATGGTGAGCGGCGGCGGGCTGGTGTGGGCTTCCTTATAGTTCCCCAGCTCAGCCGCCATGTGTTGGAGTTTACCCCAGTGAACGAGAGGGTCGCCTCTCTGCGCCTTCGGATTGGGGAGAGGGCTCTTGCTGTTGTTTGTGCCTACGGGCCAAATAGCAGTATAGAGTATCCGGCCTTCTTGGAGTCCCTGGGAGAGGTACTGAGGGGTGCTCAGACTGGGGACTCCATTGTGCTACTGGGGGACTTCAATGCTCACGTGGGCGATGACAGTGACAACTGGAGGGGCGTGGTTGGGAGGAACGGCCTCCCCGATCTGAACCCGAGTGGTGTTTTGTTATTGGACTTCTGTGCTAGTCACAGTTTGTCCATAACGAACACCATGTTCGAGCATAGGGGTGTCCATAAGTGCACGTGGCACCAGGACACCTTAGGTCGGAGGTCGATGATCGACTTTGTAGTCGTGTCATCTGATCTCCGACCCCATGTCTTGGACACTCGGGTGAAGAGAGGGGCTGAGTTGTCAACTGATCACCACCTGGTGGTGAGTTGGATCTGCTGGCGGAGGAGGAAGCTGGACAGACCTGGCAGGCCCAAACGTATGGTGAGGGTCTGCTGGGAACGTCTGGCCGAGCACTCTGTTGGGGAGGTCTTTAACTCCCACCTCCGGGAGAGCTTTTCCCAGCTTCCAAGGGAGGCGGGGGACATTGAGTCTGAGTGGACCATGTTCTCTACCTCCATTGTGGATGCAGCTGTTCGGAGCTGTGGCCGCAAGGTCTCCGGTGCCTGTCGTGGCGGCAATCCCCGAACCCGGTGGTGGACACCGGAAGTAAGGGATGCCGTCAAGCTGAAGAAGGAGTCCTATCGGGCCATGTTGACCTCCGGGACTCCTGAGGCAGGCGACGGGTATCGGCAGGCCAGGCGTGCTGCAGCTCGGGCAGTTGCGGAGGCAAAAACTCGGAACTGGGAGGAGTTCGGGGAGGCCATGGAGAAGGACTATCGGTCGGCCTCGAAGAAATTCTGGCAAACCGTCCGGCGCCTCAGGAGGGGGAAGCAGTACTCTGCCAACACTGTTTACAGTGCGGGTGGGGAGCTGTTGACCTCGACTGGGGACATTGTCGGGCGGTGGAAGGAATACTTTGAGGATCTCCTCAATCCCACCGTCATGTCTTCCACTGAGGAGACTGAGGCTGATGACTCAGAGGTGGACTCGTCCATTACCTAAGCCGAAGTCACTGAGGTGGTTTGCAAGCTCCTCGGTGGCAAGGCACCGGGGGTGGATGAGATCCGCCCTGAGTATCTCAAGTCTCTGGATGTTGTGGGGCTGTCTTGGTTGACACGCCTCTGCAGCATCGCGTGGCGGTCGGGGACAGTGCCTCTGGAGTGGCAGACTGGGGTGGTGGTCCCTCTTTTTAAGAAAGGGGACCGGAGAGTGTGCTCCAATTATAGGGGAATCACACTTCTCAGCCTCCCAGGGAAAGTTTACTCCAGGGTACTGGAGAGGAGAATTCGACCAATAGTCGAACCTCGGATCCAGGAGGAACAATGCGGTTTTCGTCCTGGTCGCGGAACACTGGACCAGCTCTATACCCTTCATAGGGTGCTCGAGGGTTCATGGGAGTTTGCCCAACCAGTCCACATGTGCTTTGTGGATCTGGAGAAGGCATTCGACCGTGTCCCCCGTGGTATTCTGTGGGGGGTGCTTCGGGAGTATGGGTTCGGGGCTCTTTGCTAAGGGCTGTCCGGTCCCTGTACGAACGGAGCAGGAGTCTGGTTCACATTGCCGGCAGTAAGTCAGACCTGTTCCCAGTGCATGTTGGACTCCGGCAGGGCTGCCCTTTGTCACCGGTTCTGTTCATAATTTTTATGGACAGAATTTCTAGGCGCAGCCAGGGGCTGGAAGGAATCCTGTTTGGGAACCACAGGATTTCATCTCTGCTTTTTGCGGATGATGTTGTCCTGTTGGCTTCTTCAAACCAGGACCTTCAGCATGCACTGGGGCGGTTTGCAGTCGAGTGTGAAGCGGCTGGGATGAGAATCAGCACCTCCAAGTCCGAGGCCATGGTTCTCGACCGGAAAAGGGTGGCTTGCCCTCTCCAGGTTGGTGGAGAAGTCCTGCCTCAAGTGGAGGAGTTTAAGTATCTCGGGATCTTGTTCACGAGTGAGGGAAGGATGGAGCGTGAGATCGACAGGCGGATCGGTGCAGCCTCCGCAGTGATGCGGTCGCTTTAC